>NC_053399.1:24960531-25274559 GCF_905171765.1 Bufo bufo
TCCTCCAGAGCAAGAGACGATATATGCAGCACCTTCTCTTCTGGCTGATAAAAGGGATTTCTCCACTCAGAATCCACTAACAGGGTAGATGAAAATTGTCTTACTAAACCTGCCAAACCGTTTAACCTCCCGTTTTGCTCAGGTTGCACTGTGGACCATATGTAGACCCACTCAACCGAATGAGGATGGATCAGCCTGGACTGAGGCTCGGTGCTTATATGGACCCTAAAGCATTAGCAGGTTTTGCCTTCATAGTACCCATATATAGCCCGATAATAGGTGGGCAGAGTCACCAGTTTAAAGGCTATGGATACCTTTGAGGCTATTTGGGACAATTGGAAATTTTTTATTATTGCATTATACTTATTTTGGGCTAAAAATCATCTTTTCAGTTGGTTTTTATTAAGAATTTTCAGCAGTTTTTCTTCTACAGCTTTCACTTGCAGTGCCTTTGCAGACTAGCGGGCTCTCTGCTTTAGTGTTCATGCACACGACGGTATGTATTTTGCAGTCCGCAAATAATACTGATGACGTCCGTGTGCATTCCGTATTTTGCAGAACGGAACAGCTGGCCCCTAATAGAACAGTACTATCCTTGTCTGTAATGCGGACGATACTAAGACATGTTCTATTTCTTTGCGGAACGTAAACGCGGACATACGGAAACAGAACGCACACTAAAGATTGCACATAGCCTATACAAACATTCCTAAAAGCTACTTCAGAAATGAACACTTACCTCCCCTCCATTTGCATATTCCATTACAAAACATAAGCGATCATGTGTCTGGAAGGAATATTTTAACGCCTGAAAAGATGAAGAACACAACATTTTGTAACGTTATGATCTCATAAGGACAAATATTTCAGTCTAATCATTTGCTGCACCTTCCTGCAACTTTGTTGTATAAAACACAGTTTTCTCCAAACTGAAATTTTAAACAGGAAAATCTTATGTGACAAATCCCACCATGGTCACACCATTATTTCCCACGGGGGCACCTCACTGTTTCCATGGCTATTTTTCGGCCAATTTTCTCCCTGTTAACGGTCTCTGTTGCTCACGTGTAGGAAAACCACCAAACTCCAAAAGTACTAAAAATGTCTTGACTCTTATTGAGGACCATTACAACCAGCGATATGGGTCCTCTTCCCAGGCAAATCCCAACCAGACATCTGAACGTCCTCTTCATCAAGTTGTAGCATCTATCCACAGAGTAGACCATCAATATTAGGTCAGTGGCGGTCCGGCACCCTGCACCCCCACCAATCAGCTACTTCAGAGAACTGCAGACCACTGCATGGTGGATGACCACTTCAATAGGAGCAGCGCTGCCATAGCCGGAGCTGCTCCGAAACAGCTGATCAGCAGCTGGGATGCAGGGCATTGGACCCCCACTAATCAGATATTGATGGCCTCTTCTCTGATATTGAGTGCCCAACCCCTTTAAAGGGATTATCTGGGATTAATATTGATGACCTATCCTCAGGATAGGTCATCAGATTGGCAGGGGTCCCGGTTGTCGGACCCCCGCCAATCAGCTGTTAGACATAGGGCTGAGCTGCAATACCAAGCAAAGCGGCTATATGATGTACAGTGCTGTGCTTGGTAAGCGGCCGGAAGGCCCCTGCTCTCACAGGAGCTCCAGTGAGCGCTGCAGCTTCTTTAAAAAGCTGATCGGCAGGGCTGTCGAGACTCGGACCCCCTCCGACCTGATATTGGTGAGCTATCCTTTGGATAGGTGATCAGTATTTTTCCCTGATAATCCATTTAAGGGCTCATGCACATGACAGTCTGCCCTCCGAGACATTCGGTCCGTGAGCAGGCCATATGTCCCAGAGCGGCATACATCGCGCGCACGGGAGCGCACAGCATCGTAGGTTACTATGATGCTGTGCGCATCGGGCCCGCGGGGCTATTGTCCAGCATTCATATGATCTTATGAGTGCAGGACAATAGCCCCGCGGTGGGCCCGATGCGCACAGTATCATAGTAACCTATGATGCTGTGCGCTCCCGTGCGCGCGATGTATGCCGCTCCAGGACATATGGCCTGCTCACGGACCGTATGTCTCGGAGGGCATTCGGTCGTGTGCATGAGCCCGAAGGGGAATAGATTCTTCTCCTCATCATTTACCCAGGGATATGTGCATTGAAAGAACTGCCTGCGCAGACAAGCAGCTGCCTACACTGCACAAATTTGGAAGAAGAGGCTTCCTTGGATCAAGCCCAACGGCAATAAGTCGCCAATCAGGGACAACAAGCCGAAGGCCTTTTTCAGTTCCGCTTGATCAGGGGCCGCCGCTTCCTTTCCTTTCTCCGACGCGGGTACAGCGATGCAGACAGGTAGGTTACCGTATATCATGTGTGTTACTTGCAATTAAATACTTACAGTTAGGAAAGGATGCCTAGAATTCTGTAAGACGCGGTTTTCGGTCAGTGTATGTGCTACTTCATCCTGATTAATGAAAATATTAAGAGAAAACCATTTTCAGTCATTGTATCAGACACAGCGCCCCTCTCACCTAGCTGCATTGTCTGGTACTGCAGTTCAGCTCCATTCAAGTGAATAGGGATGAACTGCAATACCAGTTACAGCAGATGGATGAGAGTGGCGCTATGTTTTTAAAAACACAACTGATCGCTATTGTGATCAGTGTGGATCGCAGTGGTCACTCACACAATAGGTTAAAGTTTTCAACAATCCCTTTTCCAATGCCCTTTTAAAATTTTCTGAGAACAGAGGAGGATCCCCCCCCCCCTTTTGGTGCCCCAATCTATTGGCGAGAGTTACTCGGTGCAATACTTTTGTCAATTGCACAGATGGTCATCAATAGGCAACACCGTGCCCATGAAGAGTCTGCCAGGTTTATCCGCCTAGTCCAACTAATCTTTGGGTGCCAGTTTTGCAGAGCTAGTTGTCAGGGACCCATTATAATAAAATAGGCTTGTCCCTAGACAACCCACCATTCAAATTTTGGAAAATCCCTTTAAAGCCGTGTGATCCCAGCCACAAGCAGGATGTTGTCGCTTTAAGACAAGCTTTGTAAAAAAAATAAAAAAGGGATAACAAAAACGTGGCCGACTTCTTAAACAGCGACACCACTGTCCACAGGTTGCACGTGGTAATGCAGCTCGGCTCCATTTACTTCAGGCGAGCTGCCATCCATGGCAGGGGTGGTGCTGCTTTTGGAAGAAAGCAGCCATGTTTTACTAATGCTGGACAACAAATATGTGGAGTTTAAAGGGGGTTTTCTGGGCTCATGATATGATGATCTATCCTCAGGAGAATACATTAATATCCAATCTGTGAGGGTCCAAGACCCCGCACTCCCACTGATTAGCTGTTCCTTGCAGCCTCTGGCAATGGAACTATCTTTTGAATGAAACCGGAAACACAGTGCCGTTCAAACTGTAGTGGCCATGCTGGGGAACTGCAGCTCAGCTCCCACAAAAGGGAATGTAAGCCGAAGTGCAGTAACCCAGCACGGCCACTACACTGTGAACGGAGCTGTGCTTCCTGTTCTATTCAAACCGCAAGTTCCAGCGCCATATGCTGCAGGGAACAGCGGGGGTCTGGTGTTTTGAACCCCCACCGATCATATATTAATGACTTATTTTGAGAGTAGGTCATCAATATCAGGAGCATAGAAAACCCCCTTAAGTCATGTAAATTTTGGATATAGGTATGGTTGTCACATGTCGAATAATCCCAAAAAGGTCCATCAGAATCCTCTGGACTCACCTTTGCAACTATTACTTCTTTTTTTAAAATTTTCATGGCGTAATATCTTCCCGTTGCTTTTTCTTTGACTAAAATGACTTTTCCAAAGGTCCCCTTCCCCAGGAGCTTCAGATATTCAAATTCATTCATTGTCTGTGGATATAAAAAAAAGAAAAAAAGAAAAAAAGAAAGAAGAACACAATGAGTTCCCTTGGGTTCGTATTTCTGAACTAAGCCGCAAACCAAATTCATTTACCGCTGCGGGTTTACCATTTCAAAGAGTGTGAAAATAAGTATTTCATACAAGTATTTCCCCCCCCCCCCCCCCATATTAAAAGGAGGTCCCTGGAATATATAACTAAGGCTAAAGTAATAAAGAACTAGATATGCTTACATTTTCTAACTTATAATATTGCTGATGAATTACTTTTATCCAGGGGCTTCAGCTCCCCTTCTCTAAGAATGACTCTCTATTAATAAGGGAATTTTTTTTACATGGGCCAGCTGTACAGGCAATTATCGGGAATGAACTGTTTGTTCCCAGTAATTGCCTACTCATTAGAGGAGGTGAGAACAGTATTTACATGCTGCAATCACTTCCACTGTATCGCTCGTCCTCATACAGATTGATTGTTTCTGGGCAGCAGATCACTGTTCACCCAACAAACAAGTGTTTGATCAATCATCGGATGATCAGGGAAATTATCAGGGACGAGCGTTCATAACGACATTCGCTCCCGATAATCAGCCCATGTAAAGCGACCTTAAATGAATATGTCTCGCCTGCTGTGGACTACATAGGTCCCATCACTACTGAAACAACTGGGAGTCCTGGAAACCTGTGATTGAAAGTATGGGACATTCAGCAGACACATAGGTGGGACATTTAGGGACCGATCCTGGAACCACCTCCATAACAAAGAAATCCCCAAAAACACCCACTTTGGGGATAAGCTGCACAAACCCTGCTCCTTTCCTGCCCCTTTGCGGTCAGCCTCACCCCCTTTCCATCTGTTTAAGGACTGTTGGCAGTTATGCAGACCCTAACTGAATGAGTACCCAGGACCCTTTCATCAGAACATTAAGGGGTTAACTCATGAAAAGTATTACTGGGCATTAGGGTACCAAAATTTTGATGAAAAAAAAAAAGCCTTGTGCATCACGTATTTTTTGGAACGTCCGGCCCATAATAGAACAGTCCTACCCTATTTTTTTGAGGGCGACAAGGTGACCAAAAAATGGTAAATTGTGTGTTTTTAAAAAAAAAAATCTGTTACGGCGCTCACCGCATAGTAGATTTTTTAAAATATTTTAATCATTCTGACTTTTTCAGATATGGCGATATGTCATATTTTTTTATTGTGTTTATGTTTTTATATGTAAAATTAGGAAAGGGCGATTTAAAATTTTAATATTGGGGGGGGGGGTTTAAACTTAGTTTTTTTACTTTTTATTTATTATTAGTCCCCTTAGGGGCTAGAACCCTTGTCCTATTCACCCTAACAGAGCTCTATTAGGGTGAATAGGACTTTACACTGTCCTTGCTGCCCTATGCTTTGTGCACACGGCAGCAGGGAGCTTACCATGGCAGCCAGAGCTTCAGTAGCATCCTGGCTGCCATGGTAACCGATCGGAGCCCCACCAATGGATGAGGAGGGGGGACCCTGGGACCACCAATGACTATAATATTTTGTGGGGGGGGGGGGGGGGGTTGGAGAGGGGCACTGTGCCACCAATGACTATAATACTGGGGGGGAGGGGGCCCGCAATGAATATAATACTGAGAAGAGGGGGAGTAGGAGGGGAGGCATTGTGGCCACTGCACCACCAATGAATACAGTTTATGCCTGAATACAAACGTAGTCTGTGGGTGTCGGCGGATGGGGGCCGGGTGCCGAGTATGTGATATGGCCGGCACCCGCAGCCTACGTTTGTATTCAGGCATAAACTATATTTATTGGTGGCACAGTGGCCACATTCCCTTCCCTACTACTCCTCTCTGTCCTCATTGGTGGCAGCAGCAGCCGCACACAGTGGGGAGGGAGGGACTCCTTCCTTCTCCACTGTGCTGGCTCAGGATAACATGGTGCGCGCCGAAAGTGGCGCGTGCCATGGTCTCTCAGTTATACTAGGCTCCGCAGCAGAACAGCCTAGTATCGGTAAATAGCAAATCCCAGTATCGAACCGAGTATAGATTGGGTATCGATAATTCGATACCCGGTGCAACCCTACTGGGCATTGCATATGAAGTATTATTGCAATATACATGCAACAAAAACATTTGTTAGTTTTTTTTATGTACATTACATTTTTATCTCTTGTTGTTTATCCTTTGAGTCCACCTTCTCCTGCATTCAGAGGTGGACAGACATGCTCAGTAGTTTCCCTGCGCCGCGCCCCGCCCCTCCTCTCAATGCTGATGTGGTAATCTTAAAGTGGCTCAGACACCTTCCATTCATTTGTCCTTTCTTCTAAATTCATGGAAGTATATAGCTATATCTCTCTCTAGACAGCGGAGAAGGAAACTGTGGCGGCATTACATACTATATATATCTCCTAGGCTATATGTGAGGGATTATTTCCTATGCAGATGAGGAAGGGGTTAACAAGAGCAGATCGCAACACATGCTGGGAGATGTAGGTGCTTGATGAGCCGCTGCCCACCCACAGAAAGGGAAGAAAGTCCTCCAGATATGGCAGTAAAAAAAAAGAAAAGCTTTAAAATTGTGGGATAACCCCCCTTTATCTAGAGTTCCATAGGCATCCCCCCCGACAATGTGACCTTCTGAATGTCACATCATAAAATCCTAAAGCTGGAAAAACCTCCTTTAATGGATTCTGCCCCTTCATGAATTTGTAAGAGTACATTGACGTGGGACATATTTTGCTGCAAAGAATCTGTTTGAGTTATCGTACATGCAGATTTCACAGCATAAAATGACGGTCTGTTAAAACTCATCTACTTTGCAGTTTTTACGCCTGCAATTCTGCAGTGAAAAATTCACAGCGTATGGTCCCTGGGTTCTGTACCCTTAAAGGGGTTGGCCCATCTCCAACACTGATGGCATATTGATAGGATATGGCATCAATGTCAGATAGGATCCCACTTCTGGGACCCGCTCCCATCTCCACGGAAGTGAACAGAGCAGCCACACATGCGCTGTTCAATGCCATGGGACTTCTGAAAACAGCTGAGTGCACTCGCTCGGGTATTTTCAGGATTCCCATAGTGAGGAATGGAGAGCACACTGCGCATGCTTCACTTCCGGGGCCCTATTCTGGAGATAGGACCGGGTCCCAGAGGTCTGACATCGATGGCATATCCTAGCGATATGCCACCGATGTCCCAGATGGGAATAGCGCTTTAAATAGGTTTTCTAGACAAAAATAAAAAATTAAGAAAATCCTCTTGTTTTCTCCAAAAAACAGTAGCACTTATTTTCAAGACTGCACTTGGTATTGCCGCTTAAAGGGATTGCCTCGAATCAGACATACTGCTAGGATATGCCCCCAATGTCTGATAGGTGTAGGACCCGTAAAGTGAAGGAGGGCATACCGCGTATGCGCAGACTCTCTTCATTCATTTCTATGGGAGTGCCGAAAATAGCCGAGGGCTGGCTCGGCTATTTCCGTCAGCCCCATAGAAGTGAATGGAGAGGTGACCGCGCTTGCGCAGAGTGCTTCCCACTCATTTCAATGGGACTGCCCAAAATAGCCGAGCGAGCCACTCTGTTATTTTCCGCACTCCCATAGAAATGATTGGAAGGCGGTGCCCCCTCCTTCACTTTGTGGGCTCCATTCTAAAGACAGGTATGGGTCCTAGCGATGTGCCCCCAATGTCTGAGATGATACAACCCCTTTAAGAACAACCGATTCAAAGAGGGACTCCAGGATGGGCTCTCCTGAGGACAGAAGGTGCAGCTTGCTAGAGAGACTTGGCAGAGCATGCATGTACTGGTTCCATAGAGGGTAGTATACACACACAAGCTCTCATTTACACATGCACACATAGGATGGGGTTAACTTACTACTTTATGTTTTGGTTTCGAAAAAGTGACTTCCATTTCCTCTGCACCGGAATTATCACTCGGGGAGCCAGACCTAAAATCCATCATCTCCTCCTCCTGCTTCTTAAGGCTGTCGGCTACTGCCTGGATGGCTTTTATCCATTCTTCTCTGGAAAAAGGACAAAATACATATAAATTTCAGCTGTCGTGATGGCTAGTCAACCACAACCTGGAGCTGAAGGTAAAGCCGGCCATGTGTCAGACACTTGAAATCTCAGGTCTACACAATACCCCGCCGGGATAGTCATTTCAGGAGAATCCAGAACCGAAGATTATACAGCAGCCATCATTTAGGTTTAGATTTGGATCAAAAATGAATTCTCAGATTAATTTTGTAATGTTTGGAGGTGGAAGTATCCAGTACCCCTAGAACCCTTCGACAGGCACAATGGGGTTGTCTCACCTGAGATAACGGCGACATATAGCTAGGACATGCCATCAAGGTCAGATAGGTGCGGGTCCCACCTCTGGGACCCGCACCTATCTCCAGAACGAGCCCCCAAAGTGAGAGGAAAGCAGTCGAGCATGTGCGGTGTGCTCTCCATTTCTATAGGACTGCTGGAAATAGCCAAGTGCTGGCTCGGCTATCTCCAGCGTTCCCATAGAAATTAATGGAGAACACACCGCGCACACCCCTGTTCTGGAGTTAAGTGCAGGTCTCAGAAGTGGGACCTGCACCTATCTGACTTTGATGGCATATCCTAGCAATAGGCCATAAAAGTCCTGGATGACACAACCCCTTTAAGTCATAAAATTCTGGCTGCCTGCATCCACCACTAGGGGGAGCTTACTGAAGACTCATTTATACAGATCCTGTTGCACTTAGGCCTCTTTCACACGAATGATACGGATTGTGTCAGGATCTGTTCAGGATGGTTTTGCATGGAAGTTCAGTCAGTTTTGTCTGTGAAAGCGTTCAGCGTTTCAGTTTTTTTTCCCCACAGGTGCAATCAGTTTTTGATGCTTTTTTCATGCGTATCTCCTAGCAACCATCTGTGAAATAAGGCATTGCATCTAGATGCAATCCGTTTTTTGCGCAAGACCCATTGACTCCTATGGAGCCAAGACTGCGTGCAAAACGTAGAAAATAGAACATGCTGCGATTTTTCCCGAATGCAAAAATGATGCGCAAAATATAACGCTCATGTTGAATCCTGACCCATTAAAATGAATCGGTCAGGATTCAGTCGTCCGGAGGCTATGCGTTTGCTTTACACGTCGCACCCCGATGGAAAACTCGCTCGTGTGAAAGAGGCCTTACAGGGTTCATGGTCCATCCTAATGGTGTAGGACAGGGGTCAGCAACCTTCGGCACTCCAGCTGTTGTGAAACTACAATTCCCAGCATGCTCCATTCATTTCTATGGGAGTTCTGAGAAGAACAGAGCAAATACGCATGCTGGGAGTTGTAGTTTCACAACAGCTGGAGTGCCGGAGGTTGCCTACCCCTGGTGTAGGAGATCTGGTTCTCTGCAGCTGTTTGAGGGGGCCACAACACTCTTTTGTTTACCAGGCACGGCTCTGTACTTTATATAGCCGTCGCTGCGGCCAGTGCCTGGCTGAGTGTTCATTTCATGTGTGGAGCCCGGACCAGGAAGCAGTGGAGACCAAAGCAACTTTAGGGGACTGCTAAGGACCGTAATGCTTTTCTTTTCTTTTTTTAATCTCATTGTGGCCCTTTTAAAATAAACATTTTCACCTCCCTGAATATCCCTTTAAAGGGCAGGCACCTATCAGCAGTCTCAACCCTATCATGTTAGACATATCACCTGATAGGGCTGATCCTGCTGGTGAAATGGATACCTGTCTTGTGGAAATCAGTACCTGTTTTAATAGGGTTGATACACTGCCTGTCCAAAAAAAAAAAAAAAAAAAGATTCTCAATGGGGTTAAGGTCTGGACTCTGTGGTGGCCAATCCATGTGTGAAAATAATGTCTCCTGCTCCCTGGACCACTCCTTCACAATTTGAGCCCGATGAATCCTGGCATTGTCATCTTGGAATATGCCCGTGCCATCAGGGAAGAACAAATCCATTGATGGAATAACCTGGTCATTCAGTATGTTCAGGTAGTCGCTGACCTCATTCTTGGAGCACGTACTGTTGCTGAACCTAGACCTGACCAACTGCAGAAACCCCAGGTCATAGCACTGCCCCCACAGGCTTGTACCGTAGGCACTAGGCATGATGGGGGCATCACTTCATCTGCCTCTCTTCTTACCCTGATGCGCCCATCAGTCTGGAACAGGGTAAATCTGGACTCATCAGACCACATCACCTTCATCCATTGCTCCAGAGACCAATCTTTATGCTCCCCAGCAAATTGAAGCCTTTTTTTCTGGTTTGCCTCACTGATTAGTGGTATTCTTACGGCTACTCAGCTGTTCAGTCCCAATCCCTTGAGTTCCCTTCGCATTGTGCGTGTGGAAATGCTCTTACTTTCACTATTAAACATAGCCCTGAGTTCTACTGTTGTTTTTCTTCGATTTGATTTCACCAAACGTTTAAGTGATCGCCGATCACGATCATTCAGGATTTTTTTCTGGCCACATTTCTTCCTCGAATACGACGGGTCCCCACTATCCTTCCAGTTTTTAATAATGCGTTGGACAGTTCTTAACCCAATTTTAGTAGTTTCTGCAATCTCCTTAGATGTTTTCTCTGCTTGATGCATGCCAATGATCTGACCTTTCTCAAACAGACTAACATCTTTTCCACGACCACGAGATGTGTCTTTCGACATGGTTGTTTAAGAGATGACAAGCAACTCATTGCACCAGTTGGGGTTAAATAACTTGTTGCCAGCTGAATGATAATCGCCCATGCAGTAATTATCCAATAGTAGGCTCATACCCATTTGCTTAGTTACATCCAGGTGGAGACTTTTGTTTTTGGACAGGCAGTGTACTACTGAAGGTGCTCTTTAAAGGAAAGCCTTTGCTCACCCAGTTAAGTAAGTGTTCAATAAGCTCCCCCAAGTGGTGGTTGCAGGCAGCCAGAATTGTATCATCTTCCCAAGACAAACCAAATTGTACTGTCAGAGCTCGATAAGAACATTGAAATGACTGTGCTAGGTGGGAATCAGAAAACCGAAGGAAAAGGGAACTGCCACGGTCATTACTTATCTCCACTTTTCCCTCGAGTTGAATGAAAATCTTGGCAGTAAATTGGAAGAGTGAAGGAGTCAAAAGCTATAAAATAAGACATTTCTGGGACAAGTGGTCAACACGTGAAGTGCCGCTACATCGGAAAAATTGTAATTTGCACTGACAGATCCGGATGTAGCACATCAACGTATGGTCCATCTGAAGCGTCTGCAGAAGATTCACTGCTATTTTGGCCATGCTTATTTCCTACACCCATAACAAAGTTGTATTTCTAGATCAACAGCTGGACGTGCCGCATCCTCCGCGCACATCTACTTATTTCAGTTTCAAAATCCTTAATATTAGAACATTCTCAAGGATAGGTCACAGCACTGGACTACGGACAATGACTTTGGACTGCATATGGTATCACCATGTAGCATTGAGGGAGTCATAGTATAACACAGGGATGTCAAGCCCGTGGCCCTCCAGCCGTTGCAAAACTTCAAAGCCCATTATGCTCAGAGAGCCTACAGCTATCAGGGCATGCTGGGAGGTGTAAATTTGCAACAGCCGGAGGGC
Source organism: Bufo bufo (assembly GCF_905171765.1). Lineage (NCBI taxonomy): Eukaryota > Metazoa > Chordata > Amphibia > Anura > Bufonidae > Bufo > Bufo bufo. The sequence continues at coordinate 24,971,989 of NC_053399.1, forward strand.
CACGCGTTTGACATCCCTGGTAAAACATTTGGAGTGCCACATGTTGGAGACCACTGCTGTAGAGTACCATGTAGGGCTACTACAAGGAACTATAGAATTTGCAGCAGCAGAACCCAGAGCCCCAATCATGTATGACTTAAAGTGGATGTCAAGGTCATTTTTTTTTTTAACCAAGAAATGGCACCACGGCTGTTCATGTCTTGTTCTAAAGGGGTTTGTATATTGATGGCCTATCCTCAGGATAGGCCATCAGCATCTGATTGGTGGGGGTCTGACCGCCTGAACCCCTGCCGATTAGTGGAACTACACCACTCCATTCACTGTGTAGTGGACGGAGCTGGTTACGGCAGTGTGGCTCCCATTGAAGTGAATGGTAACCAGCTGCGTCCACCACACAATGGAGGGAGCTGTGGAGTTCTGACACTGGAGCTACAACTTTATCGGTGGAGGTGCGGGGTGTTGGACTCCCTTCGATAAAGTATTGATGGCCTTTCCTTAGATAAACATTCTTAAAAGTACCCCTTTAAGCCTTATGCATTTGAATAGTGGATAAGCTGAAATGCCAGACACAGTCCATCAGTCGACATGAGGAAAAAAAATATATAAAGAATTATTCCTAATTCTGGACAACACCTTTAAAAAGGAAACACAAAGAAATCATAATGTCATGTCACAGATACATGAATATATGATTGGTGAAGTCAAGTCCTTAAAAAGGACATGACTGTTTTAGCAACTACTTGAAACCCTCGTGTAATAACAGTTCTAGAGCATCTATTCTTATGAGTATGTTGTAGCAGGAATAATAGAGTAACAGCACAAGTCTATGAATGAACTGCCAGCAGTCCACCATAAAGGTCATCTGGGTGTTACCAGTTGGGGATGTGTCCAAGCTGAAAGTATTGATTGGATACTGTCAGACTGTGCATGGACACAACCCCAACTGCTAACACTCATATGGACCTTTATTCCTAAACTTCTACCAGGAATAATAGAGTTATAAGAATAGTTACTGCAAGTAGTCACTAAAACAGACACATCAGTAAAGGGGGAGGGTCCACTATAAGTGCCACGTAACCGCTGCCTGGAAATAAATGAATACTGATTGGGAACGGATCGGCTGCAGTATATCGGGTGAGTATATATTACTTTATTTTAAAGCACTCCCAGCCTTTAGATAGATATTTAAATCCATTAAAGCTGGCATTAAATTAGTTATCCAGGTTTTCAAAAGTGAAGGCTAGCCTTAAGATTATTATTCGATCTAGCTAGCCTTAAGATTATTAGATCACTGGGGGGGGGGGGGGGGGGGGGGGTCTGACTCTCGGTACCCCCTGCCGATTAGCTATTTTAAGAGGCGAGCGTTGTGGCCTGTTTACATTTCTCAATACTTCTTTCAGTGGCTGCTCGAGGTATTGCAGTTTTCTTCCATTCCAGTGAACCGGGCAACACCCAGTGCAATCGCTACAAACAGTATGACATGCAGGTGTATGGAACAATGTGAACAACGAAGAGTCCGCAGTGTTCGCCCGTACACCATGTACCCTCCTGTTCGGGGTGCTGAGAGTTGGACCCCCACCAATCTAATATTGATGGCCTATTCTAAGGACCTGAATAACCCCTTTACCCCTCTAATACCCTAGACCACCAGGGAAGCTGCCACTAACCTTTCTCACTCCAAAGATGAACTGTAGAAGTTTAAAACTCCCCTAGTCTTTCTTTAGCCAATTTGGTGGGATTAGGCTTCCGAAAATGTAATTAAACTAATTTAAAAAAAATAGTATTTTTTAATTAAGGTATGTATATTATAGAGGATGCTCACCGGCCACACCGGAGCTTGGCCCACTGCTCACCCTGCAGCAAAATTTACTGATCACAAATAATACCAAGTTGGCTGGCTCACAGTTTAAAGGGACAGTTCAATAACTGATGCTTATGATTTATATAAAAGAGTGTAATTTTAGTATGTTTGTAAAAGTTCATATGAATTACCACATATAAGTGTAATTGTACTTGGTATTATTTGTGATCAGTATTTTTAAATTAATCTATAAAAGTTTGAACCAAAGAGAAAAACAATTCACAAGATCAAGTAAAGCTTGCTTAGACTATTGAATTATACTTGTCTAGATGAAGTGACGAGCAAAAATATCTAGATAGTAAATGTGGCTCCTAACATGAAAAGGTTGCTTCTTCCTCGGCGGCAGCGATTCATTTATAGCCGCTGCTCCACGATCAGATGGCGTTCTCCTGCTTAATTTACACAGGCAGCGAAACTTCAGAGCCAAAAGAATCATCACACTCCCAAACAGGTCTTCAAAAGGGCCGCTATGAAGTCACAGTTTTGTTTGTTTCACCCCCCTCCTCCCCTCTACCACCCGCACCTTTAATGTCTGCCTCATGCAGAGCTGAGAGCTCATCTGCTTCTCGGAGATTACACCAACGTTAGACTTCTTGGGTTAAAAATGGCCACTAAACCCAAAAATATGGTCTACAAAAATAAAGCCTAACAACATATACACCTACAGTATCTATGTAAATGTCTCCATCGATTTTCAAAACTGGCAGATGTGCGAGAAGCCCAAAGCCTCATCTCCATGGGAGTTTTGCAGAAGAGGCGTCAGACATCATACAGGTGCATTGGCAAGGGTACCACCCGGTCGGCAGGCCACTTCAACCCCCCTATCGGACAAGACCGTGTAGGCTGTACTTATGCTAGGGCATATCAATGTCAGAGGTGGGCCTTCAACTCAGATTCCCCACCACCACCACCAACCCACTCCAGTAACCAGGACAGAAAGCCACTGCAAACAGCAGCATTATGTGAATGACAACCATTCAAAATTACATTGCTTGTTCACAGCAGGGAAAACGTATGACTAGGTGCAGATTATGTGGCTGTACTTTCAGCAATCTGCAGGGCTGTCTGCAATTTAGATAGGAATGTTCTTGTCAAGACAACCCCTGTAAGAACACTAGACCACCAGAAAATCAGGTATTAACCTCTCCACAACACTAGAACATCAGGGAAGCCACCATAAACCTCTCCTCTACCCTAAACCATTAGGGAAACCAGCATGAAGATCTCCACTACCCTAGACCATTACAGAGAAGCTGGCATTAACTTCACCAATAGTCTAGGTTACCAGGGAAATTGACAAAAAAACAACAACTCCCTACTACCCTAGACCATCAGGAAAGCTAATATTACTCTCTCGGTTACCTGAGACCATCAAGGAATCTGACATTAACCTCTTCACTACACTGGAGCATCAGGGAAGCCAACATGAAGCTCTCCACTACCCTAGACCATCATGAAAGCCAGCATAAACATCTCCACTACCCTAGACCATCGGGAAAGTCAACATAAACATCTCCACAACTGTAAACCACAGAGCAGCTGGCATTAACCTATTGTCAACCCTAGACCATCAGGAAAGCTGCCATTAACCGTTCCAGTACTCTAAACTATCAAGGAAGCCACAGTTAACTACTACCCTAGACCATCTGGGAAACTGGTAAGAACCTCTCTTCAACCGTAGACTATCAGGAAAACTGTCATTAACCTCTCAAACCCTAGTCCATCACAGAGAAGCTGGCATTAACCTCACCAATACTCTAGGCTACCAGGGAAACTGACAAAAAACCTCCCTACTACCCTAGACCAGGGATGGCTAACCTGAGGCCTTCCAGCTGTTGCAAAACTACAACTCCCAGCATGCTTAGACTGTCTACAGCCATCAGCCCACAGCAGGGCATGGTGGGAGTTATAGTTTTACAACAGCTGGAGAGCCTCAGGTTGGCCATGCCTGCCCTAGACCATCAGTGAACCTGACATTAACCTCTCCACCACCCTAGAACATCAGCTAAGCTGGCAGTAACGTCTCCACTAGCTTGGACCATCAGAGAAGCTAGCATTAACCACTCTCCAACGCTTGATCATCAAGGAAGCTGGATAGGTCATCAGTATCTGATCGGTGGGAGTCCAACACCAACACCCAGACAGCTGATATGACCTATCCAGCTGGCCAGAGGATAGGTCATCAGTATTTAAATCTCAGAAAACCCTTATAAACGCTCAACCCTAGACCATTAGCGAAGCTTGCATTATCCGCACAACTAACCCAGACCATCGATTATATTGCAGTGTGTCACAGTTCTACAAATATTGGAGTTTAGGTCCAGTAACCCTTTTGAGAAGGCCTGCCAGCTGGATGGGCATCTTAAAAGCCTCTGTATGATGCCCTGAAACGACAGTATTTTTTTGCCATCGTGTGCAATATATAACTAAAAAAACAACATACCTCTCCTCGGGAGAATCAACGTGAAACGTCCTCTCTATAACGGTGGTCCACTGGAGGCATCGGATGATGAATGTGTTTGGTTTTGGTCGTTCTGTCTTCATCAGTTGACATTCTATCACATGAGAGAAGAGGGAGAGTAGAAAAAAATGGTTCCTGAGCTTCTTCAAACAATCATTTGTCTTGATTATACCTAGCAAATACACTGGAGTAATCCGCTGCAAAAAAATTGCACCCTCAAAGATGCCGTCGGTTTCCTGTGCACGGATTAGACATCAGAAAACTAAGACTTCATATAAAAAATAATAACATTTATTTTCATTAAATGTGTAAATCGGAAAGACTGAAACTGAACGCCGATCCTGCAAGTACCCTGAAGGCAGTCCCTCACGGTGAAATGCCCTCCCCTCTGCTCTGAGTGACAGCTGTGGCATCCAAACTGCAGAGAGTGGAGGGCACTTGACAGTGAGGGACCGCCTCCTGGGCACTTGCAGGAGTGACGCACAGTGGAATAAAGCATCAGTTTATCAGTCCTCTCAAAAATAAAAATTGTAATGAAAGTAGGATTACCTACCTCACCCTGGCCCCATCTAGTGCTGTCAGCAGTTTCACAGGGTCAAAACTGCTGATAGACTGACTCCCTTTAAAGGGGGTTTCAGAATTTTTTATACCGATTATTTATCCTCAACAGTATCTGATCAGTGGGGGTCTGACAATCAGGAGCCCAACCGATCAGCTGTTTGAGGAAGCTGCGGCGCTCACTGGCCTGTGAGCGCCACGGCCTTCTCTCAGCTTACCAAGCATAACACCATACATTGGATAGCAGCGGTGCTTGGCATCGTAGCTCAGCCCTATTCATTTAAATGGGACTGAGCTGCGCCTAGGCCACGTGACCGATGAACTTGACGTCACCGGCCTAAGGTAAGCTACGAGAAGGCCGCAGCCTCCTTAAATAGCTGATATCCAGGGGCTATTGGATGTGGGACCCCCACCGATCAGATACTGATGACTGTTCAGAGGATTTAGAGTAGGACATTTGTACCATGTCCTATCAATACTAAACTAGTGGGTGCCAAACGAAGGGAGCCCAACCCTAACCCTAAAATCTACCGCTTTTTTTTTTTACTGCTTCCAATGCAGTCCCACGTGTCTCCATAACAACAGACTACAAATAAAGCCTGTGTTGTTGGATCTTGCAGTCATACACTCATCTGTCCACGACTTCTTGGTAGAACTGGTTCTTTAAGTTGCCATGAAGTAGCGGGCATATGATAAGGAGTATGACTGCAAGATCAGACGACATAGGGTTTGTTTGTAGTCTGTAGTCACAGAGACACCTAGTTGAACATTGGAGCTGTAGACAAAAAAAAAGGAAACAGTTAGTAGAATAATAAAAATAGGTTGCAGTGGACATCCCTTTTAAAATGTAGGTTCATATATTTGAGCACTGCACAAATAGTAGTTCTCTGCAATCAGGGATGGACTGGGAACTTAAAGTGGCCCTGGAAAAAATACTAAAAGTGGCCCCGTTTTGTAGTTGGGTCTAAATTGATTGAAGGCAGGGCCAGCAATACCATATTGTGGCACATTATACCGCCCCAACAGAGCCAAATACCACAGTCCATCACAAAATACTGCCAGCAGCACAAAATAAATCCTCAAAAACTTCCACTGGCCGGCCATGAGGAGGGCTCAGGTGGCCCCCTGGGGCATCGGCCCACTGGGAAATTTCCCTGTAAGGGCTATGGACAGTCCGCCCCTGTCTGCCATAAGTGTGATGTGGTCCAACAGAATAGGAAAAAAATTGCGGCAAAATATTGACAAGCACCAAATGTGTTACTTGTTTTGGACAGTTTTTGAATTTAGAAATTTTTCAAAAGTTTGTAATAAAGGGGTTAGGCTAAGCGAACTTGTAGAGTGCAAAGTTTATGATTGCTGTGTGATGAGATTTTGGTGTCGAGTATGAAAGAGGAAGACAAAAGTGCCTGGCACGTCTATTGAGATGCCCAAAAAAAATATAAAAAAATTTGGCGCATCGTCTACCCGTCTCCTCTATGTTTACACTGCCTTTATCTTAGACGTTAATAAATCTGCTCCACGGAGTGACATTTCAGATCATCTCAAATTATGCAAGGTACAAAGTCACAGCAGTCGGGAGGGAAGGTTTCTTCCCGTCTCCTGAACGGCAAAACTGTCACAAAAATTTGCAAATTGTTTATTAACAGGCACTCCGCTTGGTAATTAATCAGCTCAGGCGTCTGCGGGGGGTACCTAGCTTTGTCAAATAATGTGCGCGGTTATCATAGTAAATTATTTCACCCTCCCCTGTGATCGTCATTTTGCTTTATGGTGTGCGAACGCTAAAAACAAACCAAGTTTAATTAACTTGCCAGGAAAGCATCATTAATTACAAGTCATGTTAATTAAAACAAACCGAGGTAGCAGATTAGAGAGAAATAAACAACTTTTTTTGTTAGTTTTTTTAGCCCAATATATTCGATTTAGCCAACATTTATATTTGTATAGTGAGGGGCCACTAAATTTACAGTGTAAAGTGGGTTATGTAAAAGAACTAAAGCTAAGGGAGCGTTCACACCTCGCGGTTGTATGGTCGTAAAGAACCGCGTCGTCACCAGTAGACGTATCCATGATGAAGGACCAGGAACTACAAAGGGCAAGCAACCCGGGAAAGCATCCGAACGGAAGTGATCGGAGTGAACAGAGTTTATTTAATCTTTGAACCATTGTTTAATAGAGAGGAATAATAGAGGAATCGCGCAACAGAGTCATAAGAGTAGATGTGTCAGAAATGGTATGACATGGGGAATGCAAGTTATTTCTAAAATGGAGATGTCAGGCGAGGTGACGGGTCCTCTTTAAAAGGGGTTGTCTCATGCACACGGCCGTTGTCTTGGTCCGCCTCCGAGCCGCAGTTTTGGCAGCTCGGATGCGGACCCATTCACTACAATGGGGCCGCAAAAGATGCGGACAGCACTCCATGTGCTGTCCGCATCCGTTGCTCCGTATAAAAAAATATAACCTGTCCTATTCTTGTCCACGCTATATTATATTAAAGGCTGTCTGTGCCGCTTCGCAAATTGCGGAAGGCACACAGACGCCATCCGTGTTTTGCGGATCAGCGGTTTGCGGACCGCAAAACACACAACGGTCGTGTGCATGAGGCCTAAATGTTAGATCACTGGGGGTCTGACCAAGGGGACCCCACCAGTCACTAGAATGGAGGCCCATCATGCATGCGCCTGATCACCGGGGGTCCAACAGCAGGGGTCCCCATCGATCACTAGAACGGAGCCTGGTCATGCATGCACGCTGCCAATCCACCTCTAACAGCCCCATAAAGTTGAATGCAAATTGGGAACACAGGTCCCCGTTCTACTGATCATTTGGGGGGGGTCCCGGCAGTCAAACCCCTAGCCATCTGACATTTATCCCCCTATCCTGTGGAATGGGGATACATTGTCATGAGACAAACCCTGTTTTAGTAATGACATGCATTCCCCATGTAATAACCATTCTGACTCTTCGGATTCTATGTTGGCTCATTCCTCTATTATTCCTGCTAGAAGTTTACGAACGAATTAATAGCAGTGTGCAGTAAAGGTCTAAATGGGCGTTTCCTGCTGAGGGGGTGTCCCTGCAAAGCACTACCGGTGTCAGACTGACTTGTAGATGACCAAAAAAAACTAATTACAAAAAAAACACCTCGACACGTGGCATGAATGAAAGCAGAATTTCCTAGACTGCTCACGCTGCAGCCAAAAGGAAGAGCGAGAAAAGAGGGGGATGCATGGGATTTATTATGTCAGGCTTTTCGAGAGTGCTAAGAAGTGTTCTGACCATAAACAAAAGTAGGAAGCTTAGCTGTGGATGTGGAGAACAAAGAATAGGAGGAAAGCCAGAGGAAGGAGGTGATCGCTACCCAAAAACCTTAACCCCTTACACAACCCACACTCCTATGTACATATACTTACGGTTGTAGCAATCACCAAAAAAAAGGTTTGAAGGAAAAATACACAAATATCACAGCTTAAAAGTATAATAAATACATAGCAAATAAACCAATATCCTAAAGGATATCTTAAAAGATAAATAAAAAAGACTTACAAGAAACCTAGATGGAAAAAGCCACTATATTGCTGGAAGCAAAACCAGTAGGAGCTATAATACATGCCAATATCACGCCAAAAGCCAGCTTTTAAAAGGGCATCTGTCAGCAGATTTGTACCTATGACACTGGCTGACCTGTTGCATGTGCGCTTGGCAGCTGAAGACATCTGTGTTGGTCCCATGTTCATATGTGCCCGCATTGCTGAGAAACATGATGTTTTATTATATGCAAATGAGGCTCTAGGAGCAATGGGGGCGTTGTCATTACACCTAGAGGCTCTGCTCTCACTGCAACTGCTGCACCTTCTCTACTGTGACTGACAGGGCCAGGCAGTGAAAACATGATCACATCTGGTCCTGTCAATCAAAGTGCAGAGGGTGCGGCAGATGCAGAGAGAGCAGAGCCTCTAGGTGTAACGGTAACACCCCCGTTGCTCCTAGAGGCTCATTTGCATATAATAAAACATCATGTTTCTCAGCAACGCAGGATGAACATGGGACCAACACAGATGCCTTCAGCTTCCAAGCGCACATGTAACAGGTCAGCCAGTGTCATAGGTACAAAACTGCTGACAGATGTCCTATTCTTCTGATAAGTAATCAATATCAAATTGGCAGGGGTCCGACTCCCAGCACCCCCACCGAAGATCTGTTCTGCAGCAGCCCCCTGGAGCTACGCAGCACTGCGCTGGTTTACTGCAGAACTGCTCCCACCCAAGTGAATGGGTGCAGTGCTGCAGTATCTGCCAGATCTGATACTGATGACCCACCCTAAGGCCTCATGCACACGACCGCAATTTGCGGAACGGAACGGGCGGTCCATTGTAGAAATGCCTATTCTTGTCCGCAAAACGGACAAGAATAGGACATGTTCTATTTTTTTTGGCGGGGCCACGGAAAGGAGCAACGGATGTGGACAGTACACGCAGTGCTGTCCGCATCTTTTGCTGCCCCGTTGAAGTGAATGGGTCCGCATCCGAGCCGCCAAAAAAAAACGCGGCTCGGATGCGGACCCAAACAACGGCCGTGTGCATGAAGCCTAAGGATAAGCCATCAATATGAAAAAGTGTTGAAAAACCCCTTTAAAAAAGAGCACCTATCTGTAGGATCAAGCCTATTAAACCAGGCATACTGCCTGGTAAGGGTGATCCTGCTAATTAAAATGATACCCGTCTTGTGAAAAACAGTTGTGGCAGTGCCAAGAAGGAAAAAATAAAAATAAAAAAATGAGAAAAGACTTCTACATGCAAATGAGGGCTTCAGTGCACCGAGGGGAGTGGCTAGAACTGGAAAGCTGAGGTATACCAAGGAGCTAAGACCCGCCCCTTTGATGCACGAAAGCCCTAATTTGCATAAAGAGTAAATGTCTTTTCTTGGGAACTCCGCAACCGATTTTCACGATTCAGGTATTGTTTTACTCAGCCGGATCAACCGTACCAGGCTAGGGTTGTCCTGCTGACAGTTGCTTTTTAAATAGAAACAAACTGATAGTCCAGTAGTCCAGACTATGAAAGTTCCCTGGTATCAACTAATACAAGTGACATTAGCTAACAATTGTGTGTGTATATATATATATATATATATATATATATATATAGTCAAAACATGGCAATAACAGATAAATAATAATAAGTAGTATTGAGCGTTCAGGGAAAATTCGATTTGCACAAATTTCCTTGTGGTAGCAAATCAATTTTCCCTGAATCGCAGTAAAAATAAAAAAAAATAAAAATAAAAAAAATTAAAAATAAAAAGAATTCTCATCTAGGTCTGTTGTGAGGCTCATCTATCTTTCAGGATCCAGCTTTAGATATTGAAGGGGTTGTCTGGCCTTGGAATCGGCAACCCCTCTGGTCCTCTCCTGTCCCTCTGAACATCTATCCATGGTCCCAGGCACTTCCTGTCCCCGCACGACCGCGAAGTGGCTTGATCCTGTGAAAAAAGTAGCAAAGCACAGGCCTCCGTGGTCGCGGTGGCTTGAACAGTGCACCACTGCATGTTTCGACCCACTGTGACCACTGAGACCTGTGATTGGCCAACTCGATCACACGATCAAGCCACTTCCTGGTCATGCGGGGACCAGAAGCAGCAGTGGGACTGCGGACAGGCGAGTTATGTTTAAGGGGACAGGCTAGGCCCACAGGGGTTGCCCGCTCCAACACGGACAACCACTTTATTTATACTTCATAAACTATGATTATTTTCATTTTGTGTATTTTGCCTTCAAGCTTTTTTCTTGGGCGATTGCATTTTTGATATTTGAAGATCTCCATCTGTAATTTTCTCTGAGATAACTTATAGGTTAACATAGTTGTAGCAAAGTCAGTTTTGGTTCACGGGTGGTGGACCACAAAAACGCTCAGGTGAGATAATTCAGTAAAGCTAACCTACAGCCCCATGGCTCAGTCTGCTACATCTGTATGTCCATTCTTAGTTCTTCATCTCTCTATTTACCAGGTAGAAGCTTGGATTGCATTGAAGGTGCACGTATACTTACTGGCTACGGAGAAATTGTTCAAAGGGGTTTCTAATTGGTCGACATCTTGAGGACGTTCCTTATAACCAATAAAAGTACCGTCAGTCTTGAGGAGAAAGTAACGGGGCCGCCAGGTCTTTATGTACTCACCTGAAAATGAGAAAATACAAAGGTGGTCATTTATAAAAGAAAATCTGGATTATATAAGAACAACTGTTGATTAGGGTTAGAAAGTTAACATCTTCTCCACCATCATTTTCTAGACAGAGACAGAAATGTTTCTGAGATGAACTTCTATGGGGACTACAGCAAGTACTAGTGGATTAATTGTCTAAAGATCCTGCTGCCCCCCCCCCCCCACCCCACCCCACCCCACTTAACTGGGTAATACTACATCATGAGGCTTTGGCACACAAGACGCATGCTCTCCAAAGGGGTCAATGACTTGCTTCACAGGAGCGATTTTGGTCCATAGGTTATACCTTTCCTCCTTGACAAGTCGGTTGGGTATATGCACCTAGTCTTACTATTACCTTCATGGTTTCTTCAGCAGTTGCAAAACTACAACTTCTAGCATGCTCCAAAACAGAATCCTGGAAGTTGCAACTTCTTAAAAGCTGCAGGTTGAAGGCCACTTCTAAATATCTAAAAGCTTTCCACTGCAAACAGTGATCTGTGAAACCTTGTATTCTATGACCCTGGAAGTAAATACTCTTGTCATATTGTGGCTAGGTATTCTCACAGGCTAAACTTTAAAGCAAATTCAAGGCAATGAATTGCTGCTGAAAGATCTGATTGGATAAGATGCATCACTTGTCTGGTGAGAACAATACAGTGGTCCGATTTGACTTCCAAATTTCTTTGGCTCTGGTGGATGAAAGCCTTCTCTGGTGGATGAGAGAGCCAGAAATATGTGGACTATGCCAGAGGATTGTTCTGGGAAAAGCTATGCTTGGAGTAGGCCAGTCAGTACAAGTCAAAAAGGGGGGGTCAAGAGTCAGCATACAGTTTAAAGTACCGTATCTTCTGGTAGGTTACAGGATATCATTGGAGGTCCACAGGTCCAGACCTCAACTAATTCGCAAGGGGAAGGCACCATCCACCGTGCTCCCAAATGAATTTGGTGCCAGTGCAAGACTTCCACTTTGAGATGAGCAAACCTTTTCAGATTCGGTTAGCTACAGGTTCATTGAATTTCTAAAAAATATTTGATTCGGACCTGAATCAAATCTACCCGAACCAGTTACTCCAATTGCCCTGAAAATTGGGATATAACACTCTAGAAAAATTCTAGGACGAAAGAGAGAGATTAGTATGCTACTCTGGGTTTCTCAGCTATAATAGATAGAGATATATATATATATATATATATATATATATATATATATATATATATATATCTTTATTTTGTCTAGGGTGTACTCTCTCATATTATGAACAGCGCCTAGTACACATGCGGAACATTGTAGGCCAGGCAATGCTCCTCTGGGTTTCTAGGGGAAAGATTCAAATAAGCTGATGCCAGCAGATGTAAGGTGTTCTCATTTTAATATATTTTCCCAGAAAACCAGAGATGTGTTGACTGACTTACGATACTCCTCATGCATACTTGGCATCCTCCATAAGGAGAAATAGTACGCCAACCAAGGCCTCTCAGTCAGCCAGGCAAAGTTTCTTTGCTTAGCTCTGTTAAAGAGTAGTTCATTCATTGAATTTCAGGCAAATCAAGAGAGATCCACATGAGAAAAACATGTGCAATTCGGCAAATATATCTCCCTCACCAAAAATTCAGGTTCATCAGAATCTGAAGTTTTTTGAAAATTCAGCACGAATCAGGTTCATTCAGAATCGATTTGCTCATCGTTACATCCAATGCTTAAATATGAGAGCCACCATCTTCAGCCTGGCTGCTGATGCCACCAGTTAACAACAGACTGGATATATGGACAAAAATTGCCCTGATGAGACAACCCTTTTAAACCAGTTTACTACCACTCCCAGTTTGAAGTATAAAGGTGCCCAGTACTCGTCAAAAGGTGTTGGTGCTAACTGTCTATCATGAGCTATAAAGATAATTGGACTGCTGCCCGATGTGTAAATATACAATTCAATACAGTGGCACCCCGAGTCTTACCTCCACTAACCTACAGTCAATACTTAGTGACCCCAGGTCTCCTAATTACAAGTCAAAGATATTAAAAATTTCACCAGTTATCACTCCTTGACCCCCTGCCCCCCCCCCCCCCCCAAGCTGATTCCACACTTACTAAATATAAAAAAAAATTGGCTATTTTTTAAGAAAAAAATAAATATTTAAATAAAAAATTCCATGAACTTTAACCCTTTATTTAATCTGTCTGGGTCACAGCTTCCCTACCCCTTGGATGATGAAAGCTGCCCACCAGGTGACCCAGATATTTGCTTATTTATACAAAAGACTATTTATTTTTATTTTTTTCAAAGATCAGAAAATGGCCAATAGTCATGGGATGCCATTAAAATCAATGTTGTGGCATTTTAAGAGATTGGTATCCTTGTTGTTCACCCCCTGCTTGTATTGATGAACTTTTCTAACATGGAACTGGAATTTAGTTCCTAATGTCCATGGGCTATTTACAGCATTGTTAAGGCTGCAGCAGGAGTCAAGACATGGAAATCACTAAAAGTAAGATGGAATCACTAAAAGTGAAGATGGAATTGCATAAAGAACAATTCCTGAATTATACATCCAATATAGCTTTATGAGACAACCCTTATCAGCTAAGAATTTTCTTATGCGATTCCAAAATGTGGTCTCTAAAGATAATATGCATCAAATTTCTATCCTGGGACATGTCATAGTAAAAATGGAGGTCAGGATGCTAAGACCACTAACGCAACTCCATTACAGTCTAATAATTGAAGTAATCCTGGCTGCTTCAGGGGAGTAAGTGCCACCCTCCAGATAACAGAGCCAGCCACTGTGCCCCCAGGTACAATGCGGTTGGCTGATGAAGATCAGGTGACCATGCCGGGGAGGAAGAAAACAAACCAAGGACTGGCGCGTAGGACCGGAGTGGCAGGGAGCAGATAAGTATGATCCTTTTTATCACTGGAGGCAGACTAACAGCATGTGTTAGAAATGATATATTCCCAGACAACGTTTTTAAGCCTCATTACTGTGTGAGCGCCAACACCCTCCGGTTCCTCTGGTACTCTGATGGGCCAAGTCCATCCCTGGTCCTGGCAAATTTAATATAATGGGGATTCCATCTGTGGGATATCCCTCTATTAAACTCTTCACAAGACCTAAAGTTCCAAGAGATTTTGGGATCAGTTCCTTTAGCCTCAATATGCAATGCCCATGTTGGGAAAGAAGAAAAAGCCAGGACCAGAAGATGGAGATGCGGAGCCAGTGCAGAGAACCAGAGCGGTTGGGGGAAGGAAAGTATGATCCTTTCAGTCTACTAAGCCAGACAACACCTTTAAGCCTCATTATTGAGAGCCTATACCCTCCAGTTCCTCTGGTAGTCTGATGGACCAAGTCCATCCCTGGACTTGGCAAAATTAAAAGGTTTTTCTGAGAACTTTTTACTAATGACCTATCCTCTGGGATGTCTCCTCAAAAAGTTGATCGTTGAGGTGTCAGACCCCTACCGATCAGGTAGGTCATCAGAGGATGGGTCATCAGTTAAAATATCTTAGAAAACCCCTTTAATATATATGAGGATTGCATCTGTGGGATATCCCTCTATTAAGCTCTTTACGTGACCAAAAGTTCCAAGAGTTTTTGGATTTGATAAGAGTTCCTTCAGCCTCAATATGCAACTCTGTACCAAAACCAACATCACGCTTCATGGGGCATTTCGCTAGGAGATGCAGACTGCACGGCTGGTGATTTAGAGCACACGGAGATGACAGTAGGGTGGCACAATAAAGGAAGTCAAACTGCTTCCCATACAGAGATAAATAATACACTGTATGTTTTGCAACATCTGATCCTTAAATGCACAGCAAATGTACGATTCCGAGCAGATGTCCAATGTATTACTTCTGCCATTGTCATTTTTCACTCTGACATATGGAGAACTTTTTTTGCATTTACATTTTGCAATGCAAGTACTTTATACAACTAAAAGCAATTTACTAATCTGCGGAACAGATTTAATAAGCAAGCAAGAACAGTCCGTCAGAACACTTTCACGGGAAGAAAAATTTACATCATTAAAAGACGTCGTCACTTCAAAGTAACTTTACTGCTCAACTTTTAAGAGGTTTTCCGTGTGTACCATTCGAAAGCAGAAGTTTCGCTGGAATTTCATCCAAATAAATGAAATAAAAAATAAAATAAAAAAGTTATAAAAAAATAACAATTTAGGATCGAACTCAATTATGGTTAAATTGTAATAAAATATTTAAAAAATGTGAATCTTTTGGTGGCACTTCAAAGTTTTTTTTTTGTTTTTTTTTTCATTTAATCACTTGTCTCTGTCTTAAGGGTCCTATTCATAAAAAAATATAAAAAAAATATAAAAGGCTTAGGCCAGAAAGACCTTCACAATAGACACGACACAGATTACAGAGATGAAAAAGTCTCCGAACAATCCACTCTTTGTTGCACTTGATCCTTTTTTTTCTTCAGTTATCTTTAAGTATCCTTCCTGCCGCAGTATCAAATTTATACTATGTGTTCGCCTCTCTTCCAGTGCTATCTTGCTAAATGTCTACAGATACTAATTAAAAGAAATAGACACAAAAAACAAAACCAAAAAAAAAACAAACAAACAACTTAACAACAACTACCGGTAATAAATTTGGATAAACAGATGCATGAAGATTCTTTAGAATTCAATAAATGTAATCGTTAAAGTGATATTAAAAAGGCTGAATCATTTAGGGTCCCTAGATATTTTGGGGCTTTTGAATTTTTTATTCTATTAGGGTTCTTTCACACTTTTTAGTGCTATTTTTCTGCACTTTTGCATTTCAAGTTTTTTTTTTTTTGTTTTGCACCTGCATTTTTGGCAGCAAAAACACCAGCTCCAGATGTTAGCTGAAGGACACTTTTCTAGCATTTTTGTTTGTTCATTAGGTGTTTTTTTTTTTGTCTTTCTGGCTTCTTTTCAAAGACGCAACATGCTAGAGATCTTGGTGTTTTGACATCACCTCAACAGGGGATAAAATCCATGAGAAAACGCTAGTCGTAGGACACATTTGCAAAAGACTAAAACCACGGCAAAATTTTTTTACAGGTAAAAAATGTCAAACACAAATTCATGTGTGTAAGGACCCTTAAAGGGGTTGTCTGAGTGTTTAATACGGATGACCCATCCTTAGGATACGGACTCATGCACACGACCGCCGACCGCACTGTGTTTTGCAGTTCACAATTTGTGTAACACAACGGGCTGCCCATAACAAAAATACCTATTCTTGTCCACAAAACGGACAAGAATAGGACATGTTCTACTTTATTTATTTTTTTGCAGGGACATGGAACGGAAATACAGATGCGGACAGCACACAGAGTGCTGTCCACATCTTTTGCGGCCCCATTAAAGTGAATGGGTCAGAGCCTTAAAAAGTGTGGCTTGGATGCGGACCCACACGACGATCGTGTGCATGAAGCCTAAGTCATCTGTATCTAATCAGTGGGGGGGGGTCTGACTCCCAACACCCCCATCGACCAGCTCACGGGTGCACTAAAGCCTCTTCAAACAGCTGATCGGTGTAGGTGTCGGACCTTCACTGCTCACATACAGATGACCTATCACGAGGATAGATCAGTATTAGACACCCAGGCATACCCCTTTAAGGCATATCCAAATTTGAGTCCAATCTTGACTCTACTTAAAATTTGTCATGAACGTGGAGATTGTTTGTTGTCAAAGAAGCGCAAGGGCATTGAAACTTTGGACAACGTGAGCAGCAATATTTGCTGTCTACAAAACAAACCCTTTATGACTCGGTGTTACGTGTATGGGCTGAACGCATGTATCTTTGATCCCCCCCCCCTTCACGGTATGAGTCTCGAGAGGGACACCACTGCCCTCTTGGCATATGAAAAGTTAATCCTACTGAGAATTTAACAAGAATGCATCGCCCCCCCCCCCCCCCCCCTCCCCCCAACAATGCCTTCCCTGAATTGGAGCTGTCTAGCCCTGATAGAGTACCTAACATAAGAAACAGCTGCCACTCCCTGGGAAGCTCACTGAGTAAGTGGAGTATAACGAGCAACGAGCACCCGCGAAACAAAAGAATATCCATCTTTATTTACCAACTGCTACTTGCTTGTTGCTGTACCGAGTCATTTAAGAAAATCAGCACCCCCGTTAATATCAGAACAGTCGGAAGAAAACAAAAAGAAGTCTACTCACTCAATGCTTTAAAAAAAAAAAAAAATTGCAATTTCAAAAATGTTATTTTCCATTTTAAATTTAAAACTTCCAATCTAAAGGCAACGCGCCGCAGATGCGTCAAGTACAATGCTTTTTTATTTCATGCAGTTAAAAAATAAAATTTCAAAGCCAAAAACAAAACATTTTTATTTTTAATTTTTTTTACAAGAGCATAAATCACCCAAGTCTCATGACTAAAAAAACTTTTTGAAAAAAATTTAGGTCCTTGAAGAACTTATGGAGACGATTGGGCCGAGGCGTAAAAAAAAAAAAAAAAAGGGATGCTCATATTTCTTCATTCGGTAAAGTAGTTTTTCTCACTTTCTTGAGAGACAGGAGAAAAATTGGGAATCCAGTTGCCGGTCGCGTTAGGGCTTTAGACAGCTTGGGAAAAAAAATTTATGCAAATGCAATTCCCAATATGCACACCAAGAGACAAGGACCTCTGCCTTGTTTGTCTATTCACAGTGGTGCAGAAGGGGGCCAGTTCTTTGTTAATTATTTTTTTTTTTCTTCTGGACACTCTCTGGATGTGTTCTCAGCCTTTGCCTCCAGCGTACAGCTGCGGACTCTCCGGCTGTGCCCTGAATCTCAATGAGACGGCTTAGACTGCAGTCAAGGGTGCTTCCCAATGGGGAGGTCAAGCCTGAGTCAGCAGACTGTCTGCACCAGACTGGCGCTTTACAGCTTATCCCGGCTATCTGCCTTTCACGGACCATATAAGGCAGTCCGCTGTCACAACAAGCTAATTCAGTGCCGGGGCAAATCCGCTCCCTTGCTTTATTCTCACTCATTTTCCATGCAGCTGGATAGTGGTCCATTACGTCTGAGGCCTCTGCAGCAGCAGCAGCATCATCATGCATGACAATGATTGACACTGCTGGCAACAGGTTAAGAAGAAATGCTTCTGCCTGAAGTGCTTGCCCTGTCTATTCTGCACTTGCACCGTTTCTCACGCTCAGACAAAGCGACAATATCCGGCACCTGCTTAATTATCATATCTTCTGAACAGGTCCCCCCCCCCCCCCCCCCCGCCCACCGCCCTTTTATTAACGAGGCTGATGTTCAATGTACACAGTCCAATTTGTCAGGAAAGGACAAGAAAAAAAAAAAAATCTAAAACAATATAAAAAAAACTAAAATATTTATTTGAAAACATAAGAAAGGTAAACTAAATAAACAAAGAAAAAAAATTAGAGGATGACTTATCGGCATGGCAGATATCATCCCAAAAGACCATCTAGAAGGCTTTCAAATTAAATCTAAGGCCTAAACTATATGACCAATAATTTTAAAAAAAAAGTGTTAAAAATTAAAAAGAAAAAATTTATGGCTTGAGCTATGCCAAGCCATAAAGGCACAAAATGTGTGCAGCTTTAGACTTTTTTTTTTTTATTCCATCCTATAAGTGCTGCTTTTATATAACAATTTATTAACCGCTTTATACGCTTTCTTATTACGAGTTAAATGCAATTTACTTACAAAAATGACTAGTACTCCAGCTTACTCCCTCTATCCACCCTTCTAGTACTTTACTCGTACTATGAAAGCGCTCTCTGGGAGTAGAATATTACAATATTGATGATCTCTCCTCAGAACAGGTAAGCAATATCTGATCGTGGGGGTCCGACACTTGGCACCCCCATCGATCTGCTTGCCACGGTTCCCCAGTGAGCTCCACAGCCTCCTCGCAGCACGCCAAGAACAGCACCACCCATTGTATAGTGGCTGTACTTGGGTTTGCAGCCCAGGCAATATGGGACCCAGCTGCACCTAGGCCATATGATCGATGAACGTGATGCCAATGGCCTAGGAAGAGTCTATAGAGCTCACCAGAGTGCCATGGCCTCTTTAAACAGCTGATCGGCGGCGATACCGGGAGTCGGACCTCCACCAATTAGATATTAATGACTTATCTTAACGATGGGACATCAATATTTTACTCCCAGAAAACCCCCTTTAAATTTTGAATTTAGACTGTGAGCCCCAAAGGTGAGAGTGTACGAGGTTAACAAATCTGCATACAGCGCTGTGGACTATGCTAGCGCTATATAAACAGACACAGTAAGTAACTGATAGCACGCTGTACTCTGTTTACCCCTTAACTGGCACCAAAGAGCCCAACCCATTAAAAAGGCCACAACTTCACATTTTAGTCACTGTTCCCCTTTCAGGACTTTGCAACCGATGGCCATCACAGATAAAAAATGTCATCACACGCATGTACTAAGAAACGGGGGTGGAACCTGCTTATCTCAGGGAAACTAAAAAAAAAAAGGCTCATTATTTATAGAGGAAGCAGCACAGTGGTAGGGCTGCGCTTCCCAACTCCAGTCTATAAGACCCCCCCTAACAGGTGATGAGCAAGGCCTACAGAGATGCACTGACAAAGATCACCCCCAACCCTAAAAACCTGACCTGCTGGTGGAACGTGACAAAATCGGAGCTCAAGGGGTAGGAAATTATGGCTGCTTTCTACAAGCGACAGCTCCACACTTGTCCGTGGACAGCATCTGGTATTGCATCTCAGGTCTAAGGAGGTTAATGGGACCAAGCTGTAGTATCACACGCAACCTGTGAATGGTTTTGGTGCTGCATCTGGAAGCAGCTATGTTCTTCTAATCCTGGTCAACCCCTTTAAGAAACACTGATCTAGGCCACTTGCTTCTTAAATGGGATTTCCCCATCGTAGACATTTATGGCATATTCAAAAGATGCAGGTCCCACAACTATCTCCATAACGAGGATGCCTCAAGTCATCCAGATGGAAGGAATGGGGAATAGGCATGTGAGAGCCTCGGCCGTTTTCATGAATCCCATTGAAGTGAATGGAGACAGCCGTGCACATGTCACTGCTCCATTCATTCCCCATCTGGATATGGTGGCAGAGGTCATCTATGGTCGGGGAGCTTTTATGAGAAGGTCTTATCTTTGGTGGGGGGGGGGGGGGGGAGCTATAGGGGCTGGAAAGACAACAGTCCCACGCAAGCCCCTTGGCCACACCATTATATCTGGTGTATGAAAGTTGGAGGGGGAGGGTGGTCTCATCTTTTTATAAGTACCCAGGGGCTTCCATTTATCTTTCTGAATGCAAACCTTCGAAAGCAGCTTCAAGACAACCAGTTAAAATGAAGACTAGGTCTCTAAATGAACGCCCCTTACTATATGGTCTTTGGGTAAAAATTTTGACTATATAGTCAAGCGCTGAACACAATGCAAAGAAGAACGTACGGCAATGCAGCGTCCAACTTTTGCCGGTCCTCTATCACAATGGTGACAGCGAGAAGGTCTGCGTCCTAATGAAATGCAGACGGCATGAGAAACACAAATCAGAAGACCACTCACACAAAAGGGTTGTCCCCGAAACATTCATTTTTTATGGTTCTGCCCCTCATTAGGTTAAATAGATTCAGACCTCTTTTTGACTCGGTTCAGGTCTTTTGTTCACGGTCAACAGTCTAGCTGTGCACCGGTGGTTAAGATTTGGGGAAGGAGAAGTGGGGGGGGGGGAATCGAGCAAAACCACACACTCGAAAAGTGTGAGAATGAATTGTGTATTAGAGGTATACTCATACATACAATATATGAAGTCAGCGAGCAGTAAGAGGAGCCGGCACTTTGTACTGCCGGGAGGTCCTGCAATGCAGCTGTGACAAACAGACTGGAGTCAGCACTCCTCGTACATAAAAAGTGCAGAGGATGCGGAGAGGAACTGTTGAATCCCTAGCACATCAATAAACTGCAGCAGTGGTGTGCGCGCCGAGATACTGATAAACAGGGTGTGAAGATCTCAACTGCGGTGCTCACTCCCAAAGAGTATCCTCTTTCGTCGCCCACGAGGCCCAAGGGAGTCCTTCTGGCCAAAAATCACATTCATATTGCACCTTCCGCTGTATACATTGTAACCCGACTGTATGCAGTTGCACCACAATAGAGGGTGCTAATTGGGTGAAAAAAAAACTGTCTGTGCTAGAAACATGCTCGAAGAAGGTGCTTTCTCTCCAGTCCCAATCATGATGGGAACCTTAAGAGGGTTCTTCAGCTTAATGACTTTCTAAGCCAGGGGTCAGCAACCTTCGGCTCTCCAGCTGTTGTAAAACCACAATTCCCAGCATGCTCCATTCATTTCTATGATAGTTCTTAGAAGAGCAGAGCAAGTGTCCATCCTGGGAGTTGTAGTTTTACAACAGCTGGAGTGCCAGAGGTTGCCTACCCCTGTTCTAAGCCGTCACTTAAAAAGGGTTGTCCAACTTCTAAGTGCGGTTTAAAATACCACCCCGGCCCCCTGCGGGACCTTCTCCCCGACACTTGACTCCGTTGGCCCAATGCAGTCTTCACTGCTCTTCAGTCTCCGCAGACAGTGACTGGCTGCAGCGGTGACGTGTCCCCAAGCAGCGCGTCACTGCGGTCCCATGTGGCTTTGGGAGACATGTCACCTCTGTGGTTAGTCGTTGGCTGAAGCGCCGCACGTGACCCCTGTCCATGCCAGAAGTTTACATGCAGGGACTGATGCAGAGTGAAGACAGAGGTGGAACCACGGAGCTGGAAGAGAGGTCCCACTGGTGGGTGGAGGTATTTAAAATCACACTTAGAAGTTGCAAAAATCTCTTAAAGGCCCCATTCACACGTCAATGTTCACGTCCGTGTTTTAGCACGGAAGCATGTCCTATTTTGTACGTGTTTACGGATCCATCACACCCATTATTAGTCTATGGGTCCGTGAAAAAACACAGACGCAACACAGATGCCATCTGCTTTTCATGGACCATTAAGGAGATGTTCTGAAAATGTATTCTTAGCTGTGAGCAAAAAACAGACACATAGACCAAACATGGATTCTTCACAGAAATCGTCACAGTTATCAGATGGGCCTGTCTATAGAAACTGCCTACCTAAGACACCAGAGAAGGAACCTTCATGACCTTCGTGCAGATGGGTGGTATCAGGTGGACACTGTTCTTCCCTGGGACCATATGGAATCAGAGGGATGACAGGAATGCAGACACATGTTGGTAACTGGACACAACTGAAATCCACGCATCTTAGCGGCCGCACAGCTGATACAAAGAGCACAGAAGCCACCATGAGTACAAGCAGTTTTGCCCCCTTTTCTTTAGTTCGGCTGCCGTGGAAAATATTTTTTTTAAATAGAATTTTGCCAATACAACCATACAGTATGGAGCAGTGAAGTATATTATGACCTACAGGAAGTTCTTATCTAAAGAGGTCCATAGGGAACACAAACTGTTTAGGGCTCATGCACATGGCCATATCAAGTATCTGTGCTGACAGAAATACCCTACTATGGGCCCTTACAGCTTCCAGTTGAGAACATGATGCCTACATGGAGACGTAACGCGGCGCCGTACCGGCTGAATGAGAGCAATTCTGGAAACCGTTGGAAGTTCCCTGCATCATAAAACAGAATACAAGTCCTGTTTATGACATCTGTATTCTTTCTATTAAGAGAAACGGAGGGTTGACGGCCATCATGACAGACCCTCTGTTCTCTCCGTTGAAACGCTTGGAACGATACATGGACAGTATTCTGCTGATGGCACTGTCAGGGACAGGGAATTCATTTTCCTTGTAGATGCTCTGCCCCCAACATGAAGGAGTCACTTAGAATCCAGTTTCCCAATAAGTTCTTGGAAGGTGCTGGTTCTCCTTACAGAGGACACTCTCACCGTGTGAAACCGACCTTAAAATGGGTTGTGCCAAAATACACATAAAAGTCCGACTGGGGGCTTCAGACGGTTCCTTTAAGACTGAAATGGATGTTGGTCCATTCATTTCCCACGCATTTTGATGGCCACCTCACTGTTGTAATGGAACCAGTTAATTCTCGGTACCAAGGCCTGACCCGAAAACAAATGGATTTGATACCATGGCCAACTGATGTAAGAAGTGACTCTTAGGGCATGGTATTGTTAGCTTGCACTTACATACACAGAGAACAGTGCTCTATATACTGAACATGCCAATCTGGGGCATCAGGTAGGTACTAGCATATACCACTTGGAACCGAACCAGAGTTTGGGAAATGGTTTTTTACTGTACAAATTAATTTATGAAGTTATTACCAGAAGTCGCGCGAGACTTAGCGATGCAATAACTTCGGCTCATCGGAGCCAATGCATTCTAATACTGTACGGAGCTCCTGCTCCGTAGTCGATTCGCTCATCCCTAGTTGTGTCCTTTCTCAGTACTATGATGCAGCTGCTGGTTTGAAAAATGTTGAATATTTTTCATGGGACAACCCCTTTAAGTCTTAACTTTTCAACGGATTATTATTATTTTTTTTAAAGAAACATATGTCAGGACACGAGTAGCCTGATCTTGCAGTGACCAATCTGATAACTGCATTGCAGAAGAGAACAGCACAAAACCTCAAATCCATAATTATTGTCTGGAAGAACTGACATCTCTTTGTCCACAAAAAAAGAAGGCGCGAGATGACCTCCGTAGAAAGGGGCGGCTCATAAATCTTGAGATCACAAAGAAATAACATCACGCTGTTCCTCGAGTCACCGTCTACCAGTGCTTTCCCAGAAGACCCACTTCTGTCTCTCGTATCCACAGCTGGGGCTCACATATGAAGTGTCCAGCCGGGCTATTCCAGGGTCAATACGGTGACTAAATAATAGCGCAAAGCACAATAGATATTTCTAGATATCTGTAGACACTTTACATTTATTTTGTACAATTGCTTAAACATAAATTCCTCTATGCATTGAGTAGCATGTGAGACAATGCATGTAGAGATCTGTCCTGGTGTAAAATATTTTTGCGGATACTCAAATAAGTTCTGAATGGTCCCTAAAGTCAAAAATATTTGCTGCATTCATGATTTACAGTATCACTCACATTGGGACTTGGAGTAAGCAAGGCAACGTGGTCACAGTGCAAATTTATCGAAATACTATAGGCTGCCAATGGTAGTCGGTCAATGACCTACGGTTGTCAAATTTAGAAAACCCCTATTCAAATACCCCATTAAGGAAATCAGGTCTTGGGAGGGGGGGGGGGGGTCTCTGTCCAGACCATTCTATAACAGCCAATGTGGGGAGCAGCTAAAAAGTACTTTGCTTTGGAGGACCCAACGTGACTTGCACAGCATGGAAAGCTCATTAAGTTTAATGGGATGTGCGTAATGCTTCATTTTTCCAGTGGGAGCACTGTAGGGAAATTGAACACTTGCTGCTGGACGCTTGGATAGATTGGAGCTGGTCACTCAGTCTCTTATCAGCTGATCAATAGGAGACCCTTGACGAAAAAAAAGTATGCTCGAGGCAGACAATCCCTTTAAGACATATCACTAGGATGGGTCATCAACGTCCAAACCATGAGCGCTGTGACACATGTATGATCACTAAGAGTACAATAACTGGGATCTCACAGATTACAAGACCAATGGGTTAAAAATAATTTTTTCAATTGGTTTCTATTAAAAATTTTCAGCTCTTTTCCCAGTATAGCCGTCAGTTTCTGTGCTTTCTGCTTCCATGGAGTCCTGTCAGGCAACTGATCTGACGGCTCATGAGAAGCCGTTATCTCTGAACACCTAACAGCTCATAAACACTCATTATAGCTCAATTATCCCACTGATAAGAATATGGCTTACATAAGTGTTTAGGAGCTGTCAGGAGTTCAGAGATAAGGGCTTCACATGACGGGAATCCGTGGAAACAGAAAGTCTGCAAATACACAGAAACTGACAACTATACCGGAGAAAGGTTTAAAAATATTTAAAGGGGTTGTTCGGGTTCACAGCTGAACCCCGACATATCCCCATTTTCACCCAGGCAGCCCCTGCTCTTTCCCCTGGATTTTTAGTTTACATTTTTACACTGCTAGGCAGAGGCTTACACCTAGCAGTGTTCCCGATGACGTCACAGTCACTGATAAACGGTCTATAGGTCTGTAAAAGAGCTCAGGCTGCGCTAAAGCCCGCCCGGTGACGTCACTAGGAACACTGCTAGGCAGAAGCCTCCACCTAGTTTACCCATGGAGAGCCCGATACGTCACCGGATCTGCTGAAAAAGCCCTTCCCCTGCACGATTCAGCACAGGGCAAGGGACAGCATCAGAGCATGAAATGCTCTGATGCTCATGTCAGAGGGGCTGAGTGGGGGGGGGGGGGGGAGAAGAAGATCTGTCCGGGTTCCACTTTAATATAGACCAATTGAAAAAAAAAACGATTCTTAGCTCACAAGTAATAGAACGCAATCATACTAATAAGAGATGAACGAGGTTATCAAAAAAAACCAAAAAAAAAACATACCTCATCCATTTGCTCGCAGAGAGGCCGTCACAGCCATCTTGATTGAAGAAACTGTGACATGATGACTTCATCACGCTGGCTGGGTGTGGTGACGTCCTGTTTTTTCAAGGTGGCCGCAAACAGCCTCTCCGCAAGCAAATGGATGAGGCGAGTATGTATAATTTTTTTTTTTGGTTTTTTTTTTAACTGTCATTTCAGGAAAAATTGATTCGTTACCATGAAGCGCGAGGAAATTTGGCTTCGGGGCAAATCAAATTTTTCCTGAAATTCGGATCGAAGACAATTTGTTTGACACCGATTCGTTCAACACCAATACTAATAATAAAAAAAAGGCTCTAAAAAAGGTGTCCCTAGCCTTTAATGACTAATATGGAGTAAAAACAGAGTAGGAATCAGTACTACAGAGGAAGCCCTAAAACGTCCAAAAATATATCATCGACATTGATATTACACAATTACTACAAGCTCCGGACTATCTGCATACGTTACTGGTGAGAAGTTACATCAGATTTCCATTTATAGTCTGTAGTCCACATCCAATGCTCGTATTCAAATGAGGTTTCTTCCTGTTGTTCGGTCATGCTTTTCCATGGACAATAAAACGTCTGGGTGTTACCAATAGAATGGTTATGTATGCATGGGAAAACCAGAGTGAGCTCATCCCCACTGGATAAATCCAGAGGACTGAAAAAAGTTCACAGGGGTTAAACAATGCGTAGTGTCTCCCGTAAGAAAAACGCACAGTGGGAGGAAAAGAGAAAAAATATATATAAGAAGAGGGGGAGGGGAAGGGGAGTAGAGAATAAATACAATTATATAAAAGTAAAATTAGGGCCAAAACTTTATTATTATACTCTAAAAATGTAAAACAAATAAAATAAATACTAATAATATAAAAATATGTCCTAAATGGAAGTGTAGGTAGCACTAAATTAGAGGTATGCAAATAAAATGTTTAAAAAAAAAAAAAAAAAAAATTGCATGGGTTAAAATATAAATTACAATATGAAACTTAACATTGTTTAAAAACAAAAAGGGGAGGTGGGATAGAAAATATAAAATTGTATAAAAGTAAAATAAAAATAAATAAAATAATAAAAATCAGAATTTTATTAGAATGTAAAAAAATTATATAAAAAATTAAAATGGATAAATGAATAGATAAAATAAAATGGAGGCATTTATTAAATGTTTAGTAAATACAAAAAAAAATTGCATGGCCTAAAATATATTAAAAAAAAAAGATTTTAAAAAATAAAAATTTAAAAACTGCATTATTTGAAATGATATAAAATATTTTCAAATCAATAAATGTATTTATCATTTCGATTTTTTTTTTACTTCACTCAGAATCTAAGTGAACGGTTTAAGTCCTTGTCAGATCATTCAAGGACAAGCCATGAACAACGGGTATTTTTATTTATTTATTTTTCATCCCATTAAAATTAGAAGAGTAGCCTTTGAGTTGAGGGCCCGCGCTCCCTTTAAGAGCCCCCAAAAAGTCTTTTATTCCCAAAGCCGGATAAAAGCATCAGTGTTAAACTCGTGGCACGGAGCCAAGATCTTTGCCAAACTTCCCAGTTGCAAAACAAGCTGTTTCTGCACACCAAAGTAACCACACAGCAGGCCTGCGGAGACCGAAGACAGCTGACAGAGATGGCTGCTTCTGTCCCTCCATTGTACTCTCATCCATCCAAATACCAACATCTGCTCCACTACAATTTACTTTTTACACAACATTTAGCAAAACTGTGCCTCTCAAAGCGACATCATTAAGGGACCATCAACAAATAAATCGCCAAAAAAAGTCCTGCGCGACAATTGAAAAACTAAAACGTAGTTTGTCTTGCATATGTTGAGCCTTAGTTGAGACGAATGCGACACTCGCAACCATGACACACCGCAAAGTACTTCTCCTTTAATAGCCGCGAAGCTGGGACACCATCAAACTTGCTACTCGAAAAAACGAACGCCATAACCGTAAAAATGACGATTGTGATGACACCAACGTTTGCTTGCGAGGGAAAGCAGATGTTTTACACGGGCTGCGTATGTGTTATGCGCGTCTACATCCAGACGACCGAAAATGATAATATTCAATGGAAAGAATAAAGTAAAAATCTTGGGAGGATATGAAGATTTTGGCCGGATTTTGTGCGCGGTAATTGAAATCTATTTAGCGTTATTGCTGCATGTTTGGGGCACTTAAAGGGAACCTGCCATTCAAAAAGGGAGCGGTGACAGCTGCGGGCCATAAAAACAGTCATTTACATGATTTTGCTTAGTAGAATTTCTAAGAAAGAGAAAAAAAAAAAAAATCAATTAAAATAAAGAATATGAAAATGAAATTAAAAAACTTGTGGTATCTTAATTTTATCACAGGTTGGTGCAGAATCCTAAGGACCTACGCAGGTGCCCAGGGGTCTAGTACCCAAGGTCTAAAGAGGACGAACCTCTACCAAGCCTACAAAGACTGTGGCACCCACTAGATAGAGATGGAGCACATAAACAGGAAGGAGTCTCACTTAGGGCTCGTGTACACGACCGTGTGCTGTCCGCAATGCACGGGCACTGACTGTGGAGCCGCTGCATGCGGATCGCGGACCCATTCACTTGAATGGGGTCCACGATTCGCATCTGACGGTCTGCACCGCAAAAAAGTAGTGCATGCACTACTTTTTTGCGCGGCGGAGGCACGGACAGGAACCCCACGGAAGCACTCCGTAGAGCTTCCGTGGGGTTCCTTGCCTCCGTTCTGCACCGACCTTCCAAATTACGGACCCAATCAAGTGCCAGATCGACGGGGGCCCGTATTTTACAGACCCACTGTTTGCGGGCCGCAATACGGGCCCGGCCGGCTCACAGTCGTGTGCATGAGGCTTTAAAGCTAAGAGGAGTCCGACTCCAGGTGATTGATAGGATATGTCATCACTTACTGATGGGGGGGGAAGGGGGGTCAGTTTTTATGTTCAACATATTTCTAAATAATTTTTGGGTGGTGTTATTTTTGATTTTCCATGTCACTATATCGTGAAAAAATTATATAAAATAAAAATCTTGCAGGTTTTTTACACTGGCCACTAAGCTTAAAAATAGTTGCCGCTTCTTGGTCTCTACAGATCACCTGTCAACAGGCATCTTATTATCATCACAGTCAGGATTACAATGATAGATAACATATATAGATAATACAGGATTCTCAATTGACAATAGGTGATATCACAGCTTACCTACTCCCTCCTGACCTCTGCATACAGCATGCCTAGTCAATGAGGTCCCCTCCTGTCCATTGTGTCTATGGTGACTGCTGTAAAGCATATCTCTAAATACTGTTATAAATGACAAGATGGCCAACCCCATAATCGTGTTCAGGAAACAAAAATTAAAAAATCTATAGTCAAAGAAAAAACGGAAAGTGTGTGTCATATTTTACTAGCAGAAAAAATAAATTGAAGGCGACAATCCCTTTAAAGCCTAAATGGCCAGTTAGTCCTTCAGGACAACTTTGGTCACAAAGGAATGTGAAACTCTGGAGTTGTAAACATATGCAAAAATTAATGAATCATTAAAACAAACGCCTTTATTACAAGATTTACTCTAGTCACAATGCACATGCATTATATTTACAAACCAAATTCAAAAAGTTGACAAAATGTGTCACTGTAAGGTACAATACTGGGTAATGCTGCGTGACTGGCATAATAGGAACTTCTGCATACCAGTCAGATGGATACTGGTATTGCTATACACATCATCCCACATAAGTCATTCCACTCCAGTTATAGCATTTTATATAAAACATTACAGCTTTTCACACTTCCCCTTGTGAGTAAAACAGATGCCCCAGTGCTGAAAATATCTTCGTCTTGCTGTAGATTTTTTTTAAAAACGGCAAAGCAACTTCAGTGAGCCCCTAAAGAGGATGGGAGTGGTAGTGGCCTGAAGAGAGGTGTCACGGTGTACTGCCTCAGGCTGTCGAACCCTGGGGATCGGTGCAGTGAAAAAGAGATAAGGAATCAGGCCAGAAGTAAAAGAATAAAAAAAGTTTCTCTTTACTTTACTCTCTCTTTACAAAATAGAGGTTGTAGTACATTCAGCAGTCGTTTGTATACAGTGCAATTTCTCTCCCCAGATGATAACATAAGGTTGATGGCAAAGTGACAGATAATGGCACCTCTGGAATGCTATCTCGACTGCAGAACTTCTGGCTAACAGCTGTAAGCTGGCACTTGTGGCTATAGCTGTCCACTGTGTAATGCTGGCTTTGAGTTTATCTAGGCGATGGGTGTCTGAGCTGTAGTCCCTCCCCTGCATCAGGGTCTGTAAAGCTGTGGCTCGCTAGTCATTCTGCTGACTGTAAACGTTGTCGCTTTTCGGGTATCTGTATCTTTAGTATTCTCACAGTGTCTCTGGAGTAGTGATCTCACAGAAGAACTGAATCTAATGCTGATCCCCAAGAGCCTTGGAGCAGTGGAATTAGATGCATTTTCTCTCTCCTCCCTGATGGTATACATGGCAAAAAGGAACATGGTAACAACATATTAAACAATTGCAGATACTCCCAGATCTGGGGTACAACACAGTCAATTTACTACCCTGTCCCCGCCTTTCATCCACAACCTCTGGATGAGCTTGATGGCCACGTGTCTTTTTCAACCATAACTACATAACCAGTCCCAATTTCTATGAATTCTACAAAGTATCTGCTATATCCAATAGTGTCAGAATAATTATGGGAAAGTTGAATGCAGAGAAAAAGTTACTTTTCATGGAGGTGGGGAATAGTAGTATATGATGATGTAATTGAGACAGACAACATGAAGCACACTAGTATGGGTCAATGATCCATCTGATCAGTGTTTCTCCTTTTTATCAAGAATCCTCTCAGTTGGTGTTAGAATTCCCAATGTCCTCAGGACACAACCCTGAGGAGTGAGGACCCATCTGAATGAAACGGCACAAAAGTCCTTTAAACTGGGTTCTCCACAAACTCCACTACAACATTTCCATATGACCTTTCAGTGTTAAGAGAGGAGGTCCCATAGTCAGGATCCTCATCTCTTGGCCAAAGTGGAGAGAGGCTTCAAAGAGCTTCATCTGCTCTGGAGGACCTGCCCTGTCCTGCTTTTCATAGACAACCCATTATTTGAATAGACACTGTAAGGTTTAAAATTTCCTCTGTGGTGACGCTGCAGGTAGTCTCAAAGTTAAAGGGGTTTTTCAAGATCCCGATATTGATGACCTATCCTCAAGATAGGTCATCAATACCAGATCAGCAAGTGTCTGACAACCAAGACCTCCACCGATCAGCTGTTTGAGGAGGCCATGGCAGAATGGGACTGAGCTGCACATAGCCCACGTGACCAATGAACGAGACGTCACTGGCCTAGAAGAAGGGTGCAGCGCTCACCGATGCACAGCAGCCTCTTCAAACAGCTGATCGGCGGGGTTGCCAGGAGTCGGACCTCTGCCGAGGTGATATTGATGACCTATCAATCTCAGACAACCCCTTTAGCACCTAATCAATGGAAGTCTCAATATTGTAATGAGATCACTCTAACACCTAGGAATTATCCAAACCTCTATAAAGTACAACTCCAGTCATGACATGTGTTGATAATACTAGACAATTAAAACAGTTGTCAAGGATTAAAAATGCAGTTGTCGCTTTTCTAGGGAAGAAAACCAGAAGAAGTTTTGCCTATCTGCATCTCATGGTTTCCCTACAGCCAGTTGACAACAGCTCATCAAGCTATAGATCCAATACTACAACTGCCCTGACAACCATGGGCATTTTTTTTGTGCGTCAGGAAAAAAAAAAAAAAGTCTGCAATGTACTCCCATACACCTTAGAGTATTGTCAGCTGAACCTGCCATGTATGATGGGTTCTGCAAATGGTAATGTGTCCTGACTCTCCCCAGACAGAGGATGTCGGGATAGAGAAGGGTCGGGTAAACTGAATTTTTTTTTTCTCCCAGGAGATAATCTGTCCATAGCTTGTGTCTGGTATTACAGATCAGCTCAACTAAAATGAATGGGGGGATGAGATGTAATACCACATACAACCTGAGGACAGGTGTGGCGCTGTTTTGGAAAGCAAGCAGCCGTGCTTTTAATCATCTTTACAACCCATTCAAACTGATCCATAGAAAAATCGGTCATTTCAACTGGCCTCAAAGCGAGAAGAAAACCTTATTCCGTAAAATCCATGCCAAGAGTGATTTCCTGCAGGGACGGGGGAATAGAGAACATTGGCCGCAGTAACTCGATCACCAAAAGGAAGTTCTGTTGATTTAACAGCAGTTCCAGATTCAATCAAACCATCAGTATCGCAGTAATGATTCTGAGCCTCGACACAATGCAGCAGCCTGCAACAGTTCACTCTGTGCCTGCCAAAATGGGTTTGTTCTGTACAAAATACTCATTACCTCCAGGGCGATCACATTTCATTAAAAAAACAACTATATTCATGTATAAGAAAATGCATGGACGACTGAGGCTCGGTTCTCCGAGCAAAAAAAAAAAAAGTAATGAAAGTCTCAACTACGGTAGAATTCTGAGGCCATTAAGGTGACGGATCACTGGAAGTTACCCCTAATGCACTGGCAAATTAGATGCGAAGAGCATCAGCCTAAAAGTGGGGACTAAAAACAAGTCAACATGGACCTAATGGGCATTTAAAGGGGCAAAAAGTTGCAATATATTTACCATTCCAATGGTACTGGTCTCCAGGTACCCTAGATGCTTATTGCATAGTGATTTGGTGGTGGTGGGGTCCAAAACTATTTGAACATGCCGACCAAACCAGTCAATGGCTATAGCAATATGACCTCTACGGACAAAAGATCATGGCCAAGGACTGCTTGCCTCATTACATGGTGCCAGACGTCACGTCATTTCTATGCAAAGGCAAAAAGAAGCATTTGAACACCCTTGCTGGTTCTAGCAGGAAAGTATACTATAATGGTTTAATTACATTTGGATGAAGTTTGAATTTTTTATATTTTTCTTTAATAAGTCAGAGAACATCTTTAAAAAAAATAATAAAAAAAGACAGAAAAACCATTCACCCCGGTCAATATCCAGAGGTGCCATGCTCCGGACTACCTCATTTCTGTTATATGTATTGCAAAGCAGGGATGAGGTCCACAAAGCTTGGACATGTCGTCATGACAATTTGGGTTGTCGCACAGTTTTTATTTTCCATATTGATGCCATGAGAGTTGGTATATCAAGGTGCCCACTGCCAGATTATCAAGAGATCTGGACTACTGCCTTTAAAAGGTTAATGGACCGCATTCATATGAGCTATCGTACCTCGGCATTGGTGGCCCTACAGCCAAGGCAAGCACAGAAAGCCGACACAAGCCTGTCGTGGTGCAATACCAATATCCATGTCTTTAGGAAAGAAAAGGGCACCCAACTAAAGACAACATCATGGGAGACAAAACACACACAAGGATCATCATTTTTGGATAATTAAAGGGGTTATCAAAGACTATGACAGAATTTCCAGAGTGGCGGACCTGCAGTGGTGATCATACTTACCTGGTTCCTGCTGCTGGGTTGCTGGGTTTGCTCTCCATTGGCTGGCACTTACTACTTGCTGTGCTGAAATCAACATCCTGTTGATGGTGGGGGTGATTTACGTGACCGCTGCAGACAGTCACTGGCTGTAGTGGTGACCTGCTCCCCTTGCCTCAACATGATATTGATTTGAGATGGAGATGAAGAGTTGGCCATGGAGCGATAACGACCGAACCCACTGGTGTGAACCAGGTAAGTATGACCACCACTGTGGAACGACCACTATGGTTGGTCTGTTATAGTCTTGATACCCTCTAAAGGGGTTTTTCATAAATATCATATTGGGGTCTAGATACTGGGACTCCCAAATACTGGTAGAATAAGATCTCCTGATATACATTTTTGGGAAAGTAGTCAAGAAAGGTGGCAAAAACATCGCATTTATGAATAAATAAACTTGACTCAACAAGTTGCATGTCAGATTTGGTTGTTTATAGTGAAAGTCACTTACGAAGACGTCACAAGGATCTAATTTTAGAAGAGGCTTGCTCATATTTTAACACAGTCACTGCCTGAAGCTTGGAACAACTGGTCCATAAAATGTGGTCTTGGGACGTATTTGGTGCCCCCCAGGGCCAACAAAAGGAACAAAAAAAAAAAACACAACAAAAAAAACACAGCACACAGCCTGTAGCCTATGGTGGGCGGCAGATCAATGTGTAAAATGCACAGGTGGGTGGTCTTGGCAGTGGGTGACTGCAACAACTGATTCTTAACCAGCTACAATCTGGATATCCAATATCAAAAGTTCTTCTCATAGTTACTCTCTTCCAATAAACACCTTTTTATAGAGAACTGGTCATCAGATATAAGCTGACAAAATTATAGGACAACGTACTGTCCCTCAAAGCCAAGCTTCTCTTTACACGCAAATGTAAAGATAGAATCCCTCAAACCCTTCCTATTACCATTACCTACTACCATTGTCTTCTGGGGTCTACAGCCATCTTCATGACCAATGGGTAACCCTACTCACGTGACTGGCTAAAAAGCTGCATGAGAAGCGTGAAAGTCTTGTAGGCACCACTTAAAGTGCCAAGTGGATCTACTGTACAGTAGGTGCCCCAATCACCAAGCTGTTGACTACTGTGACTTCTATCAAAACCCAAGTAGGAGAAGAAGCCAGCTACTTCCTCTGTAAATGGTGTGACCGTTTTTGTACATTTTGAAGCACGGTTAGAAGAAGTCCTGCCTTTTCATAACTTTGGTGGATCCACCGCTGCTTTTTGCCATCTTACATTTAGACCATTTTCGACGCCTAAACCAGGCTTAGAAAATGGTAAACCGCCACACCACGCCCACATTTTTAGACTGGGCATTAACAGGGAGAAGTCGTAGATTGCAGCACAGTAGAATCTGCGCCAGAAATATGCCTAAGGCCTCATGCACACGACGTGGTGTGATTTGCGTTCCACAAAACACGGATGGAGTCCATGCACGTTTCGCAATTTGCGGAACGGCACAGACAGCCTTTAATATAAATGCCTATTCTTGTCCGCAAAGTGCGAACAAGAATAGGACATGTTATATATATTTTTTTTAGCAGGGCCACGGAACGGAGCAATGGATGCGGACAGCACACGGAGTGCTGTCCGCATCTTTTGCGGCCCCATTAAAGTGAATGCGGACCAAAACAACGACCGTGTGCATGAGGCCTAATTCAGGCGTATTTCTGTTTAATAAATGACCCCCATAGAGTCATAAGAATAGGTACTCTCGAACTGTATGAGGGACCCCTTTGTCTGATGTCCAAATGTTGTACTAAGCAATATGGAGGGAGGTTGTCCCAATGAAATTAATCCTTTATATTGGCCATGCCGGTTTAGAAAATCATGGTTGCCTTCTTCCTAAACCAGTGCCATAGCTGTCCCAAGTGGTATTGCAGCCTGGCCCGATTAAAGGGGTAGATCCAGGAGGTCCATTCATCACCTATCCACCATAATCACTGCTCCATTCCATCAAGGGACATGGTACCCATACTCTCCTCATCAGCGGGAGTTCCCGCATGTTGGACCACCAGAAATCATTTTTTTTATCCTGTTAAATATCTAAAGTATATAGAACAGACGCAAAGCCTGCAGTTATATCAGGAGTAGACATGAGACGCATGTTCTTGCAATGTTCTTTAAAAAAAAAAAAAAAAAGGCAACCCAAAAAAAAAAAAAAGTTGGGGATCTGTTAGTATCGGACCAATAAAGAAGTCAGACAGGCTCCTGGAA
The DNA here is from genome assembly GCF_905171765.1 of Bufo bufo. NCBI lineage: Eukaryota > Metazoa > Chordata > Amphibia > Anura > Bufonidae > Bufo > Bufo bufo. The sequence goes on from NC_053399.1 coordinate 25,007,361, forward strand.
TAATCCAATTGACTCAACCTTCACTTATGTGAATTTTTACAATTCACTTAGGAAATATTCTTGACAAGGGTTTTCAGCGACTTCTTCGATTTACCATGAAATTGATTCATGTGACCAAAATTTTTGAGATTTCTTAAATTTCTTCCCAGTTTATGAAAGAAACGACTTCCAGGCAGAACATGTTCAGTTAACGTGAAAGATAACATGTCCTTTCATTCACAAAATACAAGGCTGTGTACAGATAATACATGTTGCAAGATCTGCAGAGGCGAAGGAAGTCCGGCACGATAAGAACATTTTCTGAGAAGTGGTTTGAGGAACGTTCCCGGTCTTTTAAACACCTTCCCTGCCCAAAACTTACAGAGATAACGGCAAACTGCTGGGTGGCTGATAAGGGGCAACAATCTTAGGGGCTTGGGAAGATCGTCAGCAACGCACCAAGCCTCATCTCCAAAGTAAACTTGCCAACCGTAGACCAGGGCACGTAGCCTGGTGGTGGAAGATGTTGGACCGCTACCGGTCAGATATTGATGACCTAAGGATAGGTCATTAATATCTAGACACTGGGAACCCTTTTTAACAATATATAGACTCTATTTGTTTTCAATATAGGTTCTAGTTTTTGGGCACCATTTTGAAATATCCTTTAAACATAACTAATGTTGAGCGAACTCAACTTGAGTTTCAAGTTTGGCGTACAAAGTTCGGGTTATCTTAGAATTCTGTTATGGATTCGGCTACCACGGACCATAACTTACGGCCAGTGGTAGCGGAATCCATAACGGAATTCTTAGATAATCCGAACTTTGTACGCCGAACTTGAAACACAAGTTTTCCCATGCCTAAACATAACACATCTCCACACCCACACACTTAGGCCTGTATTACACCAACAGATTATTTGACAGATTTTCTGACCAATCATTGGTCAGATGGCCGTTTACACACCAACTATTGGTCTGATTGGACAGAAATTGGTCAGATAATCTGTTAGTGTAGTAGGGGTCTCAAAACAATTAATAAAATTATGGTGTCAGTTTTTGACGCTCAGAACCTGCCATTTCCCAATTTCTATGGGCCAATTCCGCACCAGCACCACTTTGATAAAGTATTTGCCAACCAGAAGCAAAAGAGAATGATACCAACAGGGGCGGACTGGGAACTTAAAGTGGCCCAGGAAAAAATAAAATAAAAAATAAAAAAAGTGGCCCCATTTTGAAGGTCGGTCTATATTAACAGACAGTAGGGCAACACAAGTAGGCGTGGTCAACAATACCATAGTGCATCACAATATACTGCCCCAAAAGCTGGCCGTCTGTGGTGGCCATCAATAGCTACCATCTTCAGTCCTCCTCCTCCAGTTGTCTATGGATCAGGGGGCTTAGGAGGGGAGGTGCAGGCCACAGCAGTTGAATTCAGGAGGGCATGGGTGGTCGCTGGCCGGATACATGATCATCTGATTCTCACAGCGTTAATTACTGTTGAAAGCTCATTATGTACCCGGTCAGCGGCAGAGGGGAGGCCTTGGGTGGCCCCTGGGGCATCGGCCCACAGGAAAATTTCCCTGTAGGGTCTATGGCCAATCCGCCCCTAAATACCAACCAGGGCTGACCCCCTTTCTTGAAGAGCCCTATGGTAGCCACACGGCCTGCCTCTATGCCAGTCCATGTGTTGTGGCCATAATATGTAAAATAATATTAGTATTATGTCCGTGTGCAGATACTTTGCTATAGGCCTAGATCTCTGTGCTCCACACTTCTCCTGACTTCAGTTGCCAGAACAGGAAGCAGCCATCTGACAACTACCACAGTCATTCACGTTAACCCCCAAAGGGTTATTTACTCCTCCAGTCCTCGAGAAATCTCAATATTTCACCTTCTTGCAATAATCGGACAAAAGATTTCAAACGTTTTCTATGTGGAAAATCCTTAAAGGGGCTTTCTAGAATTATGGCCTTTTTAAACCAACTCCTGGAGTTTGTGGTAAAAATATCATAGTCACCTGCTTCCCACCTCTCCGGCTCCGTTCCGTGATTTTCCAGCTGGGATATGGACAAGATCACGTGTTCCACTTTAGCAAACGACTGGCCTCACATCACTTCACCCGAGAGGTCACATCACCGCAGAAGGCAGTGAATGGCTGCAGCAGCTTACTCCAGCCAGAAGTAAACAGGGCTGGGAACCGGAAGATCCCCGAAAGGAGCCAAAGCGCCTTAACGGAGCTGTGTGGAGGTGTCACATACTTCAGGGACAAGTTAAAAACAGCCATAATCATGGGAAAACCATTTAACCTATAACTTTGAGGTTCCCTGAGGACTAAATTTGAGAGTCGCACGGCTGTAGATTAAACATCGTGGCATACCCTAGTGACGTAGCTATAGGGGTAAGCGGCTGCTTTGTGGCCTGAACTCAGAAGGGGCCCACCCAGGAGGAGAACTAAATGATTTTATTGTCGGGACCCCCTCAACAGTATTATACAATGACGATATATACAGTGACACTGTATGAAACAGACGGAGCGGTTGCCAGGCCTCGCCTGAGAGAGCGATCTTGACTGACCACAGGAGTCGGGGTTGCGAAGAAGTTCTTGGGGGGGGGGGGGGGGGAGCATTCAAAAATTTGCTATGGGGTAGAGAGCCGACCTCTTCATGTCTTCATGTTTGCTATGTCTGCAGAGAGCCGACCTCTTCAATGGGATACAAGGAGTCACAAGATGTTCTGTTTCTGTCCATTTACAATCAACCAGTCAAGAAAACAACTCTTAAGCAACGTTACGATTACATCTAATAACACTAAAACCAAGAGTCAAGATATTCCGACCGTACTGAATACAAACAGCCAACAACCTGTTTTTCATCATAAATGTATTTTCCACAGCTTAAGAATTTCTGGAAATGTGTTGGTCTCGGGGCTTCCTTCACATGTGAGGCTATAAACAGTTCAACAAAAACAGGAAATTGTGTTATACATAGTTGGAGGAGACGAGCTTGTGTGTAGCACTGTACTCGAGTAATAGGCGGCTACAGTGTGACTGGCGGCTTTTGAACCTTGTGCAATACCACTCACTGTAATAAAGTGCTAACAGGAAATGAAATCAGCTCAACAAGTTCAAAATACAACAAAAAAATAAATAAAATATTAAATCATAATTATATATCTAGATCTAGCTCTCCTATTACTATACCCGTTTGCCCTGAACCAGGAAGCATAAATAGGTCTGATCACAGAGACCCATCACCCATGAACATGGAAATGGAGTGGATGGGCATTTACATTCAAGGGCTGCATTAGGCCTCATGCACACAAACGTGTGCCGCCCATGCGAATTGCGGTTACCAATGCACGTGCGGCCGGTGCTGACGGATGCGAACCCATTCAACTTAAGAGCATGTTCTATTTTTTTGGCGGGGCGGAGGCACGGACCGAAATGGCACAGAAACACTCTGTAGTGCTCCCGTGGCCTTCTGCTCTGTGCCTCTGTACCGTATCTTCCAGATTGTGGACCCCTTTAAGTAAAACTGTGCACACATGGCCAGTGCCCGTATGGTGCAGACCCGCAATACGGGCACGAACCTGCAACGGTCATGTGCATGAGGCCTTAAACAGAGTTGTCCCATGAAGACAACCTCTTTTCCAAATGAAATCAGCGTGTCGATCAGGGCCGATCCTCCCTTACCTCCAGTGTTCACTTATTATTGCCAAACATTTTTACTTCCGTCCATGAAATGAATGGATGGACAAGGTCCATCAGACAGGAGGCCCCTCTCACTTTTCCATTGAGGCACAGGAGGTTGCAAGCAGGAAATCCCACACTACAATTTCTATATGAAAGGTCATATAGAAAGGGGTAGTCCTGATGTTAAAACCCCTTAGAGAGCTTCTGCTCAGAGCCCACCAAACACTGTATATTTTTGCTCCATATATACGTGTTTTCCGTATCAGTCCCCTCATCTTGGCATCACTGCATCCTGGCAGGATGTTTACATGTAAAACCTCCTGTTTTTATCAGCTTCCTGTTTGCTAACCACAACCAGCACGCTTTGCTCGGTAATATTTCTCAGGTCTCCCACACTGTTCTATCTGCAGTAGTCAGACCCCTTTCACCTCCCATTCCATGTTAGTTAGGTGGAGCACGCCCTGTGAAGGATTACAGAGCAAAGCACCCTTGTTAGCAAACAGGAAGCTGATGAAAACAGGAAGTTCTACATGTAAACATCCTGCCAGGATGCAGTGATGCTGAAAACAGGGGGGGGGGGAAACAGGTATATGGGGCAAAAATATGCAGTGTTTAAGGCAAAAAAAAATAATTATGATGGGACCAGAGAACCTCTTTAATGCCCTTTATGGCATTTCCATATTCCATAGTCTGCAAAAGTGGAGTCCCCAGCACATACGGCAAGTTATTTATGGCATATCCAATCCATGTGGATTGTTAGTGGGGGGGGGGGAGGGGGGGGCATAACAAAAAGACACAATTATAATTTCCCAGAATCACCTCTCAGCCAAATTTTGCCCACGAACTTCAGTCAACTTCGGGTGATGGAAGCTCTTGGAATTTTTGTCATTATAACATGCCGTTCACACAATAGTTCCAACACCAGATCTTTTCCTCTGAATCACTTCCTTCATTTATTTTCTCGTTGGAGCCCATGTATGTATGGAGCCATTGTATGGTGTGTGACTAATAGACAGCACTATCTGCATGTGCCTGATGGTCCTTGCATATTGTAGTTGATAACCACCTTACAGCCTCTTTACATAAGCGCTGCCGGCGACATACAGTGGTGATGGAAGCCATAGAGCAGTAGTTTGAGACATTCTGGTGCCTCCTATGACACTCAGACTCCTATGAAATGGACATTAGAGGCTGGGTAAGAAGAGGGCAGTCAGGAGGCCATTTTGACACCAACCAATGATATTTTTGGGGAATGCTGTCCATAACTTCAACTATTTTTTATTTTTATTTTTTACAGAACCATCCTGCAAGATAGACTACAAAAGAAGGGGAGTACAAATACACTGCGAAGTCGGAATTCCAGGGCGGATAGTGTATGGCTTTAACCCCCTTTTGGCCACTGGCTTTCTACCTCTGTGTTGGCCAATACATTTTTATTTTTAAACCTACAAAGTTGCTCAGAGCATTGTTTTTCACAGGAGGAGTTAAATAATTTTTTAATTAAATGATAAAAAAAATAAAAATCACAAATTAATGTTTAATTTCTTTATAATTTTTTTAATGGTGAAATACATGTAAAATACAATTCCGACATTTTTATAATTTTATTACGGTTACTTTTTTAAAATTAAAATATAAATGCATTGTGTTTATTGTATTTTTTTTTTCTTTGTTTCGTTATTCTATTTAATCCACAGGATAGAGCAACCTCCGGCACTCCAGCTGTTCTGAAACTACAACTCCCAGAGTGCTCCATTCACTTCTATGGGAGCTAGAAGAACAGCCGAGCCTGCTTGCATACTGGAAGCTGTAGTTTCACAGCAGCTGGAGTGCCGAAGGTTGCTGATCCCTGCGATAGAGGATAACAGATTGGTAGGGGTCCTACCCCAGGGAACCTTACTGATCCCGAGAATGGAGTGGCCGGTCAAGCATGCATGCTGTTGTTATCTTCATTCTCTAAGGGACTGCTGGTCCCAGCTGTTGGACCCTCACCAATAGGTTATTCCCTAACCTGTAGACAGGGGGCAACTTCTTCTAACCGGAATAGCCCTTTTAGGTATGCCCTAACAGAGGCGTATATCGGACTGCGCTTGGGATGATTTCTGTTAGGTGCCAGGCCGACAGTATAATACCCATCAGCCCCAAGGATATCAACGCTGGGGCTGGCGGTGAGATGAACAATGGAATTCCCCTCCCTTTGTGAGCTCCACTGATCATGGTGCAAACAGGGTTAATCAGCCAGGATCTTCATTTTCTCTGATCTTGGCCGTTAGACCTGGATGGTAGATGTCGAAGGAAGCCAGCCGGTGAGCCCAGCTTCTGTACCCCACATAATCACCATCACACCCATGTACACGTGGATGCGAAAAAAAGGAGACCCTTCCAGCGTTTTGCTGTCCCCCTGACGATGCAGAGCCAAACGGATCCGTCTTGGCACACAATGTAAGTCAATGGGGAGGGATCAGTTTTCTCTGACACAATAGAAAACTGATCCGTCCCCCGTTGACTTCCAATGGTGTTCAAGACGGATCCATCATGGCTATAGAAGACATAATACAACCGGATCCGTTCATGACTGATGCATGCAGTTGTATTATTGTAACGGAAGGGTTTTTGCAGATTCATGACGGATCCGCAAAATACGCTAATGTGAAAGTAGCCTAACAATCATGCACTTGGGAAGGGGTTAAATATCGGCATAAACTTGGATTCAGATGTTGGGAGGTATGCATTGTCCTGTCAACGGTCTGGACAGTAATTACAAAAGGGTTGTCCAGGATAAAAAAAAAACAAAAAAAAAAAAAACATGTCTGCGGTCTTCCACAAACAGTGCCATCCCGGTCCATGGGCTGGGTCTGGTATTGCAGCTCAGCTCCACTGCAGTCCATGGGGATAAGCTGCATTACCACACACAGCCTGTGCACACATGTGGCGCTGTTTGAGGAAGAAAGCAACCCCATCAAGACCATGCCATAACCTGCTGCACCCAAAATGGCTCCCATACGAATACACTGGACAAAATGTCACCAAGGGCCTTTATACAAGGCCATGGGTCATCAGTGATATATAAGTAAGACTCCGACCACCAAGGCAAATATGAACAGGAAAATGAGACTTTCTAGAATTTCATAAAATACTATGCAGATTAAAAAATAATAGCATGTGCAGCGGCAACCTGTGGCTCTCCAGCTGCTGCAATACTACAAGTCCCAGCATGTACTGTCAAACAGAGCCTCCATGGCAGCTGGCGAGCCCCAGGCCGTCTTCCTCTGCTCCGTATTAATAAACCTGCTGCCAGCATCATTTTCAAGGTATTAAAATGAGGAAAAAAAGAAAAAATTGCAGCAGGAGAAAATATGTATGTACCAAAATATGGCCGAGGCATGGAAGTGACAGCAATGGCGTCCCGAGGAGCTGCTCTCTGCCACTCAGAAACCAGAGGTCATTTCTTCAGTCTTCTGATCTTACAAGACTGCTGACAGATGCCCTTTAATATCTACGACACTGGCTGACCTGTTACATGTGCACTTGGCAGCTGAAGGCATCCGTGTTGGTCCCATGTTCCTATGTGCCCGCATAGCTGAGAAATATGATGTTTTATTATATGGAAATTAGCCTCTAAGAGCAATGGGGGTGTTACCATTACACCTAGAGGCTCTGCTCTCTCTGCAACTGTCGCATCCTCTGAACTTTGATTAACAGTAACAGGCAGTGTAAATGTGATCACACCTGTCCCTGTCAAAGACAGAGGGCGCATCAGTTGCAGAGAGAGCAGAGTCTCTAAGTGTAATGATAACGCCCCCGTTGCTCCTAGAGGCTCATTCTAGCTTACCCCCTGCTAGGGGAAGGTTCAGCTTACCCCCTGCTAGGGGTTAGGTGTGCAGCAGGTGCACGTCCCTGCTGGACGTGCTATGTCTAGGCCAGCTAGAGCACCTTCAGCTCTGCTGGATGTGGAGGCCACAGCTTGGAGCCTCTGAAGCCAGGAAGAGTTTTCCCTGGACAAATCTAGAGTCAGACTACAGAGAGAAGTTGCAGCAGACAGCTAGTTATTCAGTCAGCCTGTCAACACAGCAGAGCCAGAGAGCACCAGATGTAGGAGAGTTTAGTTTTTTCGCCTGCCAGAGTTAATGCTAAAGCCTGCTGGGAACCAAGACAAAGCCTGAAACTGTTAGAGAAACGTTTATGCAAAGTAAAGCTGTTATTGAACTTCATCACAAGGTCTGGACTCAATTTATTTCATCATCCCCCTTCATCAACAACCCCTCCTTTCATTGCTTCGGGGCCAACGCCTGGGGTCCAGCGTGTCCAGGTAGGAGCACCGTGACACGTGCACCAACATTAAGGGACATTTAGGACACCCTACACCACTCTGGCCTTCCTACACCTGGTTACCATCCACAGTATCACTAAAAGGGGCCCTGTGCCCTTGTTGCTTCATTGCAACTGGCGTCTCAAAACAAGTACTAGTACTCTTAAAGGGCCCTGGGGGGAGGCACCCGCAAGTGCAGAGGTGGTAAAGCCCCAGTGAGCGATCTTAAAGGGGTATTCCCATCACATACAATGGGGGCATATCCCCTAGGACAGTGGTGGCAAACCTGTGGCACTCAGAGCCCTCCCTGTGGGCACCCACATCCTGGAATAAGTCTGTGGTGTACCAATATGCCTTAGACTTTTCCTGCCATTCATCAGCGCAGGGCGCACTATGAACAGCGCAGGCAGCGCACTGAATGTAGGCAGGGTATTATAGCTAAATGATAAAGTACATGGACGATACACTATACTGGACTGTAGTATTCAGGGTGAATTACCGTGTTGGCACTTTGCGATAAAAAAGTGGGTTTTGGGTTGCAGTTTGGGCACTCTGTCTGTAAAAGGTTCGCCATCACTGCCCTAGGATATGCCCCCATTGTCCGATAGGAGCGATTCCCACCTCTGGGACCCGCACCTACAAGTAGAACGGAGCAGGGAGAGCTATGGCTGGAGGACCCCGGGTTTCCCAGGGTCCGTCCACCACCAAGCGCTGCTCCAATACAAGTAAATGGGAGAGCACACGGCACGTGCGGCCTCTGCTCCCATTCATTTCTATGGGGCAGACGGAAATAGCCGAGCCAGTGTTCAGCTATTTTCGGTGGCCCCATTGAAATCAATGGAGGGCGGCTGCGCATGCGAAATGCGCCCGCCATTTATTTCCCCTGCTCCGTTCTCGTTGTAGGTGGGACCCGCACCTATCAGACAGTGGGGGCATATCCTAGCGATATTCCCCCATTGTATGTAATGGGAAAACCCCCTTAAAGTGTTCATTGGGTGCCATATGCTTCAAGAGGAGGAGACAGCATATACAGCATCCGAAGAAACAGACTTTTTTTTTTTTATGTATGAAATTGGAGATATATACGCAGGTTTGGTTAAGGTCCTCGTGCACCACAGCAGGAGCCTTAATGTGACTACGAAAAAATAACCATAGAACAACGTGTGTATGAGCCCTAATAGAAAGTACGAACTATGCATCAATCTGTAAATGAAGGTTCATGAAGAGAGACCCTTTAATGGAGAAAATCCCTTGTTCTTCACTGTAGAGTGTGCAAACAACTTGTGGTGGTAATCCTATACCGACGGAAAGTACCGAGGAGTTACCAGCCTCCTCCCGAAATACAAAACCGTACCGCTATAAAAAAAGTGATAAGTCATCATTCAAAAGATAAGACACCAGAACTGATAACATGGGAAGAGGAATGTGTTTATATGGATGGTGTGTCACTCACGACAAGGGATTTGTAAATGGAGGGAGGATGACAGAGGGCGCGAGGGTGGGCGGGCGACAAAGGGCGAGTGACCGAGCGAGCAGCAAAGAGAAAAAGTCAGCGACTCCTTTTAAAAGGTGTTATTCCATAAACGATATACTTGTCCCAATGGATTGGAATAGGAAAGGGGTATTCCCATCTTGGATATTATGGGCTTATCGCTAGAATATGCCCCCAATGTCTGATAGATGCGGGTACCACCTCTGGGGACCCACACTTATCCTTAGAACGTAACCAGCAAAGTGACCGAGGGGACACCGTTGCTTCGTGACCACCCTCCATTCATTTCTATGGGAGCACCAAAAATAGCTGTCTATTTTTGCAAGTCCCATTTAAATGAATGGCAAGTGCACTGCGCAAGTGCGTCCAAGGTTCCATTGACTTCCATGGGGCTTACAAAAATAGCCAAGCGCGCCATTCAGCTATTTTTTGGCGCTCCCATAGAAATGAATGGAGGATGGCTGCGCATGCGCAGTGCACTCTCCGTCACTTTGCGGGTTATGTTAAAGGATAGGTGTGGGTTCCAGAGGTAGGACCTGCACCTATCAAACATTGAGGGGCATGTCTTAGCGATATGCCCCCAATGTTCAAGAAGGGACAAGCCCTTCAAGTGTCTGATTCGTAAGGGTCTGACCACTGGGGCCCTCAACAATCACAAGGGGGTCCTGCTTTCTGGCATGAACGCAGTGGCAGATTGCGCTAGTGCAACGGGCGCCTCCCCCCAGGGCCCTTTAAGTGGAAAAAAGTACTTGTTTTCGTGATTCCAGTTGCAGTGAAGCAACAAGGGTACAAGGCCCCTTTTAGTGATACTGTCGATGGCAGGGCTGGGACAAGGTCCACCACCAACAGAGGCTGAGCTGGTCCCCCCCCCCCCCCCGGGGGCGTTCCTTGTAATTTTACCCCATCAGACGGAAAAGAATATTATCTGTAACGTTGGAAATCCCACGAAGTAGGGTAATGTAACTCTGTAACGTTACATTGCAGGTGCGGCAGCAGCGACGTGGTCAGTGGCCTGCCTGCCGCCCAGACTGGCCTGCACCCTGAGGCTGGAGCCTCCCGAGCCTCTGTGTCGGCCCGACCCTGGTCGATGGTACCCAGGTGTAGGAATGCCAGAGTGGTGTAGGGTGGCCTAAATTTCCCTTAATGTTGGTGCACGTGTCACGGTGCTTCTACCTGGATACACTGGACCCTAGGCGTTAGCTCCAAAGCAATGAAAAGGGGGATTGTTGATGAAGGGGATGAAGAGTCCAGACCTTGTGATGAAGTTGATAATAGCTTTACTTTCATTAAACGTTTCTCCAAACAGTCTCAGGCTTTGTCTTGGTTCCCAGCAGGCGGTAGCAGGCAAACAAACTTAACTTTTCTATATCTGTTGCTCTCTGGCTCTGCTGTGCTGACAAGCTTAAATAGAATCTCTGCTTCTGCAGGATGCTGCAACTTCTCTCTGTAGTCTGACTCTAGGTTTGTCCAGGGAACTTTTTCTCCTGGCCTCAAAAACTCCAAGCTGTGCCTCCACATAGAACAGAGCTGAAGGTGCTCTAGCTGGCCTAGACAAGGCATGTCCAGCAGGGACAGGGCCCTGCTTCCTTCCCCTAGCAGGGAGTAAGCTAGACTTTCCCCTAGCAGGGGTAAGATAGACTGACTCTAACCTGTCCCCACCCTTCCTGCAGGAAAAGGGACTCAACCACTCCTCCACAGGAGGGGGTTAGAATGGAATAGACAGCTCCATTCTATGAGACTGTAGCTCTGCCGTGTTTGCTGCCACCTACTGTTGAACCAGGCACATTACATGATAACAAACAGTTTCAAGAAATAGATATGCACAGTGTGACGGTCCTGCAATAAATACACAGAATGACATTAGGTTAACCATAGAAGATAGTAGCGGGGTGCAGAAGTGGTAAAGGCACTCTGGGTCATTACACTAGCACACTACTGCACCATTTAATCTCTGTGGGAATGTCAGAGGTAGCAAAGTACAGCGCTAAGCTGACGCTAGGAGCCCCACAAAGTTGAACATAGCAGTGACAGACATGCGAGACCGCTGCTCAGACCTACGTCGGACCCACGCTGATCAGAAACTTCTCCCCTATCTTGCATCTGGTAACAACGTAAAACAATTTGACGAGGGGAATGACAACAATCATTTGCTAATTCATTCATGCATTTCCAGGAGGAATAACAGAGGAACAGATTTCATGAAAAACAATTGTTTACTAAAACTGGCAGTCTCTCTTCAATCAATTAAAGGGGTTAGCCCATGATTAACGTAAAAAAAATGAAGTCAGACATCGTATAGTAGATGATCATCCCTTTCTAACAAAGCTAGAACCAGCCCTGTACCTCACATGGATCCAGAGATCTCACCATTTATTGCTCTGATAGATTTACATCAAGCTGACAGCCCAAGGGGCGTGTCCTTTATCAGGGGGCGTGTCTTGTAATGGTAACAATTACTGACAGCAGATATGGCTGGTGGCAGTTGAAGGATGGAACTGAGATTGGGCGACCACCTCAGTGGGGTGGACAGAGAAATAACGAAAAGAATAAAACAGCAGGCGGCGCTATAAAGATACATTGTATTGAGTAACTCAGTAGCGATACAACATTTTTAATTACATACAATTCCAAAAGTATTCAGATCCCGGTGCTGGTTTGAAAAATGCTGAATTTTCTTTTAGGACAACTCTTTAATTTCCCTACATCAGTTCAATGAGGTTTTAAATCTTAAAAAAAATGTTTAAAGTACAATAGACACCATTTATGACAGCACAGAAAGAGTTCTTGAAATCTGACAGATGTGAATGCCAGAAGCAATGACTTTTCAGCCTCTTCCTCCTTTTTGTCAATTTTGACAAAAGTGAAGGTTTCTGTTCATAGAAATAACCTAAAAACAATCTGTATATTAAGATCTTTTCCTACATTATAAGTACGTAGTAGGGACGACATATTAAGGGTGACTCAGGGACATATTAAGGGGGGTTCTGGGACCCCCAATGATTCGAAGAACAGAGATCCCAGAGTCCCTTGTTGAATTGAGCAGTAATGTGCATGTGAAATATGATGATGGTGGTAGTAGTAGTAGTAGTAGTAGTAGTAGTAGTAGTGGTAGTACACAGTTCACAGTGGCAGTCCTCACCCTGGCTGTTCCTGGACCATGCAGTGAATGTAGGGCACACCTGTTCTTCCCTTGGGACCCAACCTGGCATTGGTGCTCCTGTCTGGTGTTAGGTCGGTTGACCTTGATGTTGGGTAGATAGGTGCATGGTAGGACTCCCTGGTGGTGCAGGCAATGTAATGATGGCAGCAATTCAGGTGTTGGGTGTAAGGCAATGGAGGCCAGTGAACGTTAACAAGTCCAACAAGCTTTACTGAGTTATCCGTGGAAAATAACACTGGTAAAAATAAGGGCAGTCTCTGCAAATACACATCCAATCTTTACATGGCTGTATAATCTCTCTATTACATCCAGACAACTTCCCAAATTGACCAAAGGAGTGCAAATCCACAATCCCACAGCGGGATGTAGATGCTCCAACAGGTAGCTAATCCACTGTAAAATTGTGGTGGGTGCCAGAGGCAATTAACCCAGTCCACAAGCAGCAAAGTCCATAGCCAAAAGACGAACATTACCTTTGCCATCATGCACTGTTCCTTATGGTCTTAAACAGTCTTTGAATCTGCTCTCCCAGGAGACTGGCAGTTGTTCTCTGCATGTAGGGATGGAGAACCCCAGTAGTAGCTCCCCGCACTTTGGATGCCTAGGCCAGTTTCTGGTTGATGCAATCAGACTACACAGCTACTCCCTCAGATGGGGCAGGTCCAGCCAGCCTCCTGCTGAGTAGGGCACAATAAGCTGTTTTACCTATATTTCACTCTTGGAATCAGCATTGAAAGTACATTAACCCAAAATAGCTAACCTTTGCAGTGGTCTCCTGGGGCACTGCAAGCAGAAACCATAAACAAATAGCTTTTGACAGATCTTACCAAATATCTGAGGGTAATAAAAGGAAGAGTATTCAAAGAGACTCTACACTAGCGCTTGAGATCTCACCGGCTGTTCCACAATGGTTTTCTTCTGGCCATTTCTTGGCATATTTGCAGCCGGATCTCCGCCAGTCCCCTTTATAGTCGATAGGGCCAGATGGAGACTTACAAACTTCCGGCAATGCCAGAACAGCTGGCCGTATCTCAAGCGCTGCTGTGAAACAAGCCTACAATGATAGGATCAGAATTGGTTATTAAAGAGTTAAAGAGCAGATGGAGGCATTGGGGTGTTCAGCGGGAGTCTCTCGTCCTGGGTCTGACCACTAAGATCCACAACAAATCCCAAAAAGTCAGGCATTTCCGACAAACACCCAATCTAGCCATGAAGAGATTTTGAGCACTAATCCATCCACAGAGCAGGAAACAATCAGTAAGAATTTCAGATCCGTCAACAGCAACTTGTTGAGGGTTTCCAAGCACAAATATTAATGGTAATTATAGGTAATGGATACATATTACAAACGGTGTTATATTATACATCCGATTACTCTATATGGCCAATTGCACAGTGTATAAAGACCCTACACACGGTGGCACTATTGGCAATCGTCTAGTGGGCATCAATTTGCACAGATTTTGTACTGGGGTACTTTCTTCATAGTATAAATCTGCACATGAACAGTTGAAGGAGTTGCCCCACCATCAGAACATATCCTCTACCCACAGGATAGGGGCTAAGCATCTGAATGCTGGGGGACCGACCACTGGGACGCTCATCAATCCGAGAGTCCTGTACTTGCACTACTGCTCTATTCCACTCAATGGAACTGCCAAATATCGGAAAACGCTGTACTCTGCTCCCCTTTGGCAGCTCCGGCATCCTCAGAATAGGGGATAAATATCCGAATGATGGGGGGGCTCACTACAGGGACTCCTAACAATCACAAGAATGAGGTACTGGAGTCCTGTATTTGCACTGCCCCTCCATTCCACTGTATGGACCTACCAGAGATCACCAAGTGCTGTACTCTGCTCCTCTTCAGAAGCCCTGGCATTCCACAGACTAGGGAATAAGTAACTAATTGGTGGGGGGCTGATTACTGGGACTCCTACCAATCATAAGAATAAGGTACCGGAGTCCCGTATTTACAGTGCTGCCCCATTCCACTCTATAGGACTGCCAACAATCGCCAAGTGATGTACTCTGCTTCTCTTCAGAATCCCTGGCATTCCACAGACTAGGGAATAAGTAACTAATTGGTGGGGGGCTGATTAGTGGGACTCCTACCAATCATAAGAATAAGGTACCGGAGTCCCGTATTTACAGTGCCACTCTATTAGGACTGCCAACAATCGCCAAGTGATGTACTCCGCTTCTCTTCGACAGTCCCATCAGAACCTGTGGATAGGGCATTAATATCCAATTGGTGGCTGTCTGACCACTGGGACTCCCACCGATCACAAGATTCAGGTGCTGGGAGTCCTGTACGCCCCATTCATACTCTATGGCATTGCCGGAGATTGTCGAGTGCTTCTCTTTGGCAGTCCCATAGCGTTGAAGGGACAGCAGCAGGCCTTGCGTCACCACAGCTCCATTTACTCCCAGTGGTCGGACCCCACCGATCAGATACTCCGCCCTAATCCTGTGCATAGGGCACACACACACTCTTATGGTTGGATGACCGCCTTAAAATTTCTCACAGGCAAGTTATTTCTAGGTCTGAAAACTTTTCAGCTTTCACACAAGTTAAGAAGGACTTGTGACTTCCGCTGCGTGCCTGAGGGGGAGCTGCAAATATTCAGAAACAAAGAGGGTCACCCTCGTCGTGAGACCCTGCCCACTCAGCAGATCCCACTTCGGTGGCACGCAGGGGCAGAGCCGTGAGTCACCAATGTACTGAATGAGGCTTATCAAACAGGAGAACCGATGACTCAAGCATGCCTCATACTCAGGAAAAGCTGCAAACTGAAAATCAAGTCATTTACAAAGCTGTACTCCGCTGTCACGGCCAGCAAATTGCCGAAAGAGGAGGAGGGAGATCATCAGGGGCATAATGGCAGCAAATGCAGGGGGCGCCCAATGTGCCTGGGGTACAAATGACCTGGGGCTGCTTTAGGTTTCAGCCACACAACGTCTTCCTTCTGGGCCCAGTCACCTTCCTATAACATTCTTATACCATAGTGCCCAAAGAATAGAATCATACAGAATGGAACAAGGGGGGCATAACAGGGCACCACTAAATGCCAGGCTGACCTTGGTCACCATGGATTTTTAAAAGGGTAATTTGCCAAAAAATAAATAAAAGGAGCAGAAGCGCTGCTCTGGGCAGTCTGCACCTTTGGCTTTCATCGGCTCTGCGAGAACATGGAGAATGGACACCATGTACTCTCTATAAATCCGTCCCCCACACGCTCGGACAGTCGCGCAGACGCAATGAAAGCCGAAGGTAAAGACCGCTCAGAGCAGCTCTTCTGCACCTTGGTGTTTAGTCACCCTTTACATTTTCCTCTTAGCTAACATGCTGACTTATAATGCAGAGTCTGCAGAGTCCTGCGACAGTGTACGATACAGTTTACATAGTTGTGTCTCCAGACACGCTTCCCCGATATACATGCATGCTTTAAGAAGGTGCATGTTCTCAATGAGAAGAAGGGAATAAGCCACGGCGAGAAAAACTGAATTGGATCATGATGAACTCCAACATGCCCAATCCTTCTCCTTCTCTCTACACAACTTGTTGAGGGTTTCCAAGCACAAATATTAATGGTAATTATAGGTAATGGATACATATTACAAACGGTGTTATATTATACATCTGATGACTCTATATGGCCAATTGCACAGTGTATAAAGACCCTACACACGGTGGCACTATTGGCAATCGTCTAGTGGGCATCAATTTGCACAGATTTTGTACTGGGGTACTTTCTTCATAGTATAAATCTGCACATGAACAGTTGAAGGAGTTGCCCCACCATCAGAACATATCCTCTACCCACAGGATAGGGGCTAAGCATCTGAATGCTGGGGGACCGACCACTGGGACGCTCATCAATCCGAGAGTCCTGTACTTGCACTACTGCTCTATTCCACTCAATGGAACTGCCAAATATCGGAAAACGCTGTACTCTGCTCCCCTTTGGCAGCTCCGGCATCCTCAGAATAGGGGATAAATATCCGAATGATGGGGGGGCTCACTACAGGGACTCCTAACAATCACAAGAATGAGGTACTGGAGTCCTGTATTTGCACTGCCCCTCCATTCCACTGTATGGACCTACCAGAGATCACCAAGTGCTGTACTCTGCTCCTCTTCAGAAGCCCTGGCATTCCACAGACTAGGGAATAAGTAACTAATTGGTGGGGGGCTGATTACTGGGACTCCTACCATCATAAGAATAAGGTACCGGAGTCCCGTATTTACAGTGCTGCCCCATTCCACTCTATAGGACTGCCAACAATCGCCAAGTGATGTACTCTGCTTCTCTTCAGAATCCCTGGCATTCCACAGACTAGGGAATAAGTAACTAATTGGTGGGGGGCTGATTAGTGGGACTCCTACCAATCATAAGAATAAGGTACCGGAGTCCCGTATTTACAGTGCCACTCTATTAGGACTGCCAACAATCGCCAAGTGATGTACTCCGCTTCTCTTCGACAGTCCCATCAGAACCTGTGGATAGGGCATTAATATCCAATTGGTGGCTGTCTGACCACTGGGACTCCCACCGATCACAAGATTCAGGTGCTGGGAGTCCTGTACGCCCCATTCATACTCTATGGCATTGCCGGAGATTGTCGAGTGCTTCTCTTTGGCAGTCCCATAGCGTTGAAGGGACAGCAGCACGCCTTGCGTCACCACAGCTCCATTTACTCCCAGTGGTCGGACCCCACCGATCAGATACTCCGCCCCTAATCCTGTGCATAGGGCACACACACACTCTTATGGTTGGATGACCGCCTTAAAATTTCTCACAGGCAAGTTATTTCTAGGTCTGAAAACTTTTCAGCTTTCACACAAGTTAAGAAGGACTTGTGACTTCCGCTGCGTGCCTGAGGGGGAGCTGCAAATATTCAGAAACAAAGAGGGTCACCCTCGTCGTGAGACCCTGCCCACTCAGCAGATCCCACTTCGGTGGCACGCAGGGGCAGAGCCGTGAGTCACCAATGTACTGAATGAGGCTTATCAAACAGGAGAACCGATGACTCAAGCATGCCTCATACTCAGGAAAAGCTGCAAACTGAAAATCAAGTCATTTACAAAGCTGTACTCCGCTGTCACGGCCAGCAAATTGCCGAAAGAGGAGGAGGGAGATCATCAGGGGCATAATGGCAGCAAATGCAGGGGGCGCCCAATGTGCCTGGGGTACAAATGACCTGGGGCTGCTTTAGGTTTCAGCCACACAACGTCTTCCTTCTGGGCCCAGTCACCTTCCTATAACATTCTTATACCATAGTGCCCAAAGAATAGAATCATACAGAATGGAACAAGGGGGGCATAACAGGGCACCACTAAATGCCAGGCTGACCTTGGTCACCATGGATTTTTAAAAGGGTAATTTGCCAAAAAATAAATAAAAGGAGCAGAAGCGCTGCTCTGGGCAGTCTGCACCTTTGGCTTTCATCGGCTCTGCGAGAACATGGAGAATGGACACCATGTACTCTCTATAAATCCGTCCCCCACACGCTCGGACAGTCGCGCAGACGCAATGAAAGCCGAAGGTGAAGACCGCTCAGAGCAGCTCTTCTGCACCTTGGTGTTTAGTCACCCTTTACATTTTCCTCTTAGCTAACATGCTGACTTATAATGCAGAGTCTGCAGAGTCCTGCGACAGTGTACGATACAGTTTACATAGTTGTGTCTCCAGACACGCTTCCCCGATATACATGCATGCTTTAAGAAGGTGCATGTTCTCAATGAGAAGAAGGGAATAAGCCACGGCGAGAAAAACTGAATTGGATCATGATGAACTCCAACATGCCCAATCCTTCTCCTTCTCTCTACACAACCCCCCCCCCCCCAAACATCTGCCTTTGAGGAGAGTCAGCACACACTCCCATACATAATGGATTGTCGGCCACCTATAAAGAGGACCTCTCACCTCTCCTGATATGTTTGTTTTAGTAACTATTTGCATTCCCCATGTAATGGAAATTCTGAAGCATCTAATCTTATGACTATGATGTGCCATTCCTTTATTATTCCTGCTAGAAGTTATGGATGAACTACTAGCAATATACAGTGAAGGTCAAGCTAGGTGTTAGCAGTGGGGGGAGGGGGGGGGGGTCCCTGCATAGTCTGACACTAGCATTATTAATTGGATGATGTCAGACTTTGCAGGGACACCCCCTCCCCCCAACTGGTAACACCCATCTGGACCTTCATTGCAAACTGCTAGCAATTCATAACTTCTACCAGGAATAATACAACAGAAGGTCATAAGAATAGATACTCCAGACTTGTTATTCCATGAGGAATGCAAGTAGTTACTAAAACATACAGGTCAGGGGAGGAGAGAGGATCATTTTAAGCATTTACTACTGACTCTACTATAAGGCCTCGTCCACATTTCCATTTTACCCTGACGTGTGCTGTCCGCATTTTCTGCGGACAGCACACGTACCCATTGATTTAAAAGGTGTCTGTTCACATTTCAGTATTTTTTTTTTACTCACCGTGGGTCAGTAAAAATATCACGGAGACATGCACCACGTTGATCCGTAATGCGGACCAAGCATGTTCATTGAAGTCTATGGGTCCGTAAAAACCACGGACACAACACAGATGGCATCCGTGTTGCGTCCATTTTTCACTGAAGACTGATCGGAGAACAATGTCTGTGAATTACGGATGACACACGGATGGTAAAAACGGACACCCGGACCAACCACGGATCCTTCATGGAGATCTTTACGGGTGAAATATGTACGCTTTTTTTCCACGGGCATGACACGGAAATGTGAACTAGGCCTAAACATAACAAGTCAGGGAAGACACCTATGTTAACCTCTATGAGCAAAAAATTCTCTATGTTGAATTCCTCGGTCTACAAAAATTCTGCAGTCCCAGGACAGACAGGAGGCCTCCGTACATACACATAGTTGGTTGATCTTGCCAAAAACAACAAATGACTTACGCTAGTTGTATGTCCAGCTTTAGTCAGGGAGAGAAAAAAAATAGTACTGGTGACCTCACTGTTCCCTCTATGTTACAGGAAGAGTATGAGGAACCCACCAAACAACGCCTGATGTCTCATCTTTGTGGACTTCTTTGGGCTGAACGGTAGACACTGCCCCATGATTCGGCAAAACGCCCATCCTGAGCTGCCCAATTCATGAATATTAAGCCAAAATCGAAAAAGCAACTCCAAAAAATAGCCCTGCCTTCATGATTAGTCCTTCACCTACATATCTCCAGACCTGAGAACCTCCAGAACCATTTCTAGCTATATGTGTGTAGGCCATCTGCTGCTCGTCTGATTGGCCAACCTGTAGACTTTAGGTTTAGTGCTCCTTTAAGTTCCTCAAAAAATGCTTTTAATTAGTGGACTGGGTCCAGAGCCAGGAGCTTGCTCTGACTTAGGAACCTGTCTTAGAAGCTGAGATGTTTCCCAGGCCTTGATGAGGTCATAGCATTTCCCAGGCGAGTGAGCATGCTCCTACCTGCACATGAAATTATCTAAACATCTGCAATAAAAGTTTCCATGTGCCCAGATGATGCCAGCGCCCAAAACAAGAGTACACACAAACGTACGCGTCTACCACAGCATAACAGCAAGGGCAGCAATAAATACCCTAAACCAGTGCCCAAAGATTTTGAAGCCTTTAGCCAGGGAGATTTAAGAAACAGTTCTAGAGCCAAAAGATCAAGTCGCCCGCCCCCCCTTCCCAACATCACCAGGCAGAGCAAGTTTTAAGAGGAGGCAAACTGGACAGTTGCCCGGGGCCCTTGACCTCCCAGGGGGACCATGAACAAAGGGATCCCAAGGGAAACGTACATTTACCACTGACCACATGAAAAGTTAAATTAACCCCTTAACCCTTCCATCACTCGCAAAGACCATCAAGGATCACAAAATTACGAGAGATGCTTGTGGTTTCTTGTGGTCCAGGGCCCCATTTCCTATAAAACCAGACCTGTTGCTAAACACACGACGCAGAGCTCAGCACAATTCACGATTCTTACATAAATTCATAACCCACAGATAATACAAGCACGGTATAGTCTTCTCATCACGGGAACGAATGCCCTCACATTACACCACCGCTGCTCATTGTCAGCTACAGAACTTCCCACACAGAATTCTCATGGCATCTCCTTCACAAAGTGAGAAAATTATCAAGATTTTGAGGTACATGTGAACACTATTGTTCGCACCCAGTCACAAACACTTCTCTCTTCATCAAAGGGTTTTACCACCTCCGGAAGACTTTCAATAACTGCTCAAATAGGTCTGCCAGATAGATGCCAGTTCTGTGCACAGATAAAGCAAATCACTCTGAAGATCTGATAACCTGGCTTAAAGGGGTTGTTCACCCTTGGCAGGTGTTTCTTCAGACCCCCACCCACCCAGTGTGGCCGGACCCGTAATGGTAATCATACTTATCTGATCTCGTTGCTCGAGTCCATCTCTACCCCACCAACTTTGCAGATCCCTGGTTTTCCACTGTGTCAACATCCACTGGTCACAGCAGTCACGTGTCAACCCTGCGGCACGTGACCCAGCGACATGCCACACGGGTAACACATCACTGCAGTGGTCATGTGAACCTGCGTCAAACCGAATGTAGATGAAGGGAGAGGTGGGACCCGCAGAGCATTGATGGAGCCAGAACTCCACAGTGGGGAAATCGGGTATGATTACCACCATGGGTTCAGCCACACTGGCAGGTCTGAAGAAACACAAAGGGTGAATAGCCCCTTTTTCCCCAAAAAAACCTTTCAGGTTGGAACTACAAAAGCCAATGGTCTTGGAACCCCTGATGATTTTGCTAGGTGGTCAGTGGTTGGTTGGTTGGGTGAATGAATGGCTTGAGTCTGCTGAAACGGAAGTCACTTGAGATCCCCTTTCTATTATGTTCATTTAGTCTAAGAGAGGATATGGACATGGGGTGGTCTTCATGAGACAACCGCTTAAACTGTGGGTGAACATAAGTGCCTATGCAGATGCAATGCCACTATGGGTACAATGTCTTTGCTGGATAGTCACCAACTGATACAAGCATGGAACAGAGAAGAATTCTAATGATTGCTAGATTAACCATTTTTTACAGGAAATAAAATTATTTTCTCGTATGCCAGGAACTCACACGTCTGTGAATCTCCTAAGTAATGTTCATAGGACACCATAGACTTTACAGTGGTTGTCCAATGTAAATCTGCCAGGGTGACTTGTCTTTACTTCAGTAAGAAATGGACTGTACATATAATGTATGGACAAGTTGTGTCTTCCAGATGGTGGAAACCGCAAAAACAGAGCTCTGCCTAATGAAAGGTGGGCAACAAGCCCTCTCTCTCTTAGGATAATAAGCCTAATAGGGTACATGGGAAGAGAGTTATATACAGTAGACAACCCCTTGATTGGGACTTAAGTGCTTTGATGCCTTCATCCTCATCATCGGAGGAGGTTCAAGATCACGCGTCCAACAGATTAAAACTTAAAAAATAGCTAGCGGTACGGCCTGGTGATCTACAACCAGTATTTCTCATCCAGCATATAAGGAAAATTGAATGGTTTCTTGAAAAGCATTTGCGCATATATGGGATACGGAGCAAGATGGATCCGTCTTGACCCACAATGGAAGTCAATGGGGACAGATCCGTTTAACTCTGACACAATAGAAAACTGGTCCGTCCCCCATTGACTTTCAATAGAGTTCATGACGGATCCGTCTTGGCTATGTTGAAGGGTAACTGTCATGTTTTCATAAAAAAAAACTATTTTAGCATATGTTACTGCTGCAAAAGCATTATGCATAAAGCAATCTTTAGTTTCTTCACTTACCACTGTTTTCCTTGAGTTTTTCCCTTAGTTACAGCTGTTTAAACATTTACAATATGAGGACCTTCTCAAGATGGCTCCTCTGCCAGTTCTCTGAGGCCAAAACTGCTTTCCCTCACTTCCCATACACACTTGCTGTAGCCAGCAGCTCCCTGCCAGCCAATCAGATTGGATTACTGAGAGACACGCCTCCTCACTCTTAAGCCTAATGCAGGCATGCAGTGTGAAGGACCGCCCCTCCGTCTTCCTGTTTTCTTAGCCAGAGACAGACAAGCCATAGCCTCTGTCTTTAAAGGGAGCAGTGGAAAGGGACAGGGGACATTGATGAAAGCGGTTATTATAAGGTAATTACAGATCTTTTGACAATCATTGGCAGACTAACTCAGGTATACATGCCTAGCTCTAATAAACTAGCAAATAAAAAATAAAAAAAGATAATACAACCGGATCCGTTCATAATGGATGCAGACGGTTGTATTATCAGTAACGGGAGCGTTTTTTGCTGAGCCCTGCCGGATCCAGCAAAAACGCTGGTGTGAAAATAGCCTAAGAGTGCGAGGAGAAGATCGTCTATGTCCAAAAGTTGCATGAGGGTCAAAGTGCATGGCTGGAACACTTCATTTCATGTATCAGTTTGGCCATCATGGTTAAAGACCAAATCTACAAAAGGATTCCCTCGCTGATAATGCTCTGGGCATCCAATGGTTATGGATGGGCCACCTAGTTGAACTTTTAGAAGAACCATAAAAGTAGCTCAATACAATCGGAACATCTCTTCAAAAGAAGTAATTACAAGTTATGGGTCTGAGATTTCTGGAGATGGGTCATTGATTTTCTAGATTTTTCCCTCCTAATATGGAGCGTTCTTCCTTATAGGGATTTCTGCCTTCCACTGGATTAACGCTATAAGGCAGGGATGGCCATCCTGCGGCTCTCCAGCTGTTGTAAAACTACAACTCCCACCATGCCCTGTTGTAGGCTGATAGCTGTAGGCAGTCTGGGCATGCTGGGAGTTGTAGTTTTGCAACAGCTGGAGAGCCTCAGGTTGGCCATCCCTGCTATAAGGCTACTTTCACACTTGCGTTTTTGCTGGATCGGGCAGGGTCCAGCAAAAACCCTTCCGTTACTGATAATACAACCGTCTGCATTCGTTATGAACGGATCCGGTTGTATTATCTTTAAACATACCCAAGACGGATCCGTCATGAACTCCATTGAAAGTCAATGGGGGACGGATCAGTTTTCTATTGTGTCAGAGAAAAGTCCCCAATGACTTGCATTGTGGGTCATGGCGGATCCGTCTTGCTCCGCATCCCAGGACGGAAAGCTAACCGCAGCATGCTGCTCTCCGGTATGAGAACGGAACGGAGTACATTTTGGAGCATTCAGTTCTGTTCAGTTACATTTTGTCCCCCCATTTTTTTCCGATATTGAGACCCTATGACGGATCTCAATACCGGAAAACATTAACGCTAGTGTGAAAGTAGCCTTAGTTAAAAGTTTGGACTTGATGGATCTTTCTTGTATCAACATATTCACTCTTACCTCGTTTGTGAAGCCAACCTTCTTTTACAATCGCTACTTCATTCATAATGACAGCAATGTAACTTGGTGGACAGCTCTCGCCAAGATTTGGAGTGGAAACTATAGCAGCAGTGGTAAGTTATATCTAAAAGGAGACAAAAATATAACAAAAAAAAAAAAAAGGTCAGAAAAATACAACTTGTCAGTGAGGTCATAAGAGCAACATATGGCCCCATAAGAAACAGCTCGGTTCTTTTTCACCGCACAAGTTAAGCATTATGTCACAACACCTAAACTGTGCCCCCGAGGCGAAGATTTTTTTTCGACGGCAAGACCTCGCATTACATCACTTTCTCTTTAAAAACCATATCTTTCATGAAGCTGGATAAACTGTAAAGTTGAAAATAGCTGTAAGGTGCAGGATGAAGATAATTTGCCTAAAATAATAATAATAATAATAATAATAATAATAATCTTTGTCTACAATTCATTAGGAAAAAAAAACCGAATGATTTTGTTGTATTGTCAGACCTTGTAAGACCTATGTCTTTTAGTTGTATTATGCAGCAAAAAGAAAATAATGGAGGTGATGCAAGATACAAGCAGATGTGCAACTTCTAGGTCCCAGGTGTAACTGCAACCTCTACATCCCCCATATACTGCCCGCATCAGTGCCACTCCTGAAAGGGGCACCTCGGATGTCCTGGCACGTGAGGCTTGTGACTGCCACGAATTGTGTCAAACTGCTATTAGATTACTTTATGCATAGAGTAGTTATGTGGGTACTGCATGTTGGTTGTATTTAGACACTGTATGGCAGTATTTACCCTGTGTGACACGGATAAGGTGTTCGTTATATTATTTTGGTATGGTGGTGGCACAGCAGTACGGAAGTGTTATTAGGGCATGATCATTTGGCCCCATTTCAGTATGCCAATTATATCGTACGGCACTATAGGATATGGTTATTTATACACAGTATGAGCCTAAACCATATAGGACCATGCATGGGCCTCTGCAAGAGGTGTACCAGGTTCCCATCAACTATCAGTAAAATACCTGTTACATTTTTCTATTACTGTATTATTTTACCCCGCACCTTTTACTCACTTACATAGCACTGACATATTCTGCAGCGCTTTATAGCCATAATCATCATTAAAGGGATTGTCCCATCTTGGACATCGGGGGCATATCGCTATGCTTTGCCCCATGCGGATCCCACCTCTGGCACCCGGACTTATGCTTAGAACAGAGCCTGGAAATTGACACTGCGCATGCGCGGCCGCCCTCTATTTATATCTATGGAAGTGCTAACGTGGCTATTCCCGTAAGCCCCTTAGAAGTGAATGGAGCGGCAGTCGCACTTGCGCAGTTTGCTTCCTATTCATTTTTAATAGGACCTCCGAAAATAGCCGAGCACACCGCTAGGCTGTTTTCAGCAGTCCAATCGAAATGAATTGAGGGCGGCCGCGCATGCGCAGTTCACCCTCTGGCACTTTGCGGGCTCCGTTCTAAGTATAGGTGCAGGTGTAGCATTTCTAGACAAAAGGGTAAGGTCTAAAGGATTTTCAAAATTTTATCAAACACCATGCGACATCAATAAACATGGCCCAAAAATTATACCAACGTAAACTGAAGCGGAAACGGACTTCATTCACACGACCGTATCTTCCATCCATGTGCCAACTACCTTTTTTACACCAACCGTTCATTTGTATGGGGCCAAGCACACATTCATATTTTTGCGAATCTGTATATCCGCTCCACACGTTATAGAACATGCCCTATTCTGATCTGCACTGCGGACGAGAATAGTCCTTTCTGTTGATTGGGGGTCATATAAATCCGCCGTGCACAAGGTAGATATACGTATTTTGCAGATACATGGTTTGCGGACCTTTGCATGAAGTCTACAAATTACCCTCATAATAAAAGGACTGGCTTTGTGCTCTGTTTTACAAAGACATGGCGATGGGTTGCAATTTTCAAGCAAACTCTTTCCCTGTCATTGCCACATATAAAGACGTCCACCGATCAGCCAAAATGATGGTTTGTCAGCAGATCATCATCTCTTCAAACCATAGGTCGATGAACAATCGCACTAACGATCATTCGTTCCCCTACAGTAGGATAATTGCTTTGTGTACTAAAAGAGGGACCATCAATATGCATTGTCGATCGCCTCTCATTTAGGGGCATATATTCTGCCCGTGTAAAAAAGGACCTCAAGTCTGTCACTATCCACGGCATCGAGGGGGCGACCACTAGCCATGAAAATGTAAAAACACCAATAGGAAAACAATATAAATGGCTGCCTGGGTCCCAAACAAAAGACGGACGTCCATATAACATTTCACCTGCTCCAGTAAGGTTAGGGCAATATGGCGTGCAATATCGCTTTACCACAGTGTGATCATTAGTTGTGCAAGTCGCCGCGTTTCCCTGGCCATACCTTAAACTCAGCTTAGCATTTTCTGCCACAAATCCATGGGGACTTCTATCCTAGTTGCAATGGCCGCACACCAGTTCTATTTTCCTGCATGACTGCTGGATAAATACCAAACCTGTGTACAGTCAATTCACGTTCCATGACGTTTCCTTCAGGTTAAACGAATCCCCGTTTCCATCATTTTCCTTCCTAAACGTCATTATATCTTTAGTGCTTTAGATACAATACTCAAGTGCTTCCTCAGTAAATAATGTAAAGCCTCCAGCCTTTGTCTGCCCCCACAGCCCTGGTGCATGGTATGTGCTCACCCTGCAGCTGGTGACCATCATTGATCATTGCTGCTCAATCGTTCGTCCACAACCTTGCTAATCTGTGCTCAAAAAAAGCTTCATAAAATAATATAAAGCATACATTGGGGGAGGGGGTAGACATAAATCATATAGGATGTCTATGGCGGCCGGCAGACAATCGCAAGGAGAATGGAGAACTTGGATTACACTTGCCCGGTCTTTGTTCTTTTAAGGTATAGACAAGGAGGAACAGCCGCTCACCTCCCACCAGTCTACTGAAGTAACATGCAAGGCTGGCCAAGGAGAAAGTGTAGGTTACAGATAACCAACATCTAGGACCCGCTTAGGCACATGAAGTTTCTACGGCACATCCTAAGAAAGCTGTAGGGAAATCCACAAGGGCAAGGAGGACCCACATTGTGGCGATTTATATATATTTTTTAAGATTTCCGAGCATAAAAAAAATAAAATATCTATATTATTTATATAATAATAATAATAATAAAAGTTCACCTCCTTTGTCACTCCCTTGGCAACACTAGTCTATTCCCCCCACCGTCCCTAGTCTCTGTACAACCAGGGTCAGTCATCAATGGGCGCACAGAGACCAGAGTGGATCAGAGACGTGCTGAGATTTGCTCAGATCTCCTCCACTTCGAGGCTACCATGCTCCATTGTGGATTTTTCTCTGCCAACATGGATGGAAAATCTTCAGAGTTTTGCATTCCACGTGGACCTACCTTGGGAAGTCTCCTAGGGCAATTTCACAGGAGTGTATTCCCCGTGTGTCAGCAGTATTTCCCGGGCTGAACGCTGCTCCTGTCACACGGACTCAAGGTATTCTAGGGATTCTAGGGATTTATAATGCTGTTTTCCTGCCGGACCTCGAGTGAACTGAATTGTAATGACCACATTATGCGAGTATAATTTCAGTGACGTTGCCCTTATGGTTCCATAGTTCAGAGCGAAACGTAGGTACTAACGTAAGCCATCGATTTCATACACAATCTTTGTCTGACAGGTTCATATGGAATGGGGGCACCATGTTTTTAGGGGAGAACACCTCTGTATTATAGTGGCAAATGAGGGCACCCAATGGTAGTATATGGCGTACCTATGGCTCCATGATAAGAAATCACAGCACTCTATTCACACCCTACAGCTACAGATAAATTCATAGCATGTTCTATAAAGATGCCAGAAGCTTTGAACTATTTGGTGGACGTGGTGCCCATTAGGCTCTCACTGGCATTTTTCAGCTCTCCTGAAAATGCCACATACTTTATATAGATATCAAACATACAGTTCTCAGAGGCCCCCAAAAAATGACAATGGTAGCTGACGAGGCACAGCACTCAGGCTCTGTTGAGGAGGTTCCTGCATCTAGACGCCAAGCAATAAAAACTTCCACCTAAAGCATGCCCGAAGTTTTCTGAAATGACAGTCATCTTCTAAGAATATGCTCCAAACATATGGGGTGGGGGGGGGGTGGGCGGTCCACCTCAGGTGTCAGGCTGTCAGCTATACTGGGGGGTGCTTCCAGGCAGCGAACTGTGAGAGACTTCAGAAATCAGAGGCAGGCGGCAGCCTCTGACAGTCTAGTGGCGCTAGCGCATCCTGCCATTGCCATTCATTGAATCATTTTGAATGGCTCAGGCGGAATGAGCAATGTCTCTGCAAGGAAGGAGAGCTGTGATTCTCTTAGGGTAAAGGACCTTTGATGACATCATGTGTGACCAGTAACATATCGATATTGCAGGTCACATGGCTATGAGGTAATCAAAAGGTCCTTTCTCTCTACCAGGAGTGTTGCTGCAGAAGTTTGCCATAATTGTGGAGCCTTTTTTTTGTGAAGATTATATCAGAAAAGGTGACAGGGGCTGTTATGCTAATATATTGTAAGCTACTGTATAGTGTGGAGTGCTATACTGTATACTGTGGGGTGCTGTATACTGCATACTATAGGGTGCTATACTGTATACTGTGGGGTGCTGTATACTGCATACTATAGGGTGCTATACTGTATACTGTGGGGTGCTATAAACTGCAGGGTTCTATACTGTATACTGTGGGGTGCTGTATAGTGCATACTATAGGGTGCTATACTGTATACTGTGGGGTGCTATATACTGCAGGGTTCTATACTGTATACTGTGGGGTGCTGTATACTGCATATTATAGGGTGCTATACTGTGGGGTGCTGTATACTATAGGGTGCTATACTGTGTGGTGCTGTATACTATATTCTGTGTATTGCATACTGTGGGGTACTGTATACTGGGCGATGTTATATACTATATACTGTGAGGTATTACACTGTATACTGCGGAGCGTTGTACGCTATACACTATGAGGGGCTGGAGTGTTATACAATTCAACAAATCTGACTCAGATAAATAAAGGGTATTAGGTTCTCCCAAATTAAAACTGGCCCCCCTACGGCTGATAGCCCCCAATTTACATTTATCCTATAATCTGTAATAATAATTCCACTCCATTTCATTAAAAAGTCCTCCGACCACTAAACACCGGCGAGCTATCGTAGTGTATTATTCTGCGTTCACTCCTGCATCAGGGATGTGGTTCTGTGCGCCGTCACCACTCGTCCCTCTATTGCTTCCTTTTCATTGATTAATCGCATTGATTATATGGTTTAGGGTCAGCTCCGACGATAGCCGTCCTGTAAAATCGCTTCATATGCTGCCCCCATAATGTTTGCCAGATCCCTGGCATCCTCAGGGGTAATGGGCAACGACACTATAAACGTGGCATAGGTTTTCTTAAAAATAAAAAATAAAATGACATTTACAAAATGATGCAAACATAAAGTAGACATATGGGGAATGTTAAGTAATAAATATTTTATGAGGTATCACTTTCTGTTTTAAAAGCAGAGAAATTACAATTTTTAAAAAAATTTGGTCAATTTGGGATTTTTTCATAAATAAAAGGTGAAATATATTGACTCAAATTTATGACTATCATGAAGTACAATGTGTCACCAGAAAACAAATCTCAGAATGGCTTGAATAAATAAAAAGTGTCTGGCCCGGGGTAGAATGGGTTAATATTTACCAGAAAAAAATAAACATGGGGCACAACGCAAAAGAGGGGTGACAGATTCCCTTTAAATTTCCGAGCAATTTTCTGTTTACTAGCGATAAATATTATTATTTTTTTATTTCAAAACAAAATAAATATTTTGGTATATTTAAATGTAAAAATAAAGTTTATTATGATTTCAGCAGGGGGGGGGGGGGGGCTGCCAGAGAAAGTACCCACCCCGGGTGCCAAACACCCTAGGCAGGCCACTGCTTACGAGCCACACCAGCCTTGCCCCCACATTACAGTCTGTTCTCAGAGACACTCAAGGTAAGAAGATTTTTTAATTATTGATGACACTTTTGCAATACAGATTTTTGGGGGCGCACTCAATAAATCCAGCACCCGCAAAATGAACCAGCATATAACCAACTTATCAGGGCTGGTCCCACCTCTGAATTCAATGGGGAAAGCTGGTATGGTTCAGCAAGCAGGAGGTAAGTATGCTCAGTGTGGTATATCCAGTGGATATGCCATACATTTTTAAAAGGGTTTTCCTGCTACAAAAATGTTATGACCTATCCACTGGATCCACTGCTGGGACCCCCCGCCAACCACAAGAACTAGGGTCCTGTGTCCCTTGTTTGAAGGCAGCGGCTGTTTTGTATGTGCACTGCTGCTCCACCAAATGTCTATGGGCCTTCTGAAGATAGACAAGTTTTGGCTAAGAGGGTTTGGATGGCAGCACCATGCATGCTCGACTGCTGCTCCATTCAAATGGGGGTATACAGGACCCCAGTTCTCATGGTTATTGGGGATACCAATGGTTGGACCCCCAAATGATCACATCACACTTATCCTGTAGATCGGTGAGAAGCTGTCATTCTGGGAAAACCCCTGGGGAACATCCTTTTAAGAATATGTAAACTTAACCAGAGCTGGGCAAAAAAAATAAAAAATAGAACCAGACATAAGGTAGGAATACAGAGATGAGCGAACTTCTGTTTTAAGTTCGGCGTCTAAAGTTCGGCTTCCGGTTAGCGGAGGATCCCGATATGGATTCCGAATTCCGTTGTGGTCCGTGGTAGCGGAATCAATAATGGTCATTATTGATTCCGCTACCATGGACCACAACGGAATTCGGAATCCATATCGGGATCCTCCGCTAACCGGAAGCCGAACTTTAGACGCCGAACTTAAAACAGAAGTTCGCTCATCTCTAGACTAGGAAACAGTCAACAAGCCCGACTACAGAGACCGCCTCAACCCCTAAGACAGTTATTTTTTTTCTATATCAAATTATCGTTCAGTGCTTACAAGTCATCAGAGAAAGCTACGAAGGAAGGATGAGAGATTTCAGCTCTGATGCCTACAGTACTGTGAACCTAGGAGTATGAGTTATGTAATGTAACAGGTCCACATCTACGGTCTGGGATCATCATATGATGGACACCAAAGTCTGGATTCTTTTATGGTGTCTACCATTCTGCCTCTGTGAGGTCCTTTTAGCCCCCCCTCCCCCCCCCATGCTTACAATGTGCCTTGCCATAACGACTAGTCAATCTGAGCCGGCCGGCTGGGCCACCGCTGGGTGCTGACCGGCCGGCTGGGCCACCGCTGGGTGCTTACCGGCCTGGGATTTGCCCCTAGATTAGATGCTGTGTTTTATAGTCTGAACCAGCCCAGAAAGCTGCAATCTGGTACAGTACTAAGGACAACTGCTTGTGTCATCTATAGGTCACATTATTGCTGTTAAACTACAACACCCAGCATTCTCTTTGGAGATTGTTGGATTATCCTCTATCTAGACTACATTCATCCCTACAGTCAGCAGTGTTATAGAGGCCTACTACATATCTTGGCAAATCTACTATTCAGGAGTCTAAATGCTGGATAACAACTCCCAACATGCCTGAAGCTGTCAGGAAAAACTGGGAGTTGTAGCTTCATGAAGGGTGGAGAACGACAGACTGCGGTAAAATATAATCCAGTGAGATGTGCAGGTATAGGAAGTGGAAACAGAAGCCTTAGGCCACCTGTGGATTACACGCGGCTTTTCTGTGCCGATTCCCACGTGGAAAAACTGCAGTGTAATACAGTCCCAGCAAAGTGTACACTCTGCTTATTCCTTCCATGCGGATTTTGAAATCCGCAGCATGTCCATTCTTCATGTGCAGATTACACCCTTTTCAATGCAAGGGTGAGATCTACAGCCATACTGGAGCAAATCTGCACCAAAAACCATGGAAATGTACCATGTAGAATTTGCACAAGACATGTAGAATTTCTACCTGTCTGCAGGTAGCCTTAGGAGGACGTTCAAACAGCTTTTTCCGCCGAAAAACCCTCCGGCGGCCGCATCCTTTGTGCCTCCCATACATCTCAATGGGACTAAGAATCACGGAGCGGCAGCTTATAGCTGAGCATGGACATGTCCGTTCTCGGCGTGGCTGAGACTTAAAGCCGCCGCTCCGTGATCCTCGGTGGTGCCTCCCACTGAGATGTATGGGAGGCAGAAAAAACATGTCCGCCAGCGAGTTTTTGGCAAAATTTTAGCGCGGATGTCCAAGCCAAAATTCCGCTGGCGAAGCCATCGTGTGCGCGTCCGCCTTAGGGTCCTTACACACAGGAATTTGCACTTACGTTTTTGGGGGGGGGGGGGGGTTTGCAAACATACCAGAAATGCAGGAATTTTTTGTCTACCTGTGGTTTTGGCTTTGTTTTTTGTGGCGGTTTTCCTAGCGCTAATAGCAAACAGTGTGTTTGAGCGCTATCTTTTTTCCTCTAAGGCCTCTTTCACATGTCCATGATGACATTCATGACCAGATGGTCAGTGGATCCATATTGGGTGTGTGTGTGGTTTTTCACGGACACTGCTAGGCTGAAAACTCATTTCCAGAGCATTTCCTATCAACAATGCTTAAAAAATAATGGACCAAACATTGATGTCATTCATGTTGTGTAAGTGGTTTTCATGGACCCATTTTTCCCCCATTATCACAGATCCCTCACCCATGTAACAGTCTATAATGTGTGTGAGGTATCCGCGATAACGGACAGAAATAGGGCATGCTCCCGTGGTGTCACCACAGTGCGTGGAAAATCACTGATGCACACATTAAAGTCAATGGATGGGTACACTGTTGGTGGAGACCCCATACAGCACACTCCATGATTCACTGACGTGTGAAAGAGGAGATGTCAAAAAACCTGAAAAAAAACAAAATTTTTTTTTTAAAAAAAGCCAACATCTCCAGCACGCTGCGTTTTTTTTTTAAACCAAACCCCAGAAAGAACAAAAAATGTTCCCTAATGAACAAAACCACCACAAGCAAAAAATAAATAAATTACTGTGCGTCCTGCATTTTATATTTCCCATAACCTTCAACTAACGCCTCGAGCTTGCAAAAAAAAAAAAATAATAATTTTTTTTTTTTTAAAACACACAAAAGTGCACAAAAACCCCATTAAAAACCTACACGCGAAAGCATCCTTATGTGCAGAAAAAAACGTAGCGTAGTACACTTATTTTTCTTCCGTTTTTTTTTTTTTACAGGTCCGTATATTCATTTCAATGGGCTTGAAAAAATAAAAATATAAATATTATGAAAAGACTCCGTATGCATTCCGTTTCTGTATGTCCACATGTCCGTTCCGCAAAAAAATTAAAATTGAACATGTCCTATTCTAGGACAGGTATTATTACAATGGAAGAAAAAAAACGGATGCAACATGGACGTCTAATGAAGGTCAACCGTTTTTTTTTTTTGCACATCCGTGTTTTGCTGACCGCAAAATACACAAGGTCGTGTGCATGAGCCCTATAGGAGATTAGACATCTCTTGTACACTGCTTTTTTTTTTCCTAGGTGCGGAAATTGACCTGCTGTGCGGATTTTGAAATCTGCAGCGTTCGGTGGTGTTCTTCTTGTGTGGATTTCAACCTTTTCAATGGAAAGGTGAGATTTATGGAAAATAAATAGCATGGCTTTAGGTCTGTTTTTTTGGGCGATTTTTGTGCCGATTTTCTGGTGTGCAGCCGCCCTAAACCTGCAAGCGCTGTCGGGAAGAGTTTCCTTTACCGTTGGAACTTTTCCTTTTCTTTTTATCATTACAATCATGCCTGTCATTTATGTTTCCAATTTTCAACAAGCAAATATTTTACAAGTTAGTCATCACTCACTTGACTACTTTCAGTTTTTTGCCTAAGGGGGAAAAAATAAGTTAAAAATGGAAACAAAAAAGTCGGATGGAATTCGAGTCACATACCAGTAATAGGCGAAAACCCTAGAGAGGCCTAAGACTTGCATGCGACTTGTATGAAGACAGCAGTCACCCATCTATTCAAAATTCATACAATTTATTTGAGGATTTAAAATCCCCCAAATTTCGGTAAGGATTTCATGTAACCCTGCAGCCTAAGCATTAGGCTACATGCACACGACCGTATGAGTTTTGCGGTCTGCAAAAAAAACGGATGACGTTCCGTATGGCATCCATTTTTTTTTGGCGGATCCATTGTAATAATGCCTATCCTTGTCCGCAAACTAGAAAAAAAAAATAGGACAGGCACTATTTTTTTTGCGGGGCTACAGAACGGACATACGGATGCGGACAGCACACAGTGTGCTTTTTGCGGACCCATTGAAATGAATAGGTCCGCATCCTATCCGCAAAAAAAATAAAAAATGGAATGGACACGGAAACAAACAACGTTTGTATGCATGTAGCCTTAGGCTAGGTCTACACGACGACATTTGTCGCGCGACATTTTGTTGCACCAATGTCGCGCAACATTTTTTATAATGGCAGTCTATGGTGTCGCACTAAGCACATGCGACAGTCGCAGAGAGACACCATAGACTGCCATTATAAAAATTGTTGCGCGACATTGGTGCCACAAAATGCCGCGCGACACATGTTGCAGTGTAGTTGTGCCCTGTCGCGCGACAAATGTCGTCATGTAGACCTAGCCTTACTTAGATGTTTAAAAAAAAAAAAAAAAAGAAGAAGGAGGGTGATTTTAGGGGTTGGTTGGGTGAAAGATTGACAATTTTTGTAAGTGATGATCCTCACCAAAGCCGCCCTAATTCAGATGAACAGAACTGATTTTTAGTCCCCAATATTCAACAAACTGCAACAAAAGCTGCCGCTTGTGAAGGCCCCCCCCCCCCCCCCCCCCTTGGGCTCCGTGGATATTGTATCTAAGCTTTACATTCGGGAGAAGAGCCACAAAGGTTCCATATACCTGACGGAGGCCGAATAATTGTCCTTTAGGCCCCATGCACACGACCGTATTTCGTCCGCATCTGATCGATTCATTTCAATGGGGCCCAAAACACGTGGACAGCACACCGCGTGATGTCCACAGCCACATGTTCCGTTCCGCCATCCTGCAAAGAAGATGGAACGTGTCCTGTTCTTGTCCGTTTTGTGGACAAGAATGGGCATTTTGAACATAGGGTGCTGAACAGGAAAATGTGGGACGCACTCGGCCAAAGTGTAAAATGGATACGTTCACGCGCTTGAGGCCTTAGCCTTCATCAACTGGTATATGTCCGCATACCTTTGTTTTCGCCTGCAGTCTGCGCTTTTCTAAACAGTGCGCTATTGCAAAAAAAAGTATATTTCATATTATATTACACACGCACTGCGTGGTACACTTTTTTTTATATTGGAAGTCTATGGGCACTGCATGCTTATATTACAGTATCTGTCTGGAAATCTTCGCTACGTACGTCACCAAAGACCAGACCCAACGTGCATAGAGCCTAAAGCCGGCTTCACCCCCAACATTTTAGGTGCCCGCTTTCTGAACAACTTGTCATTAAGGCTCCATTCACACGTCCGTGGTGTGTTGCGGACCCGCAAATTGCGGATCCGCAACACACCCGCCCGGCACCCCTATAGAAATGCCTATTCTTGTCCGCAAGCTGCGGACAAGAATAGGACATGTTCTATCTTTTTGCGGAGCTGCGGACCTGAAGATCGGGGCCGCGCTCCGCAAATGCGGATGCTGACAGCACACTGTGTGCTGTCCGCATCCATTCCGTCCCCATAGAAAATGAATTGCGGAACGGATGCGGACCCATTTGCGGACGTGTGAATGGAGCCTAATGCTTAGTCTGTAAGACAATGCCATAAATGAACAACTATCGGCCCGATCTCAGGTGAAGTCTTTGATTTGAAGGTACCACGTGACCCGGGGCTTATTCCACACACATGGCAGTATTCACCGTGATTTTTAAAAACTTTTGGAGAACGGTTGCAATCACCACCATGCGCGAACAGGCATAGTATTAATTAAACTGGTCTCCAACCTGCGACCCTCCAGCGGTTTCAAGACTACAATTCCCAGTTAAAGGTCGTCATGGCATGATGAGCGTTGTAGTTTTGCAGCAGGAAGGACTACTGGCTTCTGTCTCTCATTCAGACGCAAAAAAAAAAATAAAAAATTAGCAATATTAATATTTCATTACAACACAGTTGTTTTTTTTTTTTTGACAAACTCGTCCACCGCTGCCTCGCGGCACGTGTCAAATGGGCGCTCTCTATAGCTCCTGAGTTACGTCCCATAATATCAACTGCAACGCTAAGTAAATGTCCATTAAAACACTCGGGGTTAAACGTAGGCCTGGGTGCTTAGGGTACAGTATTCTGATGATATGTTCCAGGTAAACATTTGCTCCCTTTCTCTTTCTATTCTCCGGTGTTCCTAGAAGGCCGGGTACCAGGAGCAATGATTCTGCTCCACATAGCAGGGCTGGTTTGCAGAGGCCGGAGTGGGATGTGTCATGGTAAACCAGCGCAGCCATACATATTACAGTATGCACGCAGGAAGTGGGCATAATAATTGGGAGAGGCGCATTCAAGTGATAGCATTAAACTGGTTGCAAAAAAAAGGGGGGGTTTAGAACGTAAAAAAAAAATCTAAATAAACCCCCAGCTGGAACAATGGATACATTGTAGACAATGCATCATAACAATACAATAAATGTATCTTTCCACAGAGCAGTATTTATAAACAATGTATCAGCTCTATGGTAAACACACACCGGATTCTGGCAATGGGTGCCCGGTATAAGGGGGGGGGGATAATACAAGCAGCTGATTCCCTGCAGAGAACAGCATCAGCCACAGCCCTGCCCTGGAAATAACCATCCTGCATCACACCCCATATACATACAATACAGTTACCATGTATCCATCCCCAGCAGTCAGACACCATACAAGTCTAGGTGACAGGGAGGAGGAGGGGGGGACACAAAATATACAATGTGACTGTAGACATCCTATATACCAGGGCCTAAGCTAAAGGCTGCAGCTTGGAACAACCATCTATATACCCTACAGGGGGTGGGGCTCTAGATAGATTGGGTAAGAGGGGGTACATTTACAGAAGATGGGCATGATGAGAGAGAGGGTCTTGCAGCAAGGCCCTGCCTTGGTATTGATGCTACTACCCTAGGGTGTGTGCATGCATCATCAAGACATACAAAGGGAGGAGGAGGAGGGGGGGGAGAGAGGCAGTTGACTTACATGGATGCAAGAGGTCTATAGGAGCTGTGCCTGCAGGAGAAGGAGAGCCACAGGGCCTAGTGGTGGATTGCAGCCAGCTGAAGCCTCACCATCACGGAGGGGAGCATGAGAGGGAAGGGAGAGGAAAGAAGGAAGGAGGGGGGAGGAGAGGAGAGCAGACAGAGAGAGGGGGAGAGGGTGGGAGGAGGAGGAGGAAGAGGGGAAGGATAGGGCTGCTGCTGCTTGTAGTGTTGCTGCTGCTGCAGATTCAGCCCATTGATTGCATGGAGGGATGGGAGGATCTGCTGCTGCTTTTTGTGCTGTCACCTTGCTGGGTGCAGGATCAGCTGGTGCAGTCTTCAGCCCTGGATCATCCTTGGTGCAGAGGATCAGCTGCTCTTGTTGTTGTGCTGCTTGCTCTTTCTCTCCCCTCCCTGGTTGCACAGTATTTAATAACGTCTCTTCCTCTCTTTGCACAGAGTGGTAGTCCTCCTCCTCCTGCCTCCTCTTCCTTTCTCCAGCCTCTCTGTGTCTATGTGTCTCCCTCTGTGCATCTTACACCCTTCTGCCTCTAGGATGACCACTGGGTCCTACCGCCTGCAGCTAGCTCTCTATCTCTCTCTGCTAGGAAATCCATCACAGCACTACAAAGGGAGGAGCCTCTTTTTTTTTTTTATGTGTGTGTGTGTGTGTGTGTGTATACCCAGCAGCAGACAGGTGAGCTTTAACCTCTGAGCTGCTGGAAGAGAACACACTGTCCTGGACTTGCTGTCACTTGCAGTTCTTTCTCCAATAGGTGTGTGTGCAATCATGCAGGCAAGGATTTCTATAGTTAGAGGTAAGGTAAGTGTGCAGGGGGTAGTAATGCATTGCATTGCAGTGAAAGGTAAGGCAAGAGAAACTGTTGCTGTGCCAATAGGAAATATGCGCGCACACAAAGGTATTGCCATTATAATCTGTCGCCTAACTAAAGGGCATGGTGATAAACCAGAGAAGTTGGACATGTGCCCCTGGTGCCAATCAGCCCTGGCCAGGGTATTTAGAGACAAGGCTAGGGCAAATAGGTTATTGCCCTAAGGGCTCAGGCACACGACCGTATGTATTTTGTGGTCCGCAAAACACAGATCCGCACAAAAAAACGGATGATGTCAGTGTTACATTCGTATTTTTTTATGGATCCATTGTAACAATCCTTGTCTGCAAAAGGAACAAGAATAGGACATGTTCTTATTTTTTTGCGGAATGGACTTTACGGAATGCACACGGAGTCATTTCCGTTTTTTAATGCGGCCCCATTGAAATGAATGGTTCCGCAGACGGGCCACTAAATTAAATCGGAATGGACATGGACAAAAAAAATACGTTTGTGTGCATGAGCCCTAAGTTAGGGATATCCAACCTGTGGCCCTTCAGCTGTTTTATTATTTATTTTATGCATTCATATAGCTGTTGCAAAACTACAACTCCCAGCATGCCTGGATAGCCTACACCTAAGGCCTCCTGCACACAGACGTGTGCGCCCCGTTGCCGTATTCCAGACCGCATTTGCGGGATCCGCAATACACGGGTGCCGTTCCGTGGGCATTCCGCATCACGGATGCGGACCCATTCACAGGAATGATGCGGAATGGTGCGGAACGGAAGCACGGAATGGAACCCTACGGAAGCACTACGGGGTTTCGTCCCGTACTTCCGTTCCGCAAAAAGATAGAACATGTCCTATCTTTTTGCGGAACAGCCGGGTCGCGGACCCATTAAAGTGAAATGGTCCGTGATCCGCTGCGGCTGCCCCACGGACGTTGCGGCCCGCAATTTAGCACGACCACGGGGTGCACACATTCGTGTGCAGGAGGCCTAAGGGCAGGGGTCAGCAACGTCCGGCACTCCAGCTGTGGTGAAACTACCAGTCCCAGCATGTACACTGGCTTGGCTTTTGTCAGAACTCCTATAAAAGTGAATGGAGCATGTTGGGAGTTGTAGTTTCACCATAGCAGGAGTGCCGGAGGTTGCTGACCCCTGCCCTTAGGGCTTAAGCACACGATCATGGTTTGGGTCCTCATTTTTTGCGTGTTTGATGCGGACCTATTCACTTCCATAGGGCTGCGTGCCGTCTGCAAAAATTATATAGAATAAATCTAAAATCTAAAGAACATGTCCTATTCTTGTCTGCATTATGGACAAGGATAGGACTGTTCTATTCCACAAAATGCGGAACGCACATGGCCGGTATCCATTATTTTGCGGGCCGCATAGCAGGCCACAGCCGTGTGCATGAGCCCTAACTGCAGTAACCAGAAAAGGTTCATAAGGTTGGTACAGCGCACAGATTCACTGAATGAGGCGGCCATGTTGGACAGTGATGTGCCCCTTTGGTGCTATTTGGAGATGTCCTAAAAGGGGGGTTTCTACCATAAACAAGGTCGGACACAGCATAGCACCCCTACGTAAAAACAGTACCTTGGTCTCTACAAGTACATCACAGAGGACTCCCTTATTTCTATACAGTCCACCAATTGCAAGCCATGACATGAATTTCCCTGGTCCCTTACATGCAATCTAAGGCTAGTTTCACACTAGTGGCAGCCGTTTCCAGCAGGCTGTTCCGGCGAGGGAACAGCCTGCCGGATCCCTGCTACCGCTAGTGCACCGTGCCGCCGGAAGTCCGCTCCTGCCCCATTCACTATAATGGGGGGCGGTCCGGAGATCCGGCCGTAGCACGGCAAACATGCTGAGAGGCGGCCGGAATAAAACTACAACATGGGGGCTGTGTTCCCCCCCCATTTGATGGAATGGCAGACTCGCACAGGGGCAGGCTGGGAAATTAAGATGACCCTGAAAAAAACGAAAATTGTCCCTTATGTTGTAGGCAGGTCCAAATTGACAGAAGGCGGGGCAATCCAAGTAGGCGGGGACAACAGACTGAGGCGGGAGCCAGCAATACCTTAGCGCAGCACAAATTACCGCCACAGTGGAACCAAATGTCACAGTACAGCACAAAATACCGCCCCATCGGAACCAATTAGCACAGTGTGGCACGAAATACCGCCCGAGCAGAACCAAATACCTCAGTACAGTACAAAAAGCACAAAATACCGCCCGAGCAGAACCAAATACCTCAGTACAGTACAAAAAGCACAAAATACCGCCCCAGCAGAACCAAATACCTCAGTACAGTACAAAAAGCACAAAATACCGCCCTAGCAGAACCAAATACCTCAGTACAGTACAAAAAGCACAAAATACCGCCCTAGCAGAACCAAATCCCACAGTGCAGCACAAAATACTGCCGAGAGGGCAGCAATAAAGTTGAATTCAGAAGGGCACCTGATGCATAGGTACCTGCCATTGCAAGTATTGTCATTGGACCACTGCAAAATTTCCCTGTAGGGTCTATGGCCGTTGCGCCCCTGGACATGCATTTGTGTCCACCGCTCCATTCAGCTCTGTGGGACTGCCACAGTACAACCACTCAGCTATCTCTGGAAGCTGTACAGGTTGCACATATATCCAGTCCCTAACCTTATGCAATGATGACGTATTGATTAGATGAGTAAGGTCCAAATTCTGGGACCTCTACATTACTTACAGCGAGGCCGTGGCTCTGGGATGGCTTATTTAAAAAAAAGACTTAAAAAGAGCCTGCAGTAGTAGCATAAGACAACGTGGCCCCTCTGTTCTACGCAATAGTGAGGGTCTCAGTAGCGGGATCTTCAAACCATCATACATTAATGGCATATCTTATTGATCATAGATTACAGAGGGAAACCTTCTTTAGGGTCAGAGGGTTTGGTTAATTGGGGCATTTTCAATCCCGAACAATGGCAGATCAACGATCGGCGCTCTATTTTTACATGGGCCGATGCACATTGAATGGGGGATGAATAATAATTACTACGATTTTTCATCCCCCATTGAGTTTGCCTGTTGCTGGGAGCACATCTCCTGCTTTCACAGGGCGATGAGCTGATGACAGACAATTTTTGGTGCCGCATAAAAGAGGCGATCACCTGACTAACAATTTTTTCGGTCGATCAAAGGAATGTTTACACAGGCCAATGATCGGAGACTAGCGATTTTTTGTTCCTGGTCATCAGCCTGTGCAAAGGGGTCCTAAAACCAGATGGAGCGGCTGCTGCTGTGGCTCTCCACCCATGAGGTGTGCAGGGTTTTCAAACAAGCCGCTTTATTCTGGAAAACTGTGAGGGTCTCGGCTCATTAGGTTTAGGTCATATTTTGCATTTCTTTCCAGTATGTTTGTCTGAACCGATTGTCTATTCCACTATCCGATGACCTCAGTGACGATAACAAGCACAGATATTGATGGTTCCTGTAAGGCTGACCATGAGTCACATAGTAATGAATGGAGAGATGTGTCATTTTTAAGGATGACATGTCACCATGCACTATAGAAAACAAGAAGCGGCAGGAAACTCCAGGAGTGGCCATGGGGTCATGGAGAATTAGACAAAAATAAATTCATGTAAATTAAATTCCCAGGGAAAAAAAAAAAAAACTCTGTGTGGCAGGATTTGCAATTTTTTTTTGCTAAAAAACACACAAAAAACATGGGACACCTGTTCTTGAAACCTACTCCTTTCTATAGGATGCAAAAGAAGGTAGAAGAACTGTGTGAACTAGGACTAAGGCCTCAGGCACACGACCGTTGTGTGTTTTGCGGTCCGCAAATTGCGGATCCGCAAAACACGGATGGCGTCTGTGTGCGTTCCACAATTTGCGGAACGGCGTGAACAGCCATTAATATAACTGCCTATTCTTGTCCGCAAAACGGACAAGATTAGGACGGGTTATATTTTTTTTGTGGACCACTGAACGGAGCAACGGATGCGGACAGCACAGAGAGTGCTGTCCGCATCTTTTGCGGCCCCATTAAAGTGAATGGGTCCGCATCCGAGCCTCAAAATCTGACCAAAACAACGTTCATGTGCATGAGGCCTAAATCAGTTGCAGGTGCCATCTTTATGAAAGAACAGAGACATTTTTTGCAGTGCATTGGGTGTGCTCCCACAAGGATGTAGACGATTGAAGGTCCTCTCCATTAGGGCACTGAGAGGAGCCCATAACCAATTCCCCAAACCTTCCAAGCCCCAAAAAAACAGCAAAGGGCAGAAACAAGCCACCTTCCCTCACCAAAGCTTATGGAGACCTACCTGTCCTTTGGTGCCTGTCTAGGCTTCCAGTCAAGTAACCCCA
The DNA here is from genome assembly GCF_905171765.1 of Bufo bufo. Taxonomy (NCBI): domain Eukaryota; kingdom Metazoa; phylum Chordata; class Amphibia; order Anura; family Bufonidae; genus Bufo; species Bufo bufo. The sequence goes on from NC_053399.1 coordinate 25,049,863, forward strand.
GAACTGAAATGTCTAGGTTTGGCTAGAAGAAGCCTTATAGCAAGGGCCAGGGTTGAGGACATTGATGACACATGTCCCACCAAGACCTAGGAGAGACACTCATCCTGAGGAATCCTTGTGACATAGAAATGTTGACATGTCCAAACAATAGAGGTCATCTGTTTCTTCTAGCAGATTTCTTAAATGTGGATCAGGGGTGCAGGCTTCAGATGCCCAGGTTGTTACCAGCAGTGGAATGCATTTCCATAATGACAAGTGATGCTCCCTGTACAACCACATGGGTCACACACCACTAAGGCCAGTCATGATCCCAACCACCACCATGCAGAGTGTTTTTTGACCCCCAGACCCTCGCCATCATTAATATAATTACTATATTTATAGATTAGTGGGCACTATTGCACCCATAAAGTGCCGGTTTAGTGGTAAGTGGTCCTCCTCCTGTTAAGAAAAAAAAATGTTGCAACCAATTGGATCAATCCACTAGCTGGAAAATGAGTCTAATTGGCAATGCTGATATTCAGGGGTGGACTGAGAACTTGAAGTGGCCTTGGAAAAAAAAAAAAACATGGCTCCATGTTGTAGTTGGGTGACGGGTCCAAATTGACAGAAGGCGGGCAACACAAGTAGGTGGGGCCTGGGACAAAAGAAGTTGGTGGGGTCAGCAATACTGTAGAGCAGCACAAAATACTGCCCCAACAGGACCAAATATCACAATGGAGCACAAAATACATCTTCAGCCGGGGCGGACTGTCCATAGACCCTACAGGGGGCTGCCCGAGCTATCCTCAGGGCCACCAGCCAGGTAAAGATCTGATGTTCTCAGCATTAATACTAGGAGCATCAGGTACTTATTCACCTGATCGGCAGCTGCAGGAGCCCTCCTGAATTCAACTTTATCGCCATCCTCAGGATGGTGATACAGTTGAATATTGAAGCGAGGGCAGCAGTATTTTATGCTGCACTGTGGTATTTGGTTCTGCAGAGGCGGTATTTTCTTCTGCACTACAGTATTGCTGGCCTCGCCTACTTCTGTTATCTCTGCCCACTTGTCTTGGCCCACCTTCTGTCAATTTTGATCCGCCTACAACATGGGGCCACTTTCAGTTTTTTTTCCAGGGGTAGTTTTAGTTGGCCCAGTCGGCCCATGCCTCAGCAGAACCACATACCACAGTGCTGCACAAGATACAGAGTTGAATTCAGTCAATACATGCTGCTCTTGGCCAGGTGCATAAGTACCTGATGCTCCCAGCATTAATTAAGGGTCCATTCACACGTCCATATGAATGGTTTCGGAACCGTTCCGCAATTTTGTGGACCGGTACAGACCCATTCATTTTCAATGGGGCCGCGGAACGGAAGTGCGGATGCGGACAGCACACGGTGTGCTGTCCGCATCCGCACTTCTGTTCCACAGCCCCGCAAAAAAAAAAGAGCATGTCCAATTCTTGTCCGCAGACACGGACAAGAAAAGGCATTTTTATTGGGGTGTCGGCCATGTGCGGTCCGGTGTTTTGCGGACGTCTAAATGGACCCTAATGCTGAGAGTATCTGATCGTTATGTACCCAGCTGGTGGCCGCGAGGAGGGCTCAGGTGGCCCCTGGTCATCGGCCTACCGGTAAATTTCCCTGTAGGGTCTATGGTAAGTCTGTTTTTAGAACAGTTTTAACGCATGAGACCCACTGTATATAGGGAGTCTGCGCTGTGTGGAAGTGCGTCATGTAACGCCTCTATGCTGCGTGAATGAAATGACCCATGGGAGGAGGGCTTATATGCCACATATTCTTGGACACTTTGTATTACTAGATGCCTTAACATAAAGGGACCTTTCAAGATGACGCTTTCCCTTTAAGCAGTGTTTTGTGTTTTTCAGAGTTGTGCAATACGGTTGTATTTATTGGAAACATTGTCACCCACTTCCTGTACTCGGCTATCATAGATACAAACCTCCAACGAACAATGTTGCAAATTGTTTACACACAAAAATCAAACATTTGCACATGGCCCTCCTATTTTATTATATGGCTTACCTGTGCTTAAAGGGATTGTCCACAATTTTTTTACCCCCCCATCATAATAGGAACAATACTTACCTGCTCCTTGCTTCTCTATGGGCTCAGGGTTTTCCTCACTGCACTTCCTGTCCACACATGTAAAACTTCCTGCTAGGACGAGGTCACGTGCAACGCTGCAACATGTCCCCAAGCGGCATGTGAGCCAGCAGTGATGTAACACTTGGGGACATGTCTAGGCCAGTCATTGGCTGCAGCAGCACACGTGACCCCGTCCATGCAGGAAGTTTACAGGTGAGGAGTGGAAATTCAGTGAAGATAACCCGGAACCCACAGAGCAGCGGGTAAGTATAGTTCTCTACAAAGGTCCCACTGGGTGGAGTAGAATTAAAAAAAATAAAAAATAAATTGGGGACAAGCCCCCATTAAAGATTAGACAATTTTTTGTTTTCATTTTTTACTCCCTGCCTTCCCAGAGCCATAACTTTTTTATTTTTCCGTTCATGTAGCTGTATGAGGGCTTGTTTTTTTTGTGGCACAAGTTTTACTTTGTAATGGCATCTTATAATATTGAGTATGATGTACCGGGAAGCTGTAAAAAAAAACCTCTAAATTAGGTGGAATTGGAAATATGCAATTTCACCATAATTTATGGGTTTGTTTTCACTTTTGATCCCTTTTTTATAAAAAAAAAAATTGGGGGGGGGGGGGGATGTGAAGCAACAGAAAACAGCGAATTAGCCATTTAGATTTTTTTCTCCATCATGACGCTCACCACACTGGACAAATACTGCTATTTTTTTTATACTACGGGCATTTTGGGACACGCAGATGGCAATTATTTTGTCATGTTTATTTTTATTTTTAATATAGGGAAAGGGGGTTAATTAGAATTTTAATATATTTTTTTATACTAAAAAAACCCTTTTTTATTTTTTTCGACACTTATTTTAAGTCTCCTTAGGAGACCTGAAGATGCAATCGTCTGATCGCTTCTCTCATTTACTGCAATAATTTAACATTGCAGTTTATGGTAGATTCGCTATGTTCCTAACAGGGAAATCGCTGTGGCAGGCCTCTGATTCTCCCTCAATCTCGGCTTGGGGATGCCAGGGGCATGGCGCTCTTAGGTTTTCATAGCTCAAATGCCATGGTCTCAATTAACCACGACATCTGATGGGTTAAAAGTCAGTGATTGGCGTTATCACCAATCATGGACATTGCCTCGGAATATCTGCTCTGTAAAACATCATGCACCCAGCGGCTACAGCACCTGCTCAGCTTCTAAGCAGGTGCCTAAAACGCTGGTCTTAATTAATGACCACCATGGTGTCTAATTGAGAAGAACTATAAATTGCATTAACCCTAACCATTGGTGCCATAGGCGACTGCCTACTCCGGCTACCCCTCATCTCGGCCTTGTATGTTTACATCCAGTAATATATACTATGGCATAAAAAAATAAAGTACATTAAAAGGGCTTCTCAATCGTTTACAAGTGATGGTCTATCCCAGGGGTCAGCAACCTCCGGCACTCCAGCTGCTGTGAAACTACAACTCCCAGGATGCACACTTGCTCAGTTGTTCTTGTAACTCCCATAGAAGTGAAATGAGGATTCTGGGAGTTGTAGTTTCAGAACAGCTGGAGTGCCGGAGGTTGCTGATCCCTGGTCTATCCTCAATAAAAGCTGAAAACATCTGATCAGTGGGGTCCCACACCGCGCACCCCCGTTGACCAGCTGTTCTCTGTGTTGTTCAGGTACTGGAGCTACTGCAGAGCACCTGATCGACGAGGGTGCGGAGCGTCAGACCCGCGCCGATCCTTAGGATAGGCCATCACTTGTAAAAGTTTAGACAACCCCTTTAAGTAACTGCAGTTTGAGTCATGTCTTTCAGTAGTACCCCATCACTTGTCTGCATTCATAAAGACAGCTCTGTGGATACTGGGATAACGGATCCTCCAGTGTTGCAGAGACCTGGGGAATCTGATCCTTAGTTCCCGAAAAATACAAAGGGAGATGCAGCAGGACTCAAGTTTAAGACAAAAAGTAGATCCTTTGTTTACCCACAGAAGTGGAGCATTTGACCCCACACTTCAACTTGTATGAAGCGGCAGATGATGAGACATGGTCCGAAATGCCAGAAGACTAAAGACACCATTGTGACGTCATACCCATGATGCCAGTGCAAAAAGGCAGCAGCGTTAACCACTGAACTGCTATGCTGGAATAATTAAAGGGGTTGTCCAGAATTAGAAAAAGACAGCTACTTTCTTCCAGAAACAGCGCCACTCCTCTCCATGGGCTGTGGATGGTATAGCAGTTTGGCTCCGATGAAGCAAATAGAAATGAGCAGCAAAATCTATGGGCAGGTTTGATGCCGTTTTTGAATTCTGTGTGACCTCTTTAATAATTGTTTTAGATTACTGTCTTAAAGGGAAGAAAACCATTTTCACCCTTAAAGATCCTAAATTAAAAATAAATATGCAAATAGTTGTTGTTTTTTTAATATTCCCATGCAGACACATAGGGATGTATAGGTGAATGGGGCATTTCTGAGACTTGAATAAATCTTGAAAACTCCTTTAGGGCACATTCAGATGGGATAGGTTGTCGCAGATTTTCATTGCGAGTCCTGCACTGCCTGCTCTTGGCGTAAACAAAAAGTTGCAATGGCCCTTTTTACTCCGTCCTCTCCACTTGGGGGTGGTGAGGGAGTGATGGGGCATCAGGTTTGACACATTTGCAATTTTTTTTATGCCTGGCCTTGTCATAATTCAGGTGAATCCTCCAGCAGCGCAGGGACTATCAAAGACCGGCTTAAAAAGTTGGCCTTGTAAATGACCCCCAAAGCACATGGATTTTAGGGCATTCTGTCTGCAAATACTGTATGTTGCAAATCTGCTGTGAAATTGTGCAGTGACATGAGAAAGGTTAAAAACAATCCAAACTCGTGTCCATTAGGATGGCCGAGACTGCATGGCGATCTTGGCTGCAATACCCGTTGTGTGACCAAAAATCGCAGTGTGGCCACTGAACTGAATGGCGAAGCAGCGCAACTTGCAAGTTGCTGCAACAGAGACCCCAGAATTGCAAAAAATGGCTGCACTGCTACTTAGTACCCTTTGGTCGTGCAATGGATGTTGTGGCCGAGATCGCTATGTGGCACCTGCCTTATGGTCCTGACATGTTTTCCGTGACCCCAAGGCCATTTGTTTTACTTAGGGTTCATGCACATGGCCATTGCCATTTTTGCGGTTCGCAAATTGCAGATGTGCATTTTGGATTTTGCGGAACGGAACATCCTGCCCTCTGTAGAACGGTCCGATCCTTGTCCACAAAACGGACAAGAATAGGACATGTTCTATTTTTTTTTTTTTGCGGGGCGCGGAACGGATATATGGAAGCAGAGATTACACAGAGTGCTGTCCGCATCTTTTGAAGCCCTATTTAAGTGAATGTGTCCACATCCCATCCGCAAAAAAAGCGGCTCTGATACGGACAAAACCCATGGACATGTGCATTAGCCCTTAGAGTGGATTCAAACATAAGTTTTTTTGTGACTTTTATTTTTTTTCTTTTTTGCACAGAGAAATTTCTGGTGCATTTTTTTTACAGAAAAAAACCCAGCTACAGATGTTATCTGAAAGTCTACGGGAATTATGAAATGCAAAACCAGCAAGTGTATATTAGCTACTGGCATTTTTTAGCAATGGTGTTTTTTGTTCTTAAAAAGGCGTGAAAAAACATCATCTACACATATGTTTTGACAAAGCTTCACTGAATAAAATGCAATATTTTTTTTACTAAGTATTGAATAAAAACACAAACGGTTTCTATGGCTTTTTTAGGGGTAAAAAACCCCCAAAAAACTCCAGGCCAATTTTGTGTGACGGAGTCCTTATAGCGGCCACCGCAGGAGAAATGTAGTATTACATGATAGCCATTCAAATGAATGAACATTCATGTAGAACGTGGACAGGGTGGGTGCGCCAGTGAGAGAGCTGCCCTTTGTTAGTGGCTCTCTGATCTAATATAGGAGGGATTAAGCATATGAAAAGGGGTTGTTGTGGGTATTTAAAGTGGATCTATAAATTCATACAAGTTAGGGCTGACTCATATAACCGTCCTCTGTCTGGGAAGCATGACAGGTGTACCGGCTGCATCTCTTGGACCAACCGCGGCTTCCGTGACCTGAACTGACTACATCATAATGATTTATGATACAGTCAATTTCTATCGGATTGGTCATCGTGGGTCTATTATATCGTACTTGTGCTCATGTAAGCACAATACAATAGACCCACTATTAGATAGGAACTGACTGTATCATAAATTACTCTGGTCAGGGGGGATGCGGTCGGCCCAGGAGATGCAGCCGACAAATGGGTCGATAGTGTGAATCAGCCCTAAAAGTCATATAAGTTTGGCAAAATTCAGTTCCGGTTAGCTGATCAGAGGCATGGGGTCATAGAATACACAATATCTAGCCACAACATTAAAAACACCCACCTAATATTGTGTAGGTCCCTTGTGCTACCAAAACAATCCTGACCCATTGAGGTATAGATTCCACAAGAACTCAGAAGGTGTACTTTGGTAGATGACACCAAGTCGTCAACTTTCGATCTAGGCAATTTGGAGGCCAAGTTAACGCCTTGATGTTGTGCTCCTTGATGTCGACTGAAACACACTACTGCTATCACAGAATAACATTGCTATGAAGGGGGAGACTTGTCTGTACAATGTTTAAGTAGGTGGTACAGGTCATATCCACATGATCCAAGGTTTCCCAGTAGAACATTGCCTAGAGCATCACATTGTCTCTGTTAGGTTGTCTTCTTTCTATATTGCATCAGGTGCCATCATTTCTCCAGGTAAGTAACCAGGCCACCTTCTTCTATTGCGCCATTGTCTAGTCCAAGAGGTGTACCGGCTATAGACCCTACAGGGAAATATCCTGGTGGGACGATCCTCAGGAGACCATCTAAGCCCAGCTCATGGCTACTGGCCAGGTTCATAATGATATAACGCTCTCACTGTTAATTATCACTTACAGCATCAGATACCGTACTTACAGTATGTACCTACCCGGTGGCCGCAATTGGCCTCCTAAATTCAATAGTATTGCCATCCTCAGGATGGTGATACAATTGAATACTGCAGCAGGGCATGAGAGCCCATGGTTCTCTGCCTGGCTGTTCACCCTCATAGGTCACAGACAATGTACAAATGGTGCAAGGATGCAGGTTGTAATAGACACCAGCTTGGAATGAGACTCCGGTATTTTTTTTTCCTTTAATGGCCACTTGGGGAGCATACCACTAGGGGCACTTTAGGGTTCATTACTAGGGGCAATCCAGGTAGCATGCTGAAGGTAGAGTGTTATGTTAGGTAGGGAATAGTACAGCTCTAAACTTCCACCCACTCCATTATTCCTACCTACTTGGATCATCCATCCTGAATGAAGGCCACCAACTGGGCAACGGTCCCTAACTTAACTAAGTGCGCGGGCCTAAATATAAGAGGTAAAAATCCAAGTGACAAAGACAGAATAAGAATGTAAAATGTCAGAGCCCAAACAGAATATAATCACAGAGTCAAATAACAGTCGATACTAGGAGGTAACATCAGAAATATAATCAGCAGTCAGAGGCAAGGTCAAAGTCAAAGCAAAAGTCAAGATCCAGGAGTTCCAAAATATACTAACGTACGTGTGGCAATGAAGACCAATCACAGGCACTGGTTGCCAGCAGCTGACAGGAAGCATGTGACACCGGCATCAAGCCTGATTGGCCCGGTGTCCCTGCTCCCTGATCCTGAGGATAGGTCATTGGTATAAGAAAACCAGGCAACCACTTTAATTAGAAATAATTGGAGGAAGACAGAACATGGCAGCTGGTGCTGGCCACCACATAACGACAGCTTCTAGAGAAGTGGTATGTGGTTCAGCTGGGTCAGTATTTTGTGCTGCACTATTGTATTTCTGGCTGCACCTACTTGTTTTGGCCTGCCTTCTGTCCCGCCTACAACATGGGAGCCACTTTTAGTTTTTTTCCCAGGGCCAATCAATTTAAAAGGGTTGTGCAAGAATGGGGGGGGGGGGGGGAAGGGAACCCCCAATTATGTTGGACTTGCAAAAAGAAAGATGACATACCTGCTTCCTGGCACTGTCTCTGCTTCCATAGAAAGCAGAGACAGTTGCCTGTATTATGATGAAGCAGAGAGCCGCATCGACTCCCTGCTTCATCATTCCTCCTCCCTGCCAGGTCTCCACACCTCTGGTCTGTGCGGAGGCGGAGCCGGCCGGCGGTCAGCCTTGGCTCCGCCTTCTTCACAGACCAGAGCAGCCGATGTCCTGCTGCTGCTAGGAAGAAGGTAAGTATGTGGTGTTTATTTTTTTTAACTTTCTGTGAGGGGCACAATGTAAGCATATTACTGGGGGGGCACAATGTGGGCATATTACTGGGGGCCACATTATGGGCATATTACAGGGGCCACATTGTGGGCATATTACTAGGGGACACATTGTGGGCATATTACTGGGAGGCACAATGTGGGCATATTACTAAGGGCACATAACTGGGCAAATTACAGGGGGCACATAACTGGGCATATTACTGGGGGCACCTAACTGGGCATATTACTGGGGGCACAGCTGGGCATAATTCTGTAAAGACACAATGTGGGCATAAATACTGTGCCGTGGCATGAAGGGGGAATAATTACTATGTGGGGGCATTAGGGGACTGGGTGAGATTAGGTGTATAGTTATGTTTTGGGCGGAGTTAGAGGCGTGGCCTAGTACAGAAATTTTTTTGCGCGCTGCACGTGTCCCTCTTTGTTTACAAAGTTGGGCGGTATGCCCAAGACCAGTTGTCATTCTTTGGACCACATACCGCGAACTCTACACCAGACCTGATGCTTTGGAGATGCTGGCCAAATAATAATGCAATGTAAATGAAGTACGGAGATTTTTAGGCAATACACTCTCAGCAGGGAAACTGAGAACACATGAGATATTACAAAGACGTTTCGTTCTCAAACCATTTACTACGCGGACACTTCATCTCCACTCTAGACGTTATAAACCTGAGTGCCTCTCTCATACAAGCTGGGGACTCATCTTATAATTGTGGGCAGATGGAGAGCACAGCAATAATTATACAGATAGGAAGAAGAGAAATAATAATACTTCTTCATCCTTCTGATCCCAACACGGACAGACTTATTATTCTGAGAGACCTTTAGAAGTATACCTCAGGTCAAGAGGATAAAAAACAAGAACAGTGTATTCACATAGTTAGGCTGTGTTCACACACAGTGGATGCACCGTGGCCACAACTCGACCATAACTATTCTAATGTTCTGATTGCTGCAGTTCAAACGGAAACTACACTGATCGTCGTATACTACACCACACAGCAGAGCCGACAGATCCTCTATACTACACCACACAGCAGAGCCGACAGATCCTCTATACTACACCACACAGGAGAGCTGACAGATCCTCTATACTACACCACACAGGAGAGCTGACAGATCCTCTATACTACACCACACAGGAGAGCTGACAGATCCTCTATACTACACCACACAGGAGAGCTGACAGATCCTCTATACTACACCACACAGGAGAGCTGACAGATCCTCTATACTACACCACACAGGAGAGCTGACAGATCCTCTATACTACACCACACAGGAGAGCTGACAGATCCTCTATACTACACCGCACAGGAGAGCTGACAGATCCTCTATACTACACCGCACAGGAGAGCTGACAGATCCTCTATACTACACCACACAGGAGAGCTGACAGATCCTCTATACTACACCACACAGGAGAGCCGACAGATCCTCTATACTACACCACACAGCAGAGCCGACAGATCCTCTATACTACACCACACAGGAGAGCCGACAGATCCTCTATACTACACCACACAGGAGAGCTGACAGATCCTCTATACTACACCACACAGGAGAGCCGACAGATCCTCTATACTACACCACACAGCAGAGCTGACAGATCCTCTATAATACACCACACAGGAGAGCTGACAGATCCTCTATACTACACCACACAGGAGAGCTGACAGATCCTCTATAATACACCACACAGGAGAGCCGACAGATCCTCTATACTACACCGCACAGGAGAGCCGACAGATCCTCTATACTACACCACACAGGAGAGCTGACAGATCCTCTATACTACACCACACAGGAGAGCTGACAGATCCTCTATACTACACCACACAGGAGAGCTGACAGATCCTCTATACTACACCACACAGGAGAGCTGACAGATCCTATATACTACACCACACAGGAGAGCTGACAGATCCTCTATACTACACCGCACAGGAGAGCTGACAGATCCTCTATACTACACCGCACAGGAGAGCTGACAGATCCTCTATACTACACCACACAGGAGAGCTGACAGATCCTCTATACTACACCACACAGGAGAGCCGACAGATCCTCTATACTACACCACACAGCAGAGCTGACAGATCCTCTATACTACACCACACAGGAGAGCTGACAGATTCTCTATACTACACCACACAGGAGAGCTGACAGATCCTCTATACTACACCGCACAGGAGAGCTGACAGATCCTCTATACTACACAGCACAGGAGAGCTGACAGATCCTCTATACTACACCGCACAGGAGAGCTGACAGATCCTCTATACTACACCACACAGGAGAGCTGACAGATCCTCTATACTACACCACACAGGAGAGCTGACAGATCCTCTATACTACACCACACAGGAGAGCTGACAGATCCTCTATACTACACAGCACAGGAGAGCTGACAGATCCTCTATACTACACCGCACAGGAGAGCCGACAGATCCTCTATACTACACCACACAGGAGAGCTGACAGATCCTCTATACTACACCACACAGGAGAGCTGACAGATCCTCTATACTACACCACACAGGAGAGCTGACAGATCCTCTATACTACACCACACAGGAGAGCTGACAGATCCTCTATACTACACAGCACAGGAGAGCTGACAGATCCTCTATACTACACCGCACAGCAGAGCCGACAGATCCTCTATACTACACCACACAGGAGAGCTGACAGATCCTCTATACTACACAGCACAGGAGAGCTGACAGATCCTCTATACTACACCGCACAGGAGAGCCGACAGATCCTCTATACTACACCGCACAGGAGAGCTAAAGGATCCTCTATACTACACCACACAGGAGAGCCGACAGATCCTCTATACTATACCACACAGGAGAGCTGACAGATCCTATATACTACACCACACAGGAGAGACGACAGATCCTCTGTACTACACCACACAGGAGAGGTGAAGGATCCTCTATACTACACCACATAGCAGAGCCGACAGATCCTCTATACTACACCACACAGGAGAGCTGACAGATCCTCTATACTACACCACACAGCAGAGCCGACAGATCCTTTGAACTCATTCATAGACATTGCACTTAAAATCTAATGAACAAAAAAAAACAAAAAACAGGTTTGTCAAAAACCAGCACAGGAAGCTAAGAGGAAATATTTCAGACAATACTAAAAAGGGGAAAGTATCAGTTCCTTTTCTTAAGTAAATAGAAGCAAAAAGTAATTTTTGCATGCAGTGGGAACAGCCACTGTGTTGGCCAAGCTGATTCTGCAAGAAACCGCCACAGAAGATTTGAGGATGTGGCAGATGTGAAGCTAAATTTTTGTATTATATTTTCAATATAAAAAGAGGACCGGTCATGATACTTAAAGGGACACTGACAGGCCGTTAGAGCATATAAAGTGACATATATTCTTCTATTGGTCTTAATATGATAAATTAAACTATACCATTATCACCCCTCACTGCCTTTCCGTTACTTATAAAAAGTGTTTTTATCAAAATGCTAATTACCTTACTTTGCGCCCAAGGGGCTGTCCCTCATTCAGTGCTGTGCCCAGCCGTGCCCCAACTGCCGTCTCCTAGTGCCGCCCAGCTCATTAGTATTCACTGCACTGGGCGGCTTTTTTTTCTCCCGACGCGGCGAAATCCTGCGCATGCCCAGTACTATCTTCTACTGGAGCTAGAGGGTGCCGGGGACCTTATCCGGCACAGGCACGGAGCGACAAGATGAGGCTGATGCCAGGAAGATAGTACTGGACATGCGCGGGATTTCGCCGCGTCGGGAGAAAATAAAGCCGCCCAGTGCAGTGAATACTAATGAGCTGGGCGGCACTAGGAGACGGCAGTTGGGGCACGGCTGGGCACAGCACTGAATGAGGGACAGCCCCTTGGGCGCAAAGTAAGGTAATTTGCATTTTGATAAAAACACTTTTTATAAGTAACGGAAAGGCAGTGAGGGGTGATAATGGTATAGTTTAATTTATCATATTAAGACCAATAGAAGAATATATGTCACTTTATATGCTCTAACGGCCTGTCAGTGTCCCTTTAAAGGGGTCTTCCAGTTAGAAAAAGTTATTTCCTATCCACTCTTAGATTGGTTGGGAGTCTAACTGCTGGAACCTCTACCAATCATGAGAACAAGGGTCCAAGGTCCAATGGAGTGATGGTCACCACCTCTTTCAAAGTCTATGGGACTGCCAGAGATTGCAGAGAGCTGTAAGCCCATAGAGATGAGTGGAGTGGCAGTGCACATGCTGAACCAGCCGCTGTTAACATATGGAGGCACAAGACCCCCATTCTCACTATTGATGGGGTAGCCAAACGGTGGACCCTCACCTATACATTGGATGGAAAATAACTTGTTCAAACTGGAATACCCCATTAAGCAAATGCAAAGGTCTGGATCCTCATCACAGACATGGGGGAGAAGTATTTACTCCTCTGAGATCAGGCCCAGATTTTTTGGAGAGTTTAAATAGATTCATCCTCCAGTGTTTTACCACCAGTGGCCCTTGGGACCCCTATATGTAGCTTCCCATCTAAAAGCCTTCGTAGTTATCATTGTATACTGTACTAGAACTGGGTATTAGAGTTAAAAGGGTTGTTGCACAAAAAATATTCTGCATTTTTCAAACCAGCACCTGGTTTTGAATACTTTTGTAATTGCATGTAATCTTGTTTCCATAAAGCTCAGCTCTTAGTGGAGTGAATGTCTGTTCAGCTCCTCTCCTCTGGTGTAATGATTCCAGCTAGGGGAATTTCCCACATAGGCTGTGTGTGAGGCTGGCTGTGATTGGTCTAGACTCCTGCTCAGTGTGAGGCTGGCTGTGATTGGTCAAGACTCCTGGGCAGTAGCAACATTTTAACTCTATGCTCTTTGTTGTGTCATTGAGCTTACCTTACATCCATATAATGAATCTTAAAGGCATATTATCTTTTCTGCTTCTGTGAACACAATATATAACTTTTACATGACATCCAAAAACATGAAGTCACAGTAAATAACTCTGCTTTTGTTTTTAACATATAAACATAGGACCTGTATTAAGGTTATTGGCAGGTCTAGCTGTATAAACATATAAGCTATATTAGCAACCTAGGACAGGTCTCAGCTGGCCAGCTACACTCCCACCAAAATTACCTAAAATTCTATGTTCTTAGTGGTAGAACTTGAACATGAATTTGAGGACTTTCCTATCAGGTTCTCAACTTCCAAGTGTCTTTTATCACTCTCAAGTAGAACAACTAACTTCTGTATAGGACATTCTAACATGAGTGGAGTAGTGAGACGTTTTCCTTTTTTGTCAAGTTTTAAGTCTCTTATTTGTAACAACACACTTCTTACTAGTCTGTCTTCATCCTTTTGAACTTCTAGAACTTTGGCCAATTTCCATTGACTTCTAGGTAAATCATCTTCTTTCACTAACACTGTGTCACCAACTTGGACATTTCTTCTGGGTGTTTGACATTTACTTCTTAGCATTAGATTGGCTAAGTACTCTTTCCTCCATCTATTCCAAAACCGTTCTGATAGATATTGAACTCTTCGCCATTTCCTTTTAGCATATAAATCCTCTTTGGTGAACTTGCCAGGTGGTGGCTATATGTAATCAGACTTAAGGTGAAGTAGATGGTTGGGAGTTAAAGGGTCCAAACTTGTTGGATCGTTGATGTTATTAACTGTAAGTAGACGACTGTTAACAATAGACATTAGACATTACTTCATAGAATAGTAGTGAAGCATCATCTATTCTTCCGGCGTTCCGTTTCAACACTAAACTTAACACATTTCTTACAGTTCTGATTTGTCTTTCCCAAACTCCTCCTGTATGGCTTGAAAGTGGAGCATTCATGTGAAAATCACACTGTTTCTCTAACAAATACTCAGTTACTTTTTCTTTATCGATCTCTTTTAGAGCTTTCTTCAATTCAGTCTTCGCTCCGACAAAATTAGATCCTTATTCAGCTCTTAGCTCTTTGACGGTACCTCTAATGGCTATGAAACATCTCAAGGCGTTGATGAATGCGTCAGTTGACATATCTTCTAACATTTTCAGGTGAATTGCTCTGGAGCTCAGAGTAAATATTAGTCCATATCTCTTGTACTCCTTGAGGTTCTGTTTGGTGATGAATGGGCCAAAACAATCCATTCCGCTATAAAGAAATGGTGGTAATGGGTTTACACGATCTGCCGGTAAATCTGCCATTCTTTGCTCTTCAGTAGGTCTACGTGCCTTTCTGCAGACTACACATTTACTTATGTACTTTGCTATAACTTTGCTTCCTTTCACTATCCAGTAACCACCTTCTCTCAAACAGCTTTGGGTAAAGCTTCTTCCTTGATGCAAGGTTTTGTTGTGGTAGTGATCAATAATCAATCTTGTGAAGGTAGAGTTTTTGGGTAGAATTGCTGGATGCTTCACTCTGCTAAGTAACGATGCATTTTCCAGTCTCCCTCCCACCTTCAGTGTACCATCCTGCAGAACAAGATTAAGCTTGTACAATGGGTGGTTGTTTGGAAGCCTTTTAGGTTCTTGACTAAGTCTCTTCAACTCTTCACTGTAGAATCTCTGTTAAAGGAGTCTTATCACTGTTTCTTCATCTTTCATTCTTTCTTCTACATTCAACAATTCCTTCTTTCTGATTCCCTGTCACGGATGTAGTAGGGGAGAACACCAAAAGACAACAAGACGGAAGGGAAAAGACACTAGGCCTCACCGCTAGGGAAGGAAAAGGGTCACCACCTATAAAACCCTGCTCCTGGCCCTAACTCCTATCCGTATGGGCACCTCTCGATGGTAGAGATGCCCATACACAGGAACCTAGAAAACTCTGGTGGCCCTCGGATGCCCTAGACTTAATGACAGGGCAGAGACAACCCGCTTCTTCCCTGGTGAAGGAACCAGCGTGTCTCACTGAGGCCTAGTAAACAACAGAGGGGGGGAAATAAAAAACACAACAAGTGGAACACTTAACTTCTAAGGATGATGGATGATCAGGACTTCAACTAGAACCACGCTGCAGCTCTTCCAACACCAAATGAAGCTATCCAGAGCAAGGAGTGATGGGTGAAGTCAAACTAAATAGGGGGAGGTAAAGGTCACATGATCCACACCTGAACAGGAGGTGTGGACATACAAGCTACACAGACAAAGTGAAACCAAAAGAGGCTGTCAGATCACTAATGAGCAGAAATTCTTTCAGACCTTCTCAAACCTGTCACCGGTGTGACATTCCCTTTGCCAAACGTTGAATTCGAGCTACTACATTTATGAACCTATTCTATTTTGAACATCTGGCTAGTCTTTCAAGTATGTCATCTTGACACTTGGCAGCAGTGCTCAATGTTTGTACAACTTTTACTTCTGGATCACCCATAGAAAATTCTGTGTAACCTTTACTGGGCGTGATTTCCTTTTCCCAAAGAAACTCTGGGCCTGTGAACCAATTTGAAATTTTCAATTCTGTTACATTCATGCCTCTTGAAGCATGATCTACTGGGTTATGATTTGTGTCAATGTGATGCCAATGTTCTGGATTTGTTATTTCCCGAATTTTATGAACTCTGCTGGCGACAAAGATATGGAATCTCTGAGCGTCTTTGTTTATGTATCCTAGGACAACTTGTGAGTCTGTCCAAAAATATTCTTCATCTATTTTCAATTCCAATTCTTCTTTCAGAAACTTGCTTATTGATGCTGAAACAACAGCTGCTGTCAGTTCAAGTCTTGGTATTGTCTAAATACTAGTAGGAGCAACTCTGGCCTTCCCCATAACCAGGGCACAGTGTATCTTTCCTTCTCCTATTACTCTGATGTAGGAGCACTGACCATAACCATAACTACTGGCATCTGAAAAATGATGAAGTTCTATTTTCTTGTACTTTCCGAAATCATGAGGTACAAAACACTTGGGTATCCAGACTTCTCTCAAGTTTTGCAAGGATCTTATCCAACTCTCCCACCTTGGCCTCAAATTTTCAGGTATGGGCTCATCCCATCCCAACTTCTGTCTGCATAAGTCTTGTAGTATTTCCCTTGCTCTGAGGATTACTGGGGCCAAGAATCCCAATGGATCAAATATAGAAGCCACTGTGGAAAGAATGGTACATTTCTAGTTGCAACTTTCTCTTCAATACATACTTCAAAGAAGAACTTGTCATTCTCTACATTCCATCCCAATCCAAGTACGTTCTGGACTGGAAGATGATCATAATTGAGCTCTACATTCTTCATTGTGTCTGCACGTTCAGAGTCACTGATGGATTCCAGTACCTCTCTGTTGTTTGAGATTAATTTATTAAGGAGCAGGTTTCCTCTTGCGCATAACTCTTGGCTTTCTTTCACTAGTTTGATTGCAGATTCTGTGGACTCTAGACTTATAAGACCATAATCTACATAAAAGTTTTTCTTCAGAAAATTTGCTGCTCATAGGCAATCCTTTTAATTCTGATTGGCCAGGTACTTCATACCATAATTGGCGCAACCTGGAGATGATGCTGCTCCAAACAAGTGTACTTTTCATTCTGTATTCTGTTGGCTCTAAATCTGTATCTCCGTCCTCCCACCATAGCAACCTCAGGAAGTCTCTATCTTCATTCTTCACATGAAACTGGTGGAACATCTTTTCAACGTCACACATGACTGCTACGGGATACTTTCTGAATCTACAGAGTACTCCAGGCAGAGTGTTTGTAAGATCTGGTCCTTTTAATAGATGATCGTTCATTGCAACACCATCGTACTTTGCTGAGCAATCAAATACTACTCTAATCTTATCTGGTTTCTTTGAGTGGTAAACTCCTTGATGTGGGATGTACCACACTTCTCCTTCTTTAGGTTGGTTATTAACTTTCTCTGCATGTCCTTCTTCGAGGATGCCTTCCATGAATTTCAAATAATCATTCTTGAGTTTGGGATATCTTCCCATCCTTTTATTCAAACATTGCTAGGGCAAAATTTCTGTTATTTGGCAGACAAGGTTGTTCTCTAAGAGGTAAGGGCATTTCAAGATGACCTTGTTGATTCTGCTGAATACTTTCTTCTAGAGTGTGTACGAACTTTATGTCTTCTTGGGATACCCTCTTTTCTTTAGAACTTATGTCTGCAAAGTCGGATTCAAGGATCTTGATTACTTTTGCTGGACTTACAATTGGTAACTCTTGGACAGATATTCGATGACACAATTCTGTCACCTGTCTTGAGTTTGCAATCTGCTGTTTTCCTCCAACAACACCCCATCCTAGATCAGTTTGAACAGCATAGGGTTCACCCTTTCCTCCTGTGATTACCTTTCGTGGTACCAAGGCTTCGGGACAATCGTAGCCTATCAACAATCCAACACCAAACTCCTTCAGCGGGGACATTTCATGAGATTTGACAGATAGGTGCTCCCATTCATTGGCTGTTTCACAGGTAGGCGATCTCGATCTAGGAGGTATATCGTCTTTTGTATAAGCTGGAGGTAGATCTAATGTGCAGTTTGAATGAAGTCTTCTAACTCTCAGTCCTTTGACTGTTGACTAACGTGTCTCTCCCTGTCATTATGGTGAGTCTGAGCTTCACTGGTTCTGTAGCCACTTGTAATTTCTTGCAGATTCCTTGATCAATGAAGGTGACGTCACTCTGGGCATCCAGTAGCGCATAGGCGTATACCTTCTTGTTCATGCTTTTAGGATTTGAAATGCACACTGGTACAACCATTGATGTGCCGTTGCTTTCTCCTTCCCTCACTCTGCAAGAGAATACCTATACTTTCTTTCCTTCCTCAGTATCTTTAGGTATTGAGGATTTATCTTTCTTTAGACGTTCTTCATGTAGTGGTGTAGGATGGCATCCTTTGCAAACGCTGCATGTGGCCTTTTTCTTACACTCCTTAGTAGCATGGCCTTTTTTTAGGCATCAGAAACACAGTTGGTTCTCAAGTACAAACCTTATCTTTTTATCTGGGGACTCCTCCTTCAATTGTTGGCACTTATGTAAGGAGTGGTTCTCTCCACAGAACATACATTTGGAGGTAGTCTGAAGATTTGTCAGTTCTGTCTCGCTACTGATCCCAGTAGTGACTTTGAACTTGCTCTCGTAGGTGTCTAGACCTTTAGCTGCTGTGTTGGTTGCAAAGCTAGTTGCTCTTGCGCATCTTATCTCTCTTGCAGGCCTTTCTTCTAAGGATTTTAAGATGTAAGATGATGATGCTGGATTACATGCTATCCGTGCTTCCTCATTGACGAACTCGGAGAACTATTTAAAACTTGGGAAGTTCTTACCTAGGTCTAACTGTTTAGTCACATAGCGATTCCATCTAGAAGCCACTTCTTCAGGTAGCTTAGTTAGCATCCTGTGGTTTTCTAGATAGTCGTTCAGTACTTCCAGTCCTTGAACATGTGGGATGGTATTGCTGCATGCTTGCAGGAAGTCACCATACTTTTGGAGTCTGAAGTGTTCTTTAGGACCTATTTGAGGCCAGTTATTCAGTTTCTCTCTAAAGGCTCTTTGTACTAAGAAAGGATGACCATATCTTGCATTAAATTTTTCCCAAGGTTGCTTGTAGGCTTCTTCGTCTTTTCTATAGAAGTTACCTTCAAGAACTTCCTTGGCTTCTCCACCAACATATCTCTGAAGGTAGAATAACTTGTCAACTGGACTAAAGCAATGATGCTCAATGATAATCTCAAAACTTGCCTTCCACTCTATGAACTTCAGTACGTCTCCTGAAAATACAGTAAGTTCCGGAACGGGAAGTCTAGCTAGGACTGTTCCCTGTGGTCTTGCTGGGACAATGGTTGTGACACTCTCCTGAGCAGCATTGCCGTGGCATCTAGGAATAGAATCATCCGGTTCTATTTTCTCACTTAGTTCTGAATTAGGTGAGTCCCTTTCTTCATCTTTTCCGGTAGAGATAGAGGGTAAATCCACACACCTTTTTCCTAACACTGGACTAGGCCTCCATTTGTCTTTCTGAGCAGGGATGGAAGGATAATGATACATTTTTCAGTTCAGGAGCCAATGGCTACTAGGTATTTTTTTTTGTCTGGAGCACTGCTTACATCCATATAATGAATCTTAAAGGCATATTATCTTTTCTGCTTCTGTGAACACAATATATAACTGTTACATGACATCCAAAAACATAAAGTCACAGTAAAAAACTCTGCTTTTGTTTTTAACATATAATCATAGGAACTGTATTAAGGTTATTGGCAGGTCTAGCTGTATAAACATATAAGCTATATTAGCAACCTAGGACAGGTCTTAGCTGGACAGCTACAGATAGGTTGACGGCTGCAGCATAAAATACACATCCCCTGAGCTGCCAGCTTGAAAAAAATCTAGTAGAGCAATTGGAGCAATGAATGTGGAAATCTTTAGCTACATGTGAGGTACAGGGCTGGTTCTAAGTTTGTTAGAAAGAGACTATCATGATGTATATATGGTATCTAATTTTAATTTTTTACATTAATCATGGGATAACCCCTTTAAGACCCTACCAGTGGCTCCATACCATGGCTCAAGCAGATAGCGTAAAACATTTTAGAAGCAGTGAAGTGAAATTACAGGTGTCACAGATGTTAATGAGCTTCCTGGCAGAGACTATGTCAACAGACGGAGTCCAACCTTAACAATCCAGCATATGTACGAGGTACGAGGGTGGAGTTATCCCATTCCCACAGTGCTGAACACCAGCAGGCACGGCAAATACCTGCGGGGCACAGTTCAATAGCTTCTGAAGTTTGTTAAAGAATATCAAGTAGAGCACAAGTCATCAAAGCCAGCAGCGACCATTAGTCCAGCCAGTACTAAAAAGTCTATAAATCTTGCCATGTTATAGGACAAAGTCCTTTTTTGTAACCATAAAAACAATGCAAGGTCAACAATGGATTTTTTCCATTACTTGCATTTTTTGGATAACTAAACTTAACCCTTCACTAGTTATTGACATAGGCTGACATCAAGGGGTGTAGTTAGAGTAGTTATATGTAGAAGTAGCAAGTCACCCCCAGCCTCTGGTGCTTGAGATGCATAGAGTTTCTGATGCCGTCAGGGGTGGATAGGAAACTGACAGGAGCCCTGAAAAAAATAAAAAATAAAAGTGGCCCCATGTTGTAGGTGGGTCCAAACTGACAGAAGGTGGGGCAACACAAATAGGCAGGACCAACACATGTAGGTATGGACAACAGAAGTAGTAGGGGATGGCCATACCGTAATGCAGCACAAAATACCGCCCCTGCAGAACCAAATACGACAGTGCAGTACAAAATACTGCCTCGGCAGAACCAATTGCCACGACAATGCAGTTGAATTCAGGAGGGCATCTGCGGCTGCTGGCCAGGTGCATAAGTGACTGAAGGTCCTTACATTAATTAATGCTGAGAGCATCAGATCATTATGAACCTGGCTGGCAGCCATGGGTGGCCCACTCGGCATCGGCACAACTGGAAATTTCCCTGTAGGTTCAATGGCCAGTTTGCCCCTGGATGCCATATAGTTCAGGGGCCCATTTAGTGGATGAGAAATGTTTGTGCCCCTCATAGAGGTCATAATTAAAAGATGTCTGTCAGACGCTTGACTTGAAGGCATCTGTGATGGTCCCATGTTCATCTGTGCCTACATTGCTGAGAAAAATGAACTTGTAATATATGCAAATGAGCCTCTAGGAGCAACAGGGGCGTTGCCGTTACACCTAGCGGCTCATTTCTCTCTGCAACTGCAGCACCCTCTGCACTTTGATTGACAAGGCCAGGCAGTGTAAACGTGATCACGCTTGACCCTGACTTCTACTAAAGTCATTGAAAGTGCAGAGGGCATGGTAGAAGTCATTGAAAGTGCAGAGGGCATGGTAGAAGTGGAGCCTCTAGGTGTAACAACAACTCCCCTATTGCTCCTAGAGGCTCATTTGCATATATTAAACCATAATTTTTCTCAGTAATACGGAGACATATGAACATGGGACCAACACAGATGTCTTCAGCTGCCAAGCGCACATGGAACAGGTCAGCCAGTGTCATAGGTACAAATCTGCTGACAGATGCCCTTTAATAATTGTGACACATCTGATACCAGCGTGGGATAGATTAAGACTGGCATGTAAAACACCAGTCTTATTAAATGTCACCCAAAAGAACAGGCCTACGGTGGAGCTGGTGATCCTACTTTGCTTTTTTAGCCCAGGCCCCCCCCCCCCCCCCCCCCCCCCCCCCCCCCGTTAAAAAGAAGGTTCAGTGGATGCCCATCACTCACACTATAGCAAATATAACAGATATTTTTTTCTGATAAAATCATTTTATGGCGTATTTATTGGAAATGTCATAAAATTTAGATTTGTGAGAGTTTGACAGTTGGGACCTCCAAATCCTTGGTATAGAGATGCCCCCATTCCCAGTGGAGAAGTGGGTAAAAGGTATCCATTGGACAAGCCCTTTCATGGGAGGTCCAGACATTAACGGGGGTTTTGCCAAAATTGCAACTTAAGCCCTATCCATAAGCTGGGAGATTTGTTTGGTGGTGACCACTGGATCAGAGATGGCAGAGTGCTGTACTCTAAATAAAACTTTGCTTTTAATAAATAGGAGATAAAATGGCCCCTACTACACAAACAACGAATAAGACGTGCCCTCTCAATAGGTTGGGCAAAAAAGACACAACATACAGACAATATCACTAGGGAGATAGGTCAGGAAAAAAGTAATAGGTCGATATAGGGGCGGGGGCTGTAGTGTGTACTACCCACTGGCCCTAGTACCTCCCTACTTGTCCTGTAGCACCCTATAAGGTATCCAAAGGACGGGGTCCAAAAAGCCCCGCAAGGGGTGGCCCAGACTGGAACTCTGATCCTAGTAAGTAGCCCTAGTGAGGCCCTGGTCAAGGTAATTGACAAAGGAAACAGAGTACACACTTTGGAACACAATACTAAAAAATGAACACGAAAAAAAGGGGTATAACACCACCTAAACGTCCTATAGAGATCAAGGTGGGGGCATACTCAAGTGTCCCGACGCGTTTCTTCGGTTAGAGCCCCAGGATTCTTCAGGGGACACGGGGCTAGGTGTTCGCTGTAATCAATCAATCTGTGACTAAGCTCATTTTTGGCTGCGGTCAGGGGTGGCTGTAGGCACACTGCACAGCAGGACCCAGTGTCGTGGTGTCTGCTAGGTTGATGACCGGTGGTGTTAGGTGGTGTTATACCCCTTTTTTCGTGTTCATTTTTTAGTATTGTGTTCCAAAGTGTGTACTCTGTTTCCTTTGTCAATTACCTTGACCAGGGCCTCACTAGGGCTACTTACTAGGATCAGAGTTCCAGTCTGGGCCACCCCTTGCGGGGCTTTTTGGACCCCGTCCTTTGGATACCTTATAGGGTGCTACAGGACAAGTAGGGAGGTACTAGGGCCAGTGGGTAGTACACACTACAGCCCCCGCCCCTATATCAACCTATTACTTTTTTCCTGACCTATCTCCCTAGTGATATTGTCTGTATGTTGTGTCTTTTTTGCCCAACCTATTGAGAGGGCACGTCTTATTCGTTGTTTGTGTAGTAGGGGCCATTTTATCTCCTATTTATTAAAAGCGAAGTTTTATTTAGTCTACTGCCCCTTTAGTTTCTTTTTGTATTTCTTGAGCAGTACATCAGGGAGGCTCTGACTGCCCCTCCTGAACGACCATTATTTGTGTGAGAGTGCTGTACTCCCCTTGTGGAGTAGGGATATGTTGATATCTTGGTACAAACCATTTAATGGAGCTATTTCTAAAGCTTTCTTTCATGTCTATGGAGAGGGACAGTGCATGCTCATCGAGGTCTTCAACTAAAAATGAGGACTAAGGACATTGATGTCTCAGAGGTATGTACCCCACCTAACTTATTTTTATACCCTGTTTGATGAAAAGTTATAAAAGTATAGTGAGAAATGGACAAATCAGTCAGGTTGGCATCTGTCCAGATGGACTACACAAAGCTAACCAATAACTAATATAATGTGTCATGAAACAATAACCCAAAACTTTAGACACAAAAGCAGTGGAAGGTAATGGGCAGATAGTTTACTGTTCTTTTCCCTGGCACCACCAGGAGTTCCAGGTGACCTCCAACCTTCTCACTTCTTCCCTCATGGACCTTCGTTTCTTCCTAGCATCATTTCGCCCAGATATTGTAGGGCCTCAAGTCAAAGCAACTGGAGGCAGCAATGAGAATTTGCTCCACCTGCCGTGTGACCTGCAAGTAATACTTCAAGGAGATGTATTCATAGTCAGGTGTTTTCTCTATGCCTAAAGCTATCCTATATTTGCTGCTACACAACAATTATGCAGCTAAGAGGAACCAATATTAATTATAGGAACTAACAAACTTGGTAATATACACTCATTGACAAAAAAAAATACTGCACCAAGAAGGATTTGTGGGAATCAAATGGAACTTTCTATGTGTGAATGTAATGATGCTATATGGAAGTGATTACAATATCAGAGCAAAAGGATAAGTCTATTGCAGAAAACTATACAATTGAAAGGAGGATCTAGGACACTGTTGGGCCACCTCAAGCCTAGGTACAAGATGAGATGCAGTTGGGCAAAGAGGGATACAGGTTCCGTATGTTATCCTCTGGCACATTTGCCCACAGATGTTGCAGCTGGGCCTGTGGATTCTGCAAAAGATGTCTCCCAGCTGGTTCCATAAACGCTTGACTGGCATGAAATTTGATGACCGGGCCTATTAAACCCTTGTAGACAGGGCCGGCGTTAGGGGGAGGGAAACAGGGCAATTGCCCAAGGCCCCCTTTCCGAAAGGGGCCCCCTACTGTTTGAAAGTTAAATGGGCCGATGGTGGGAGTCTTTTTCCCTCCACGTGCTCCCTGTGACTGGCACTCTAACATGCTGCAGTGGTCCGCTGCTGTCCACCCCGCACAGTCTCCCCGTATCACCAGACCTCGGTCAGTGCACAGCATTAGAATCCTGCTGCCACACACATCGGGCAGTCTGTGTGGGCGGACTGGGATGACTGGGCCTTCTGCTGGCTCTGACCTCAGCTGCTGGACTGCAGGAGATCCCAGGACCCTGTCTTATGAAAGCACCTGGTAAGTCCATCCAAGCATGCAGCAGTGTCTGTGGAGGAGGGGTGCAGGGCTGCTGGTGGTCACTCTAATTGTAACAGCCCTGCACTGCCCTAAAGTGTTGATGGTCACTGATCTGCGAGTTCCCTCTGTGAGCTCCCTGTGCCTCCTCTGTGAGGTCCCTGTGCCCCCTCTGTGAGCACCCTGTGCCCCCTCTGGGAGAGCCCTGTGCCCCTGTGTGCGCTCCTTGCAACCCCTGTGTGCACTCCCTGCATGCGCCCCATGTGCGCGCTCCCTGTGCCCTCTTTGCGTGCTCCCTGTGCCCTCTGTGCGTGCTCCCTGTGCCTCCCATGTGTGCTCCCTGTGCCCCCCCTGATCCCGGTGTGTGCCCCCTCTGTGAGCTGTGTGTGAGCTCCTTGTGTCCGGTGTGCTCCCTGTGACTCCAGTGTGAGCTAGGTCTGCAGCACTTTTAGGACAATACCAAACAGCGTGCTTGTGACGTGGCTTGTGGTGCTTGTGACGTGGCCGTTCTGCGTTCAATTACTGCATGGCTGTCTGGGCCATAGAGGGCTCTAGTTAAACTATTGAAGACGGCATTGTTTAGTTGGTCTGCATTGTTAATTGGGGGGGAGCAGAGGCATTGGAGTATAGATCTGAGGTCCAAATTACCAGTGTCTCCCCCCCCCCCCATTAATTGGGGGGAGCAGACCAGGGCTGCTAATAAAGGAATCTGTAAACCTATGTCACACATTATAACAGTGTCATCCACAGATCCCCCATAAGTGTCATCCATAAATCCCCCATAAGTGTCATTCACAGATCCCCCATAAGTGTCATCCACAGATCCCCCATAAGTGTCATCCATAAATCCCCCATAAGTGTCATCCATAAATCCCCCATAAGTATTATCCATAGATCACCCATAACGGTGTGTCATCCACAGATCCCCATAAAAGTGTCATCCATAGATCCCCCATAAGTGTCATCCACAGATTCCCCATAACAGTGCGTCCTCCACAGATCCTCCATAACAGTGTGTCATCCACAGATTCCCCATAACAGTGCGTCCTCCACAGATCCTCCATAACAGTGTGTCATCCACAGATCCCCCATAACAGTGTGTCATTCACAGATCCTCCATAACTTTGTGCATGTGCAGCATTATCTACATTCACTGCTATGGAACTGCCAGTGATCAGCTATTTTCAGAACACGAATAGCATAATGGAGGATGACCATGCATGCACATTGGGGTGCCCGGATGGGACAACCCCTTTTTTTCTGCTAATAAACTGCACCATGAAAAAAATGAAGTGGCCTGGCCATTCTTCATGCGGGTTCCATGTCCAGAATTCCCTTTGAAAATGGGCATTAATGAAAATCCACAGCAAAACTGCATCAATAGGCGTGTTATAAAATGCATCAGAAAAAAACACATCTAAAAAAACCTGATGCAGATTCTGTGTGAACATACCCAAAGAGGTTGCAGGATCAGCAGCTTACAGTGGGAAGGCTAAAGAGATATAATGTGGCAGTCTACAATCAGCTGCTGTGGTTGCAACCTCTGTCCGTGGCTACAAAGTCCTGTCAGACTTCTGGTCCAATATTTCAGGATTTGGGGCCCCATTTTCAATTTAGCCCAGGGCCAAACTGTCTAAAACCGGCCCTGCTTGTAGTCCATGGTCGAGTATTATCCTGCTGAAAAATGCAATTTGGAAACCCTTCCATGAAAGGAAACACATGTGGCCGTAGGATGTCCTACACATATCGCTGAGATGTTAGTGTCCCTCGTATCACTACTAGAGGTGACCGACTCTTGTATACGATGGCTCCCCAGATCATAACATCAGGAGGCTATGTGTCGCTCCACAGCAAATGCAAGATTGAAGCGCTCACAACAAGGCCTCCATACTTAAACCCAACCATCATTCGATTACAAATAGAACCAGATTTTGTCACTAAAGACTATATGGTTCCAGTCCAAGTTTCTCGTAAATGACAACCCTTCAAATGTATGTAGGTGAGGGTGGCTGGCTGTCAATGGCAGGTCACATAATTGACGCAATTACACCAAATTTCCCTAAGCTAAGTGCCTGGCAGGGGTGTGTAATGATGGGGCCATCTGTGTGTGGACGATGGACAACAAAACTGTGGGAGCTGCTCATGCAGTCTGTCTGGACTGTCCAGAACCTGTTCGCCGTGTGTGCGTACTCTCATGTAGCTACTGCTCTCAACACCCTCTAACAGCTAGGTCAGAACGGCCTAGATGGCGGGCGGGCAGTTAATTGAAAGGACCATCCTGCTTCTCTCAGTCTAGGGATGCACCCCCTCCCAAAGTCTGTCAACTGGAGGAAACGTCTTCGAGCGCATCATAGAGGCTTGTATAGCAATCAATGATCTCTCACCAAGAGGTACACTACCCAAAAGTAGCCTTTTTATAGGTCAGCAGGGAGAATACTTTTTGTGGCAAGACCCAGTGTCAGACCACACCTGTAACCATATACATAGCTGCCTGAGAAGTAACTGCATGCCAAGATTTGCTGCAATCTGACATTTCTGGGTGCGTTATTTATTTATTTTTGTCAATGAATGTACTCTATCAGCTGAAATTAGGGTGACACACAAGGTGCCTTCTAATTTGCACATCACATATGGACTAATAAAATGAAATATTGGAGAAGTAGCAAGTTAGAGCTTGCTTTTCATTTTCCAACCTGCCCATCGGCCTGCTTCCAGGAGAAGTGAGGTGGCCCAGTGGAAGCTGGTCCCATCAGCTTTTTATTCAGTAACAAGAAACTATTCAGAAGAATTGGCCCAAGAGTCCTAGATAGGGCATGGGGAGGGACACAAACAATGGGTCCTTCTGTCACACAGTTACTTGTGCAGACATAATCACAATCAACTTGCAAGGTGCAGTAATTGTAATGCTTCCCTGGCACAGGGATATCTGTGGCTGTTGGGAGCTGAGCCTCTAGTCAGATCTCCTCCTCCATTCCTTACATGGCCAGTATTCCACATGGCACCCACCCTCCAAACTGTACGCCCATAGCATCTGTCATTGGCACACTCATGGTCTCCCTTCTCTGCTGTCGGTTTTACAATCAATTTAGTGTGTCACATTCCTTGAACACATACCCCTCTTTACCACCTCAGCCTCTTGGCCCACTTGGGGGAAGTGGCGTCCCTACCCTTAAGCATCCTCATGCTTTGGGGACAACTGCCATGTAATTCCCCACCAATCATGGCGTCTGGAGCTATATTACCCCAGCATCATATTGGAAAGGGCATGCTCTAATAAACCATAGTGTAGGTGAACCACCCCATTACATATAAACAAACAATAAAAGCACTGTTGTTGCATAATTGCATATATACATAACCCACTAGGCTGTCTTGTTGAACCTGCCACAGGCCAAGGATAACCGGGCTGTCAGTATTATAGAGCTCATGCACATGTGCCTGCAGGGTCTGTATTCACTTGAATCAGATCCGCAATCTGGAAGGTCCGGTACCGAGTGCTTCCGTGGGGTTTCTCTCTGTGCCTCCGCACAGCAAAAAAATAGTGCATGCACTACTTTCGCGGTGCGGACAGATCACAGACCCATTCAAGTTCAATGGGTCTGGATCCGTCTGCGGAATCCGCAAATTGCTGTCCCCAATGCACGGAACGGCCGAGCAATCGCCGTGTGCATGAGCTCTTAGACAATGAGGGTTTGTCTATAGTCTTGAGCTTCTAGATTATTGAGCAGTGGCAACGGTGCATGAAAAATGTATATTGGTCCTAGGCATGTAATACATCGATGTGCTGGGTCTGAGGGGCAGCCCCCTCTTACAAGAAAATTCCTATCTTTCGCACTATGCACTGAAAAAATAGAGCTGCCTCTAAGAACTGTGTGGTTAGTTGCACACAGAGCACATCTAGAGACAAGACACCGCAGCAGGAAGCTTTACCAAGAAACCTAGTTGCTGCTGGGAAATGGTGAAAGCCAGCAGTGCCCTGCATGGTAGTTAGCTAGTTATTGGAAGTGAATGGTGCTTGTCAATTGGTGCACTCCCTTCAAGGCCAAGAAGCAGTAGCACCCACAGTAGAGAACAGTAGCCTGGAACAGAGTAGCCAATTCGCACTTCCTAGCACGAAGCTTTAGTGGCCAGGTCAGGAGGCTTAGATCAGCAAGCAAGTTGCCAGTAGGAAAATGCATTTATAAAGTGTGGCATAGTAGTCTGTGTGCAGAAAGGAGATATACCAAGACCTGTTGAGATCGGTGTGGAGTGTTTGCATCTGGATTTGATGTGTCCTGTAGGAAAGCAGCATCAGCCATCTTCATTGTTGTAGCTCAGAGGGACTCTCCAGGTCAGATTGCTTTTACCCAGGGAAGATGGGTGCAATGTCTGAAGATAAGTTAACCCATTGGCACTTAAAGAAAGTGTGGCTTTCATTTTTTACAGTTTTTGGCGTAATAAGGTCACAGATTTTGTCACAAAGGTGTTTTGCGCCAAAATCTGTGACTTTACCCCGCCCACGCCACTTTTGCGAAGTGGCGGAAAAAAGGGGCATGCTGAGGGTGGGGAAGAGGGTGGGCCGGCTGGCCTGTCTCATTCATCATTTTCCATGCCAGTTTATGTAGTGGAAAATGGCCTTAAACTACTCCAGCAAGGGAGCTGGCGTAGTTTAAAACATGTTGCATACCCCGCGGCATCAACAGCCAAAGTTATGTATAGCCCTGCGCCTCTACATAACTTTGGTGAATCCACCAGCAGTGCAGAGGAATTAACACCGGCGTATAATTCGCCGGTCTTGATATACAGTCAGGTCCATAAATATTGGGATATCAACACAATTATAACATTTTGGCTCTATACACCACCACAATGGATTTGAAATAAAACGAACAAGATGTGCTTTAACTGCAGACTGTCAGCTTTAATTTGAGGGCATTTACATCTAAATCCGGTGAACGGTGTAGGAATTACAACAGTTTGCATATGTGTCTCCCACTTGTTAAGGGACCAAAAGTAATGGGACAGAATAATAATCATAAATCAAACTTTCACTTTTTAATACTTGGTTGCAAATCCTTTGCAGTCAATTACAGCCTGAAGTCTGGAACGCATAGACCTCACCAGACGCTAGGCTTCATCCCTGGTGGTGCTCTGCCAGGCCTCTACTGCAACTGTCTTCAGTTCCTGCTTGTTCTTGGAGCATTTTCCCTTCAGTTTTGTCTTCAGCAAGTGAAATGCATGCTCAATCGGATTCAGGTCAGGTGATTGACTTGGCCATTGCATAATATTCCACTTCTTTCCCTTAAAAAACTCTTTGGTTGCTTTTGCAGTATGCTTTAGGTCATTGTCCATCTGCACTGTGAAGCGCTGTCCAATGAGTTCTGAAGCATTTGGCTGAAGATGAGCAGATAATATTGCCTGAAAAACTTCTGAATTCACCCTGCTGCTTTTGTCAGCAGTCACATCATCAATAAATACAAGAGAACCAGTTCCATTGGCAGCCATACATGCCCACGCCATGCCACTACCACCACCATGCTTTACTGATGAGGTGGTATGCTTAGGATCATGAGCAGTTCCTTTCCTTCTCCATACTCTTCTCTTCCCATCACTCTGGTACAAATTGATCTTGGTCTTATCTGTCCATAGGATGTTATTCCAGAACTGTGAAGGCTTTTTTAGATGTCGTTTGGCAAACTCTAATCTGGCCTTCCTGTTTTTGAGGCTCACCAATGGTTTACATCTTGTGGTAAACCCCCTGTATTCACTCTGGTGAAGTCTTCTCTTGATTGTTGACTTTGACACACATACACCTACCTCCTGGAGAGTGTTCTTGATCTGGCCAACTGTTGTGAAGGGTGTTTTCTTCACCAGGGAAAGAATTCTTCGGTCATCCACCACAGTTGTTTTCCGTGGTCTTCTGGGTCTTATGGTGTTGCTGAGCTTACCGGTGCATTCCTTCTTTTTAAGAATGTTCCAAACAGTTGTTTTGGCCACGCCTAATGTTTTTGCTATCTCTCTGATGGGTTTGTTGTGTTTTTTCAGCCTAATGATGGCTTGCTTCACTGATAGTG
Organism: Bufo bufo; assembly: GCF_905171765.1. Lineage (NCBI taxonomy): Eukaryota > Metazoa > Chordata > Amphibia > Anura > Bufonidae > Bufo > Bufo bufo. The sequence goes on from NC_053399.1 coordinate 25,080,406, forward strand.
ACAGCTCTTTGGATCTCATATTGAGAGTTGACAGCAACAGATTCCAAATGCAAATAGCAGACTGGAAATGAACTCTGGACCTTGTATCTGCTCATTGTAATTGGGATAATGAGGGAATAACACACACCTGGCCATGGAACAGCTGAGAAGCCAATTGTCCCATTACTTTTGGTCCCTAAACAAGTGGGAGGCACATATGAAAACTGTTGTAATTCCTACACCATTCACCTGATTTGGATGTAAATACCAAATTAAAGCTGACAGTCTGCAGGTAAAGCACATCTTGTTTGTTTCATTTCAAATCCATTGTGGTGGTGTATAGGGACAGAAATGTTAGAATTGTGTCCATGTCCCAATATTTATGGACCTGACTGTATGTCCCCCTGTGTGTTTACCTGGCTTGGTGCTTTTAATGGTGGTCTTACATGGACAGATGCAGGGCCATTAATAAGCGCTGATCGGAGATATGCAAATAGATCGGTGCTCATATAAAAGTCCGTTCATATGGCCCAACGCAAAGTGAAATGGGGACAATGGTTAGTTTTATGATCGTTTGTTGTCCATTCATTTTCATATTGCGAGGAGAACATCCCCTGTTTACAAAGGCCCTTGTGCCACTGACAAATGGTGATTTTAGGTGAAAGATGCATTCTACTGACAAACTAGCATTTTCCTTGTTTGTCGGGTGATTAGTGGCAGCACTATTAATTGGGCCAATTATTGGGATCTAACGCTCATATAAACATTCATTTCTGATAATTGCCACAATCCCCAGCCCATGTAAAAAGGCCCTAACGAAGCTTGTGTCCTCCAAAAGATACAATTGTAACCATTGTGCCTGTTTCCTCATGTGAGAACAATAAAGCCATTGTTCCACTTACATCTGTGTCTGCCTGTTTCCTTCCGCCATCCATATGTTGGGAGCCACGTACACCACTCATGGGCCAAAAAGATACCCTGTAAAGTCTGACCCCCTTATGCCAGTATGTTTTAACAGGGCAAATAGAAAAGGGACCTCTTCGTTTTGCTGATCAGGGAGGATGCTGGAGGTTGGATTTCTACCAGTCAAACAGTTATGTCTTAACTAAGAAAAGCAATGTTCTGGGAACGCCCCTTTAACAACTTGAAGTCAAGAGCTGATATTTGATTTGAGTTATTTTTTTTAAGTTATTTTTTTTAAGGATTTAAAAAAAATATGTCTTTCTTCCAAAAACACTGCCATAATTGTTCACAGGTGGTTTGTGGTATTGCAGCTCAGCCCCATTCACGTCAATGATGCTGAGCTGTAATACAGACACAACCCCTGGACAGATATGGTGGTTTATCTGGAAGAAATAATCCTAATCCTGTACAGCCCTTAGAATTCCTTTCTAGATTATTGGTTAAAAGTTATCCTTCTACAGTCTACTTCGGGAAGCCTTTGGCTAGACTGTTGATTTCCAACTATATGTCTTCATCGGTTGCCTGACTTCTGCTGCAGAGGTTGCCCCATGGCCTGCAGTACCAGGATGGCCCGGGCCACCCAGCCTGGCACACAGTGTCCTGACAGTAGTCAGTGTCAGGACATTGTGTGTGGCGAATATGACATCCTAATACTGGTCAATGTCAGAGGTTTCAGGCTCAAGGCTAGTAGGTATTTTAGGGACTGGTCTGGGGCCTGAATGTTATTTTTCCTGATTTGGGGTCTGAGAAATTACATGTCTGGTGTCTGATAGCTTATCTATTTGGTCTGGGGTCTGATAATTTAGCTGTTTGGTCTGGGGTCGGATCATTTAGCTGTTGAGTCTGGGGTCTGATCTTTTTTGAGGTCTGATAATTTTCGGTAGGTGTTTGATCTGGGGTCTGATAATTTAGGGGTTTAAAGTCTGATAATATATGGGTCTGGGTTCTGATAATTAAGAGTCCTGGGGTGTGATAATCTAGCTGTTTCATCTGAGGTCTGATCATTTACGTGTTTCAGGTCTCATAATTTAGGTGTTTGATCTGGAGTTAGATCATTTAGGGGTTTAAGGTCTGATAATTTAGATGTTTGGTCTGGGGTCGGATCATTTAGCTGTTTGAGGTCTGATAATTTAGGTGTTTGATCTGGGGTCGGATCATTTAGGGGTTTGAGGTCTGATAATTTAGGTGTTTGGTCCGGGGTCTGATCATTTAGGGGTTTGAGATCTGATAATTTAGGGTCCTGGAGTCTGGTAATCTAGCCATTTCATCTGGGGTCTGATAATTTAGGGGTTTGAGATCTGATAATTTAGGTGTTTGATCTGGGGTCGGATCATTTAGCTGTTTGAGGTCTGATAATTTAGGTGTTTGGTCCGGGGTCTGATCATTTAGGGGTTTGAGATCTTATAATTTAGGGTCCTGGAGTCTGGTAATCTAGCCATTTCATCTGGGGTCTGATCATTTAGGGTACTTTCACACTAGCGTTTTTCTTTTCCGGCACTGAGTTCCGTCCCAGGGGCTCAATACCGGAAAAGAACTGATCAGTTTCATCCCCATGCATTCTGAAGGGATAGAAATCCGTTCAGGATGCATCAGGATGTCTTCAGTTCAGTCACTGAACTGCGTTTTGGACGGAGGAAATACCGCAACATGCTGCGGTATTATCTCCGTCCAAAATTCCGGATCAGTTGCCGTAATGCCGGATCCGGCATTCAATTACATTGAAATGTATTAGTGCCCTATCCGGCATTAAAAATACCACAATGCCGGATCCGTCCTCCCAGTCTGCGCATGCGCAGACCAGTAAAAATGTGAAAAAAAATAGAAACTGATCCGTTTGTCCGAATGACAAATGGAGAGATGGATCCGTTCTTGCAATGCATTTGTGAGACGGATCCACATCCGGATCAGTCTACAAATACTTTCAGTTTGCATGCAGATTGCCTGATTCGGCAGGCAATTCCGGCGACGGAACTGCTTGCCAGGATCACTCTGCCGCAAGTGTGAAAGTAGCCTAAGGGGTTTAAGATCTGATAATTTAGGGTCTTGGGGTCTGATATGGGGTTATTTCGGGGAGTGGGGGGTTCCACTCAGTTTGGCAGGAAGGTGCCCTAATTTTACACGGAGCAGGTAAATGCTTACATCCATTACAAAGGTTGCTATGGGGCCCAGCCTTTTGTATTACCTCCCTGGTCTCCATAAGCCCCCAACAGCTGGAAGGGCACATGTTGACTAAGCAGTGTTTAAATATATAAGCCCTAAGCAGTGCTGAAGTGTGCCTTTGTTTGACATGCAGCTTCATCAAGATGGTTGAAGTGGTGGTAACGGGAGAATTAACCCCCGCAGCTGTCACAGGACAAGACTATTAGCTGCTATAAACCTGTTATTTTGGCTGGAAGGTATTCTTAATTCATTTTTTCACCATATGAAGTTTCTAGAATTTGCAGATGGCTACGTCATTGCAGTTGTGGCACCATGTGCAAGCTGCAACTTCTGTGACCACACCTGGTTGCTTGAGAGTGTAGTAAGAGACAGGTACTGTTATGTAACGGGGGTGCGGGGTGTGGAACCCCTGCTGATCAGATATTGATGGCCTGTCCTGAGGATAGTTCATGAATATAAAATTAAAAAAACAGCAGCAAAGAGTACTCCTCTCATCAATCACCGGTGAGCTTGGGTACCCCGCCATCTTTGTTTATAGTGATTGGCTGCATACCGTCATGTGACAGCTGCAGCTAATAACTGGCCTCAGCAGTCACCTGCTATGCTTTGAACTCTATAGTAAGACCACCAGCTCCCACTAGTGGTGGCTGCAAGCAGCCAGAATGTAATCATTTAAAGGTATTTACCGTTCTTAGACATTTATGGCACATTCATAGATATGCCATAAGGCTAGGGAGACATGGAGACAATGTCGTGGCCAGGATTGCAAAGTAGCAGTGATCTCCTAGAAATGAATGGGATCGCAGTGCGAGTCGCAAAACATCAGGCAGTGTTATCATTTTTGCAACTCACGCTGCGATCCCGTTCAATCCTATGGGATCACCATAGGCCAGTGTCGCCATGTAGCCCTAGCCTAAATGAAAGATGCAAGACGCACCTCTGCAATGCACATCTATCTCCAGAAAGGGTGTCCCACAACTATCCCTCCCTTATATGAGAAAAGAGCATTACAAATGTGTGGAGCTTTTACAATGAAGAGTAGTATGAATATGATGTTTTATTCTGCCAGGTTCTGCTCCTGTATGTGTCCTGGAGCTAGTGTAAAGGGCTCTCTGGATGGTGCTTCTTCACATCCCCTCTGCCTTGAGTGACAGCTGTATTGTCTAACCAGGAGACCACTATAGCTGTCATTAAGAGCAGAGGGGAATTTATGTGAAGCAGCTCCATCCGGAGTGCCCTTCACAGTGAATTGCTGTCTCCAGGGTACACACCGGAGCAGAGCCTTGGAGAATAAAACTTCATATTCACAATACCCCTGATGATAAAAGCTCCACAGAAAGGTATGTTTGTACTGCTCTACCCAACCCTTACCTAGTGCTGTCAGCAGTTTAGCATGGTCAGAACTGCTGACAGACTCCATTTACAGGGAATCTGTCACCATATTCCTCTGTAGTAATCCGAATGAGTTTTCTGATATGCGCTTGTCTGCTGATTCAAGGGCTGTACTGGGAGGGCACAGATTCCTGAAGCACCGACGCAGGAGCAGAAACACAGGGCCAGGCAAGATTACATTGCCGAAGAGAGCAATGATGATGCCCTCGTTGCACCAAGCAGTTCATCTGCATAAAATAAAAGCATCAATTTATCTTGAATGGGGCCACCCATCGGGATGGATGGGGCAAACTGCGCTTGAATCAACAGGCACATCAGAAAAGTCATTTGGATTACTATGTAGGTGTGTGGTTACAGATTCCCTTTAAATTGAGATCCGTAGGCGGTGCATTGTTTTGACCTCATGGGCACAACACAATATGATGTGACTCTTCAGCCTGTGTCTGACGCATTTTGAAAAATGAGTCAAGGGCAGGAAAACTAAAGGCTGCCAGTGCTGCCCAGCAAGGCTCCGAGCCCGGCCACCAAAGCCTGCTGCCGCGGTGTAGCCCAAACAAGTAGAAATCCAAACTTGTGCACCTATGATGATCATTTGAAAAAGAAATGGAAAATAAAATGGCCATATAGTTCTCGCATAAAACCACCATACAATACTCAAATAACAGTGCTCCTGCTGCAGATTTCCCAGTCTGTTGATGTCAATGCAGCAAGGACCAGGCTTCAGCTTTGTATTGTCCTGTTGAAGTTAAAGGGGCTGTCTCACTTGAAGGCACTTACTAATGTACTGCGATTGTCCATATTGTCTCCTTTTGCTGGCTTGATGTATTTTCCCATTACATTATACACTGCTCATTTTCGGGGCTTACGACCACCCTGCAATCCAGCAGCGGCGGTCATGCTTGCACACTATAGGAAAAAGCGCCGGCCTCTCCGGTGGCAGGGACCATGGGAGCGCTCATAGGCACGCATGCGCAGAAGCTCCTGTCCCGTCCCGGCCACCTTGTATTTGCGCTGCAGCGGTGGTCGTAACCATGGAAAACGAGCAGTGTATAATGTGATGGAAGAATGAATCCAGACAGCAAAGGAGGCAATATGGACGATCACAATACATTAGTAATCGCCTTGTATTAACTTTCTCCACATGATCAATGCCATTTGCTGAAGTGATACGACCCCTTTAACGGAGAAGGCCCCAAGACATTTTCCATTGTTGCGTCTGGTCTTAATATAGTCAAATGAAAAAAAATAATATATATATATATATATAATATGTCTCGCTCCACTAAACCTTACTCTACCAGCAGAGATTTTTTTATTCATTTATTATCTTTCCTAATTTAAACATTTAGAAGAATTTAACTAATGGAAAATCCAATAACAGGACATTTTCCTTATATTGGTTGCATTAGGAAAAATGCAAAGGAAGATTATCCCGGATTTCACTGCTGCTTATTGAATTTTTTATTTTTTTCCCATGGACAAATTAGCTTTCTTTTATGACTGCCACGTGATCCAATCCCAGCCACATGTGAGGGATTACACAGTTTTGCTGTCTGGTATAACAGACCAGGCCTGGGGTTTACGGCTCGGTTCTCAGGAGCTGTCCTCTCCCAGCCATCTCTTAGAAACAGATGCCCGGAGATAATCTGGCCACATCCTGAAGCCTACATGGCTGCGGTGGCGCTTGTCTGTCGAGTAATCAATGCAGATAAGACTGCGCGCCCAAACTCTATTGTAGCAGGTGCAGAGGGGATTCCAAAAGTAACAAGGGGGTTGTCCAAGAGTCTGGAGAAACCAGAAGGAACGTTCTAACTTCTGATCTGTTAGAATTCATTCATTGAGAGCTGATCCTGTGGATGACTGGAGTCGGAAAGGACATTTTTCCTGCTTCTAATAGGATCCTGACATGCATTTCTGCCAATGACACAAAAGTGTGTAATAGGGTGGATATTCCTGGAGGGCTTTGTAACATGGAAAAAGACTTTTAAGGGCTCCGTGCCCGTGCTGTGGACCGCAAATTGCTGCCCGCAATGCACCGACCCTGGGGCAGCCACACGCGGATCGCAGACCCATTTACTTGAATGGGGTCCGCGATCCGTCCGTTCTGCAAAAAGATAGAACAAGTTCTATCTTTTTGCAGAACGGAACACTACAGAAGCACTCTGTAGCGCTTCCGTGGGGTTCCGTGCTTCCGTTCTGCATCACATATCCGGATTTGCGGACCCATTCAAGTGCTCATATCGGGGGGCTGCCTGGGTGAAGAAGGGGATATGTCTGGTTCAGCTCTGTTCACCATAGAGTTCCATTATAAAAAATAAATAAAGTATACATTAAGGGATGCCTCAGACGATGTCATACATTGGCATCTGTTCAACACAGAGTTATATTGTAAAAAAAAAAGTATACATTAAAGTATACGTTTTTATACTGGACGTGGTGTGCAACTCTTTTGTATACCTTTTTTCCCCAATGTATACGTTAAACGGATGGCAAAAACGTGATATGACCCCTAAGTGAATTTAAAGGATAACTGTCGTATTTATTATTATTTTTTTGGAGTATTGGATTGTGGTGATTAATATCACCTTGGTGGCCCTATTTCAACTTTTCACTGTGTATTCAATTACCCCTTAATTCCACAGTTTTGTTCCCTGTACTGCCTACTTTTACCTGTGCTTAAAATAGGGTTTCTAGGCATGGTCCGTCTATCTGTTGAAGGACGGAGGACGCAGAAGCAGGCAGCGTGCAGGGTCACATTACTGACAGCCAGGGACTGTAAGTAAATGATTAAAGCCAGGTCCTCCCCAGCAGCTGATAACAGTGCCTGGGCTGTGTGCACTTCTCCCTGTCCCTGCGCTTGGCAGACGCTCCCTCACTCAGCAGAGCTGGAGAATGCAGAGTTGGAGCAGCGCAGACCAGGGAAGGGAGATCTGCCGTCTGCTCAGTGTATAAATGAAAGCAACATGTGGTAAGAGGACCCCTTTGTGCTGCAGGAGATTAACCCTTTAGGGGGGAGGGCTCTGGTTACTGACACTTTTGGGGGGCTATTGTTACTGTCTAGTGAGGGCAGGCGGGATTAGCCTCAGGGTGAGGGCAGCGGCGGCCATCTTAACTCAATAGTGAAATTGCAGTTTTATGCAGACTGGTTGCTAAGGGCTGAATCTTATTAAATATGGGGTGAGTCAGTCTAATAGTAACAGATTCTGGAATATTATGTTATTAGTAACTACATATATGAAAATTGAAATTAGGCTCTAAATGTGACAGTTATCCTTTAAACCTGCCTGCCTATCTATCCTAAGATACTATAAGGGCAGACTAGATGGACCAGGTGGTCTTTACCTGCGCTACATCTCCTGTATAACGTTTGCACATCCTAAAAATATCTGTGACATCCAGTGTACTTTTTCCGTAGACGCTACAGACAGCGACATTATCTGCGCTACATCTCCTGTTTAACGTGTGCAAAAAAACTAAAAATATCTGTGACATATCCAGTGTACTTTTACCGTAGACGCTGCGGACAGTGACATTACCTGCGCTACATCTCCTGTATAACGTTTCTGCATCCCAAATATCTGTAACATTGACTGTAATTTTTTCTTAGCCACTGGTGACAGCAGCGCCATTACCTGTGGTACCTCTCCTGCATAACGATTCCGCATCCCAAATATCTGTGACATTGACTGTAATTTATTTGGGCATACACTTAAAAAAAAATGCGCTACTGTACGTGTGACATACTTGCAAGCATATATACCATTTAATATGAGGAAGGCAAGCAGTAAGGGTCGGGGAAGTGGCCATGCTGCTGATGGAGCACGCAGAGGTCGTGGCCCTGGGTGCACAAGAAACATACTCATCCACGATACCTAGCTTCATGTCCCAGTTTGCAGGGCGGCGCAGGACATCACTCTCGAAGTCAGACCAGTGCGAGCAGGTGGTCGGTTGGATTGCAGCAGATAACGGCATCGCCGCTCACCAGTCGGTTAAGCACCACCCTGTTAAGCTAAAGTCGGTTAAGCACCACCCTGTTAAGCTAATGCTTCCAGTCGGTTAAGCACCACCCTGTTAAGCTAATGCTTCCAGTCGGTTAAGCACCACCCTGTCTTCCACAAAGTCCAGTCTCAGTAGCCAATAGTCTGGTCATCAGAATCCTCGCCCTGATCCTCCTTCCTCCCACCATGGAGAGTCTTCGCAAACAAGTGATCCCACACTCGGATATTCCGAGGAGCTCTTTTCAGCGCCATTCCTTGATTTGGGCCTCTCGCCAAGCCCGCTTGAAGAGGGACATGAGGACATCTTGTGCCCTGATTCCCAAACTCTTGAGCATCCACAGTCAGAAAAAGATGGCAGTGGGGAACGGCAATTAGTGTTTCACGAGGTGGATGATGATGATGAGATACAGTTGCCAATAAGTCAACGGCAATTAGTGTCTGAAGAGGTTGATGATGAGGATGAGACACAGTTGTCAATAAAGGGTAGGTGTTCCGCAGTCTGGTGCTTTTTTTTATAAAAGTGGGGACGATAAAAGAATTGTCATTTGCAACCTGTGCCATACCAAAATGAGCAGGGGCGTGAACACTAGCAACCTCACCACCACCAGCATGATCCGCCACATGGCATCAAAGCACCCTAATAGGTGGGCCGAACACCTGGGTCCACAATCAGTGTCTGCGGGTCACACCACGGCCTCCACTTTCCCTGTGTTACATGCTGGCCAATCCCCTGTCCAAGACGCAGGTCCGGATGCCTCTTGCCCTGCACCTGGACTTTTTCAAGCACCATCACCTAGCAAATCCACTTCTGTGTCCCAGTGGAGTGTACAGATGTCCATAACCCAGGTCTTTGAACGAAAGCGCAAATACCCAGCCACCCACCCACAGGCCATAGCACTAAATGTGCACCTTTCCAAATTGCCGGCCCTGGAAATGTTGCCATCTAGGCTTGTAGACACTGAGGCTTTCCGCCGCCTGATGGCAGCGTCCGTCCCTCATTACTGAGTCTCCACTATTTTGCCCCGGTGTGCTGTCCCCGCCTTACACCAGCATGTGTCCCGTAACATCACCCGTGCCCTGACCAACGCAGTTATTGGGAAGGTCCACTGAACAACTGACACATGGACAAGTGCTTGTGGCCAGGGATGCTACATTTCCATGACGGCACACTGGGTGAACGTTGTGAAGGCTGGGGGCGAGTCGTACCCTGGGATGGCACAGGTGCTTCCGACGCCAAGGATTGCGGGCCCTACATCCATCAGGATTTCCGTCACCACCTACATTGGTGGCTGCAACCCCCCTTCTCCTCCTCCACCTCCTCCTCCACTTCCACCTCTGAATTGTCATCTTGCAGCACCAGTCAGCCATCTGTCAGTAGCTGGAAGCAGTGTAGCACTGCAGTGGGGAAGCGGCAACAGGCCGTGCTAACACTTATTTGCTTAGGTGAAAAACAGCACACCGCCGCAGAGCTGTGGCAGGGTATAAGTAACCAGATTGAGCTGTGGCTCTCGGCACTCAACCTACAACCAGGCATGGTTGTATCTGATAATGGCCGTAACTTGGTGGCGGCTTTGGAGCTCGGCAAGCTCACACACATACCATGCCTAGCCCACGTGTTAAACTTAGTGGTTCAGCGGTTTCTTAAAACCTACCCCAATTTGCCTGAGCTACTGGTGAAGGTGCACCTCGTGTGTGCCCATTTCTGAAAGTCATCTACAGCTGCCGCCGGTCTGGCAGTGCTGCAGCAGCGCTTGCAATTGCCAGCTCACCGACTGTTGTGCGACGTGAGAACGCGTTGGAACTCCACGTTCCACATGTTGGCCAGGCTTTGTGAGCAGCAGAGGACAGTAGTGTAATTCCAGCTGCAACATGGTCATCGCCTTTCCAGTCAGCTTCTGCTCTTCACAATCGACGAGTAGGCATGGATGTCTGACCTCTGTGAGGTATTACGCAACTTTGAGGAATCAACACAGATGGTGAGCGGCGATGCCGTTATTATCAGCGTAACCATCCCACTTCTGTGTCTACTAAAACGCTTTTTGCTTACAATGAAAGTGGACGCTTTGCATGTGGAAGAGGTGGAAATGGGGGAAGACAGTACACAGGGTGATAGCCAGACCACCCTCAGCTCGTCTTCTCAGCGCAAATTGGATGAGGAGGAGGAGGAGCAGGAAATGGTTGCCTCCGCTACAGAGGGTAGTACCCACAGCAGGTTTATTCCATCTGTTCAGTGTGGATGGGCCAAAGAGGAGTAAGAGGATGAGGAGATTGAGAGTCATCCTTCTGATGAGGACAGCGAAGTCTTGTCTGTTGGGACTCTGGCACACATGGCTGACTTTATGTTATGCTGCCTTTCCCGTGACCCTTGCGTTATACGCATTTTGGCCAACACCGATTACTGGTTGTTCACCCTTCTCAACCCCCGCTTCAAAGAGAACGTCTCATCTCTCATTCCTGTGGTGGAGAGGACTAGCAAAATGGTGCAATACCAGAAGGTCCTTGTGGAAAATTTGCTCCAAAAATTTCCAGCTGACAACGCTGGCAGCAGAGTACGTAGTTCCTTGGGCAACGGGTATATGGTTCAATCTTCCTTTTCTTGTCCTCCTCCTCCATCATATCAACATGCTTATTAGGCTGCCCTCGCTCCTAATGTGTTAGAGGGTCAGCTCAGCAGCAGGCCCTCAACCATAATTTTTTCGAGGGTCAGCTCAGCAGCAGGCACTTGCCCCTAATGTTTTAGAGATTCAGCTCAGCACAGACCCTAAACCATAATTTTTTCCATGGTCAGATCAGCAACAGGCCCTCGCCCCTAATGTTTTAGATGGTCAGCTCAACAGCAGGCCCTCGCCCCTAATGTTTTAGAGAGTCAGCTCAGTGGCAGACCCTAACCCCTAATGTTTTAGATGGTCAGCTCAGCAGCAGGCCCTCGTCCATAATGTTTTAGATGGTCAGCTTGGCAGCAGGCCCTCGACCATAATGTTTTAGATGGTCAGCTCAGCAACAGGCCCTCGCCCATAATGTTTTAGATGGTCAGCTCGGCAGCAGGCCCTCGCCCATAATGTTTTAGATGGTCAGCTCAGCAGCAGGCCCTCGTCCATTATTTTTTCCATGGTCAGATCAGCAGCAGGCCCTCGCCCCTAATGTTTTAGATGGTCAGCTCAGCAGCAGGCCCTCGCCCCTAATGTTTTAGATGGTCAGATCAGCAGCAGGCACTCGCCACTAATGTTTTCGATGGTCAGCTCAGCAGCAGGCACTCGCCCCTAATGTTTTAGATGGTCAGCTCAGTAGCAGACCCTCACCCCTAATGTTTTAGATGGTCAGATCAGCAGCAGGCACTCGCCCCTAAAGTTTTAGAGGGTCACCAGCAGGCCATCAATCATAATTTTTCAAGGATGTGTATGATGCCCTCCTTTAAGTGTAATAAAGGGTGTATTGGAGTGCTGGTTCCTTGTAATTTTTGGCAGCCCTTTCCCTTAGTGCATAGGATTTATGAGTGTAGGAGTCCCACTACCTGAACAATTGTATCACAATGTGAATGAGGCCCTCCTTTATGTCATATACAGGTTGAATCGGAGTGCCTCTTCCTTGTAATTTTTGGTAGCACTTGCACTTTATATACAAGTAAATATACAGGGGAAAAAAATTCCTAACATTTTTTCCTCTAAAATCGATTTTAACTTCGGTTTTGTGCGTATTATTGTCAGTCTGTAAAATTGGCGTATTACTCGGACAACATCATTCCCAGCAGCGACCTGGGAGTCCAAGATGCATCCAGACATCCTACCCATGCGGTTCCCGAACCATTTTAGTGGTGTTTCCATCAGTTTATGACCTGAATCCAAATTGCGTAATTTATTACAGGGTGAACATACTGCAGAGGTTTACTGCGTGGAGTTTAGGAGATGGGCTACCGAGTCAGAGTGGAATGACCCCGCGTTACGTAGTCAGTTTTGTCAGGGGTTATCTGAGAGATTGAAGGATGCCCTGGCTTTTCATGAGTACCTAGATTCTTTGGAGAATGCTATGTCTTTGGCAGTACGGTTAGATAGACGTATTAGAGAGAGGTGTAAGGCTCCCTCCGCGCAAGGGATCCCTTCTGTGAGTGGTTTCGTCTCTACTGCTTCCCAGGGTGATGTTACAGGTAACTCTGGGGTAGGGGAGGAACCCATGCAGCTGGGTCAGGTATCTTTCCGTTCTGGTAGTAGAGACTTTAGGAAATTGCATAAACTATGTTACTACTGTGGGAAAAGTGGTCATTTTATTTTTGCTTGTCCTTTTGTTAAACCGCATGTTGATGAGAAAGAGAGAACCGTCCTGACTCTTGGTAGCGTGAATGGAGTGGTGGAGCAAGCAGGTATGCAAGCTCCCTGTAATACTCGTTTTCTCCTTCCAGCTATGGTGGCGCTAGACTCAAGATTTTTTTTTTTTTAAGTATTCATTGACTGTGGTGCTGGGGTAAACCTTATTGACTTTCTTTTTCTTAAAAATCTGGGTCTAAGTACTTGCACTTTAGAAAGAGAGATTCTGGTTTTTGCAATTGACTCTTCCCCTCTTTCTCAAAGGAGTCTCACTCATATTGCTCATGGTATTCAGTTGAGGGTGGGTGATTCACATGTTGAGATTATGTCTTGTTTTGTCATGAAGGATTTGCCCGCTCCTATAGTCTTAGGGTTACCGTGGTTGACAAAACATAACCCAATTATAGATTGGCAAGCAAGACAAATCATTGGGTGGAGTGAATTTTGTTCGGATAATTGTCTTGGCACATCTATCTCTGGTGTGTCCACTACGGCTCTACCTCAGTATCTCTCAGATTTTGCGGATGTATTTTCGGAGGGTGGGTCTCAGGAATTGCCCCCTCATCGTGACTATGATTGTCGTGACAGTTAATCTGATCCCAGGGGCTAAGTTGCCAAAGTCTCGGCTTTACAATCTTTCTCAACCCGAAAGAGAGGTCATGCGGAAGTATATCGCCGCGAGTTTGGCAAAAGGTCATATTAGGCCATCTAAGTCTCCGGTGGCAGTAGGTTTATTCTTTGTAAAGAAAAAGGATGGATCGCTGAGACCTTGTTTGGATTTCCGGGAATTGAACCGTATTACAGTCCGGGATCCGTATCCCCTTCCTTTGATCTCCGACCTTTTTGATCAGATTGTTGGAGCCAAGGTGTTCTCCAAGTTGGATTTGAGAGGGGCCTACAATCTGATCAGAATCAAGGAAGGGGATGAGTGGAAAACGGCCTTCAATACGCACGAGGGTCATTTTGAGAATCTGGTTATGCCTTTTGGTTTGACGAACGCGCCAGCGGTATTTCAGCGATTCGTCAATGACATTTTCCATCATTTGGTGGGGAGGTTCGTGGTAGTTTACTTGGATTACATTTTAATTTACTCTCCTGATCTGAAGACCCATCAGGATCATGTGAGACAGGTTTTGACGATCCTTCGGGAGAATAAATTATATGCCAAATTGGAGAAATGTGTGTTTTCTGTGCAGGAGCTTCCGTTTTTGGGATATCTGCTTACTGACTCTGGTTTTCGTATGGACCCCGAAAAGGTCCGGGCGGTTCTGGAATGGGACCGACCAGAGAATCAGAAAGCTTTGATGCGGTTTTTGGGGTTTACTAGATATTATAGAAAATTTATTTTGAACTATTCTACCATTGTAAAACCTCTGACTGACATGACTAAGAAGGGCGCCGACGTCTCTGTCTGGTCGGATGAGGCACTGCAGTTTCTGGTGCAGCCCGATGTGTCTCAGCCATTCGTGGTGGAGGTTGATGCATCAGAAGTGTGGGTTGGAGCAGTGCTGTCGCAGGGTTAATCTCCTGGCAAATGGGTTCCATGTGCTTTTTTTTCCAAGAAGCTCTCTGTCGCCGAGAGGAATTATGATGTAGGAGATAGAGAATTGCTGGCCATCAAATTGGCCTTTGAGGAATGGCGTCACTGGTTGGAGGGGGCGTCTCACCTCGTTACAGTTTATACGGATCATAAGAATTTGGCTTACCTGCAATCTGCCAAGCGTCTGAACCCTAGACAGGCCAGATGGTCACTGTTTTTTACCAGGTTTAATTTTGTGGTTACTTTTCACCCGGGGGTTAAGAACATCAAGGCAGATGTATTGTCTCGCAGTTTTCCTGGGGGATGTGATTCTGAGGATCCTGCTCCGATTTTGGCTGATGGAGTGGTGGTCTCCGCTCTGTACCCCGAATTGGAGATGGAGGTGTTGGGAGTCCAGGAGGGGGCTCCTGGTTCTTGTCCCTCAGGGAGGTTGTTTGTTCCCGATGAACTGCGATACAAGGTATTCAAGGAACATCACGATACTGTCCTTGCTGGACATCCTGGTGGTAAGTCCACCTTTGATCTTATGTCCCGGAGGTTCTGGTGGCCCGGGTTACGTAAGAACATTGAGGATTACGTGGCAGCTTGTGAAACCTGTGCACGGTCAAAGGTTGCTCATACTCGACCGGCTGGTTCACTTCTCTCTTTGTCTCCCTCTCGTCCTTGGACGCACTTGTCTATGGACTTTATTACGGATCTGCCAAGTTCCTCCGGGAAAACAGTAATTTTGGTGGTAGTTGACCGTTTTAGTAAAATGGCTCACTTTATATCGTTAACTAGTCTGCCTAATGCTAAGACTCTTGCGCAGATTTATGTTGATAATATCGTGAAATTGCATGGTATTCCTTCGGATGTGGTTTCTGATAGGGGCACGCAGTTTGTCTCCAGGTTTTGGAGGGCGTTCTGCTCTCGGCTTGGCATTCAACTTTCGTTCTCTTCGGCTTTTCATCCGCAGTCGAATGGACAGACAGAGCGTACTAATCAAAACCTAGCAGAGTTTGCTTTGAATAAGCGTAGGCAGGAGTCCACGGGTAAGTCGCCATTTTTTGGCGCATACGATTTTCATCCTCAGTTTGGTACCTTTTCTGGGACTAGTTCCTCTGGGATGCCAGAGGAGGAGAGATTTTCCTCTGCCTTGTCTTCTATCTGGCGGAGGATCCAAGTGAATTTAGAGAAGATGGGTGAGAGGTATAAGCGAATGGCTGACAAGAGACGTGTGACTGGTCCGGACCTGTGTGTGGGTGATCTGGTGTGGTTGTCCACTAAAAATATTAAGCTGAGAGTGCCATCGTGGAAACTGGGTCCAAGATTTATTGGTCCGTACGAAATATCTGCGGTGATCAATCCAGTAGCGTTTTGGCTGGATCTTCAGCAGACTTGGAGGATCCAAGATGTGTTCCACAGGTCTTTACTGAAAAAATATGTGAAACCGGTGGAACCATCGCCATTGCCCCCTCCTCCTGTTCTGGTGGATGGAAATTTAGAGTTTGAGATCTCCAGGGTTCTTGACTCTAGAGTTCTTCGGGGTTCCCTTCAGTACCTGGTACACTGGAGGGGATACGGCCCTGAGGAAAGGATGTGGGTTTCGGCGCTGGATGTCAGTGCCAGCCGACTGGTGAGGGCTTTTCACAGATCCCACCCGGATAAGGTTGGTCCAGGGTGTCCGTAGAAGGGGGGGTACTGTCATGCCCTGCTCAGACTATGTGCGGAGGTCTGCTAGATTAGCAGCACGCGTCTAGTCTTGTGTTTTGTTTTGGAGTTGTGCTAGATCCGCCTCCCTTCAGGTGCACTGGGTGGGGTCGTTGGTTTAAATTACTCCTTCTCCCAGTGTTCCGTGCGGGTTATAGCTTCAGTCAGGCTGTGGAAGCAAGGAGTGAAGGATTGGCTTTTCCTGCTCTGATAAGATAAGTTGGTTTCTGATTTCTTTGGTTTGCTGTATAGGCTGTTTGAGTGTCGTCTGTTCCCTCCTGGTGCTGAGGGAGCAGGCTTTCCCTTTTCCCCTTTCACCATCTCAGGGATTCTAGGGTATTCTCAGCCCAGGCACGAGGACACATTATTCCCATCTTCAGGGTCTAAATGTGGGCTTAGCAGAATAGGGAGAGCTGTAGGGATTTGCTAGGAGGTGACCTTATCCCCAGCTTCTCGCCTAGAAACTTGTTTGTTTTGTTATCTGTGTATATGATATCCTGTCCGGCGTGACAGGTGCTATACTGTATACTGTGGGGTTCTGTACACTATAGGGTGCTATACTGCATACTCTGGGGTGCTGTATACTATAGAGTGCTATACTACATTCTGTGGCGTGCCGTATACTATAGGGTGCTATACTGCATACTGTGGAGTGCTGTATACTATAGGGTGCTATACTGCTTGCATACTGTGGGGTGCTTTATACTATAGGGTGCTCTACTGCATACTGTGGGGTGCTGGGGTGCACTGTAATGCTAGGGTGAGCCGAGCCCCGGTCTTCTTCCTTCCTGCAGAGCGGTGCCCACTTCCAGCCTGAGCCCAGCTGCCCAGAGCACTGATCCTGAGCCGCTGGAGTCTTCAGAACTGGAAGTATTTACACTCATTCACTGTACTCTACCAGATGTGTGGATTTTTTGTGTGTGTTGTGGTGGAGGGCGTGATTGCATGCTAGGGTGTGGGAAGGTGGGATCCAGGGGGCCCAAGTAAATTCTTGCCCAGAGTCCAATCAATATTAAAGACGGCCCTGGATGGGGCCCTGGGCAATTGCCCTGCATAGCAGAAATACACCACGGAGAAATCTGACATGCATTTTTGCAGTGAAGCCGTGGCAGAGATCTATTGTCTCCGCTGATAGCACACGTATTCATATTGTGTCCATTCACACGTCAGTGGTTTTCCGCAGACCATGGGTCTGTGGTGACACCACGGGCGCGTGCCCTATTTTTGTCTGTGATTACAGATCCCTTACACACATTATAGTCTATGGGTCTGTGAAAAACATGGACACAATATAAATGGTAATGGGATTGGTCTGTTGTTTTCACGGACCATTGGTAGGAGATTCTAGCCTAGCAATGTCTGTGGAATACAGATGAAAAAACTGACCAAATATGGATCCTTCACGGATGAACCGCCTACTATCTGGTCACGGATGTCATCACTGACACGGATGTGTGAAAGAGGCTTAAGAGTTATATAAGAATTTTGCTGTGGATTTTACCCTTGAAACCAGCAGTGAAAATCAACAGCATAAATTGACGCGTTGCGTATTTCAAATCCGCACCACAGGTCAAGGTTTTTGCAGATTTCGTTGCTGAAAATTTTAATAATCTCATCCATTTTGCTGCTACTGCACACAATTCCACTCTGGAAAATCCTCGGCATTTACGGTATAGGTGACCGTGACCTTAATTTTAATGTGCACAAATCTCTTGGCAGATATAAAAAAGGATGGGCACCACACAATATAAATTGCACCAATTCCTATCTATTGTAGTTGGGTCTCTTTTCTTCTGACCCAGTGCTTCAAATCACCTGCATGGACAAAAATTCAAAAATTCTGGCTGCCTTCAGTCACCTCTAGAGGGAGCATACTGCGTACTGTTCAAACATAGAACTTGATATAAATGAGTATGCAGTAAGCTCATTGGCTCCACCTAGTGACCAGTGTAGTGAACTGTATCAATAATTAGCTGCTGTCCTATTCACTTCTATGGGGCCCCTTTCTTCCATTTCATGGCTCAGCAAAAAAAATTAAACATATCCTATACTTGTTAGTAAAAATCAGGACATGGCCCTATTGAAGTCTATGGATCAGCAATAAAAACGGAATGCAATCCAATTTTTTTGCGGACATGCTGAACTGTCCGCAAAAAAACGGATCCGCATTTTTGCGGACAGCATACGGCCGTCTGAATGGTGTTGATGGGGCCTGGACGAAAAATCTTTTAGTCCTCCTCCTGGATGGGCCCCAAAGCAGATGCTTCCCCTATAGCAGGGGTCAGCAACCTCCGGTACTCTAGGTGTTGTGAAACTACATCTTCCATCATGCACACTTGCTTGGCTGTTCTCTAAACTCCCACACAAGTGGAAGGAGCATGCTGGGAGTTGTAGTTTCACAACAGCTGGAGTGCCGAAGGTTGCTGATCCCTGCCCTATAGCTACGCTCCTGAAGGTATTAATAAATTCTGTTTCTGACTTCCTATAGTTTACAAACTACATTGTATGTACTAGTTTTAAAGAGAGGACTCCACATCCCCATCCAGAGGCCACAAAGAGTACTTACAAATAGTTAATTAACAACTAATAATATGAAACCTTAGACATGGTTTAGTAGAGTTCCTGAGGGTCCGGGTGCGGGGACCATAATACAAACCTTAAAACGTACCGTGTAAACAATGTTGAACTTTATGTTCATTCGCTCAACTTTACCAACTTTCATTGCATGGAATTACAGCTTCTTACAGTGACGGAGATTGATACTGTATTTAAATGGTTTGTCTTATCTGAGACACTGGTGGCATATCGCTACCTCTGGGACCCGCAACTACCTCCAGAACGGGACCCCCAAATTGAGCAAAGTGCCGCCCTCCATTCATTTCTATGGGACTGATGAAAATAGTTGAGCGCTCACTCGGCTATTTTTGGAACTCCCATAGGAATGAATGGATGCAACTTAAAGAAGACCTTTCACCGCTCCTGACATGCCTGTTTTAATAGCTACATGCATTCCCCACGTACTAACAATTCTGCAACATCTATTGTTATGACTCTATGTTGTACCATTCCTTTATTATTGGCACTAGAAGTTATAAATGAATTACTAGCAGTCTGCAGTAAGGGTACAGAGGGGAGGTAACCAGTTGGGGGCGTGTACCTGCACAGTCTGAAAATGGCAGCACTGATTGGATAGATTCAGTCTGTGCAGGTACACGCCCCCAACTGGTTACCGCCCCTCTGTACCCTTACTGCAGACTGCTAGCAATTCATTTATAACTTCTAGTGCCAATAATAAAGGAATGGTACAACATAGAGCCATAAGAGTAGATGCTCCAGAATCGTTATTACATGGGGAATGCATGAAGCTATTAAAACAGGAATGTCAGGAGCGGTGAGAGGTCCTCTTTAAAGCTCCTGGGTCTTAACCTAAAATTTTGAATGGGCGGCCCCCAACGATGGCCTATCAGTCTTAGGCCTCCTGCACACGACCGTTGTGTGCACCCGTGGCCGTTGTGCCGTTTTCCGTTCTTTTTCGCGGACCCATTGACTTTCAATGGGTCCGTGGAAAAAACGGAGAATGCACCGTTTTGCAGCCGCATCCGTGATCCGTGTTTCATGGCCGTGAAAAAAATATGACCTGTCCTATTTTTTTCACGGCCAACGGTTCACGGACCCATTCAAGTCAATGGGTCCGTGAAAGAACACGGATGCACACAAGATTGGCATCCGTGTCCGTGATCCGTGGCCGTAGGTTAGTTTTTATACAGATGGATCCGAAGATCCGTCTGCATAAAGCTTTTTCAAAGCTGAGTTTTCACTTCGTGAAAACTCAGAACCGACAGTATATTCTAACACAGAAGCGTTCCCATGGTGATGGGGACGCTTCTAGTTAGAATACACTACAAACTGTGTACAAGACTGCCCCCTGCTGCCTGGCAGCACCCGATCTCTTACAGGGGGCCGTGATCAGCACAATTAACCCCTTCAGGTGCGGCACCTGAAAGGGTTAATTGTACTATCATATCCCCCTGTAAGAGATCAGGGCTGCCAGGCAGCAGGGGGCAGACCCCCCCCCCCCTCCCCAGTTTGAATATCATTGATGGCCAGTGCGGCCCCCCACCCTCCCTCTATTGTAATAATTCGTTGGTGGCACAGTGTGCGCCCCCCCCTCCCTCCCTCTATTGTAATAATTCGTTGGTGGCACAGTGTGCGCCCCCCATCGGCCCCCCCTCCCTCTATAGCATTAACAACATTGGTGGCCAGTGTGCGGCCTCCCATCTCCCCCCCCCCCCCCATCATCATTGGTGGCAGCGGAGTTCCGATCGGAGTCCCAGTTTAATCGCTGGGGCTCCGATCGGTAACCATGGCAACCAGGACGCTACTACAGTCCTGGTTGCCATGGTTACATAGCAATAGTACAATAGTAGAAGATTCATACTTACCGGCTGCTGCGATGTTCGTGTCCGGCCGGGAGCTCCACCTACTGGTAAGTGACAGCCTCAGGTCTGTGCGGCGCATTGCTAAATGAACTGTCACTTACCAGTAGGAGGAGCTCCCGGCCGGACACGAACATCGCAGATCCCAGGTAAGTATGAATCTTTTACTATTGTACTATTGCTAGTAACCCGCTGCCACCAATGATCGGGGGGGGGGGGGAGATGGGAGGCCGCACACTGGCCACCAATGTTGTTAATGCTATAGAGGGAGGGGGGGCCGATGGGGGGCGCACACTGAAGGGTTAATTGTGCTGATCACAGCCCCCTGTAAGAGATCGGATGCTGCTAGGCAGCAGGGGGCAGTCATGTACACAGTTTGTAGTATATTCTAAATAGAAGCGTCCCCATCACCATGGGAACGCCTCTGTGTTAGAATATACTGTCGGAAATGAGGTTTCACGATCTAACTCATATCCGACAGTATATTCTAACATAGAGGCGTTCCCATGGTGATGGGGACGCTTCAAGTTAAAATATACCATCGGATTGGAGAAAACTCCGATCCGATGGTATGGGACTCCAGACTTTACATTGAAAGTCAATGGGGACGGATCCGTTTGAAATGGCACCATATTGTGTCAACGTCAAACGGATCCGTCCCCATTGACTTGCATTGTAATTCAGGACGGATCCGTTTGGCTCCGCACGGCAAGGCGGACACCAAAACGACTTTTTTTTCATGTCCGTGGATCCTCCAAAAATCAAGGATGACCCACGGACGAAAAAACGGTCACGGATCACGGAAAAATGGGACCCGTTTTTGCGGACCGCAAAAAAATACGTTCGTGTGCAGGAGGCCTTATGGGACAGAGGGCCCTCTTAGCCGTCTTTCACACGAGCGATATAGATTGTGTCAGGATCTGTTCAGGAAAAAACTGATGGTTTTGCACGCAAGTTCAGTCTGTTTTTTCTTTTTGTGTTTCATGTGTATTTTTTCCATCCAGATTGTATCCTGATTGCATACATTTTTCATAAGTGTGAAAAAAAAGTGAAGACTAACATTGTACATCGCCTCGCAACCATCAGTGAAAAATACATTTCATCCAGATGCCTTCAGTTTTTTTTCGCGCAGCCCCATTCACTTGTTTGGGGCCAGAGCTTCGTGAAAAACGCACAATATAAAACATGCTGCGATTTTTCCTGAACGCAAAGATGATGAGTGAAAAACAGCGCACACGTGCACAAACCTATTGAAATGAATGGGTCGGGCTTCAGTCCGGATGCTACACGTTTACTGCACGCATCACATCCAGGTGGAAAACTTGTTTCTGTGAAAGAGCCCTTAGGTACCAGGTCGCTGGTGTCACCACAACCTCTGCATCCCCCATACTTATTGCCTGCCATACAGGGTGCATCAGTGCCACTGCTGTAAGGGCAGATATCCTGGCATGGGAGGCTTGTGACTTCCATAAATTGTGTAGTCCTGCTATTAGATTACTTTATGTATGCGGTAGTTATGTGGGTACTGCATGTTGGTTGTATTTGGACACTGTATGGCGGTATTTCCCCTGTGTGACACTGATGCAGTATTTATACACTGTGCAGTATATTATTGCACAATTATTTTGCCCCATTTCTGTATGTCGCTTATAATTCGCACATGGGGTGAGGTTATTTATACACAGAATGAGCCTAAGGTGCGGGCTTAACTACCATAGCGGCAGACCATGCGACTGCTATGGGGCCCAGGGCCAGAGAGGGCCCAGCCTTAGTTGGGATCATCTCCTCTTCTACTGGAGGTGAAAACTTGGTCAGGACTCTACCCTTTAGGCTTCATGCACACGGCCGTTGGGTGGGCGTATTGCGGCCCGCAAACGGCGGGTCGGCAATCCACGGCCGCCGCCCGTGTGCACCCCGCATCACGGATACGGACCCATTCAAGTGAAGAGATGCGGAACGGAACACCGGAAGCACTACGGAGTGCTATCGTGGTGTTTCTTTCCGTGGTTCTGCACCGCAAAAAAATATGACATGTCGGACATTCCATGGACCCATTCACGGTGAATGGGTCCGGCTCGCTGCACGGATGTTGCCAATGCATTGGTGGACCGCAATTGCCGCATAACGGCCGTGTGCATGAGGCCTTAAAGGAACAACTTTTAGTAAATGAAGCAGTTGAAAAATGGCCCACGGGTCATTGAAAAGGTTTTTAGGCAGAAACCCTTCTGTCCTGTGTGGGGGGCCTGGTTTGATCCTTGCTATGGGGCCCTTACTTCTTTATGTACGTCACTGGCCAAAGGGTATGTCCATAGTGCTTCCGTGGGGTCCCGTGCCTCTGTTCCGCACCGAACCTTCCGGATTGTGGACTCATTCAAGTGAATGGGTCCACATACGTGATGCAGGGTGCACACGGCCAGTGCCCGCATATTACGGCTGCTTGAGCCCTTACTCTGTGTGCCTTCCATTTCTGTATGTCCATTTTGCACAAAAATAGAACATGTCCTATTATAGTCCGCATTACGGACAAGGGTAGGACTGTTCTATTTGGGGCCGGCTGGATGCACACGGATGTCATCCGTATTTTTTGCGGACTGCAAAATACATACGGTGGTGTGCATGAGCCTGAAAACCATATAGGACCATCTATGGGCCTCTGGAAGAGATGTACCAGGCTCCTCTCAACCATCACATGCACCATATGAGTAACATTCCTGTTCCATTTCTCACTATTGTACAATTATTATTATATACCAGAACCTTTTACTCACTTATATAGCGCTGACATATTCCGCAGCACTTTATAGACATTATCATCATTCACTGTCCCCAGTGGGGCTCACAGTCTAAATTCCCTAGCAGTTTGAAGTGGGAGAGAAAACCCAACCAAACACGGGGAGAACATACAAACCCTATGCAGATATTGTCGGAAGGGATGCAAATAAGCTCTACCTCTAATGCTACCAGATGTGAGGCAGCTATCCTATGTCAATGTTCAACCCTTTAAGGGCTCTTTCACACGAGCGGATCCCGGTGTGTGAAAGAGAGCCAAGCCCCGTTCCGTACAGCAGAGACACGGAGCATTCACATGATTGATAATGCTCCGTTCCTCTCTGTGATTTTTTTTTTTACTATAAAATCACAGTGAGATAAAGTTGTCACTGTGATTTTGTAGCAAAAAGGTCAATGCTCCGTGTCTCTGCTGTTCGGAACGGGGCTTGGCTCTCTTTCACACAGCGGATTACCCGCATGGGATCCGCTCGTGTGAAAGAGCCCTTAATAGGCCTTGAGACATGACTCTGATATTAATTAAGCCAGCACCTCATCTGCAGAGAGCTGTTTTGGGGTGATTAGGGAGCTCTTTCCCCAAGGAGAGATAGTATCCCGCAAATCCTGACTTGGCCTCTCACCCAGTTAAGCCAGTACTCTCTGCTCTGCACTGATGAGGGGCAATCACCCTGAAACAGCTGTCTGCAGATGAGGTGCTGGCTTAGTTATTTAATATCAGAGTTATGTCTCAAGGCCTATTTAAAGGGTTGAACATTGACTTATAGGATAGCTGCCTTACATCTGGTGAGATCAGAGGCAAAGCTTGTTAAGAGCTCATTTACATGCCTTTCTTCCCAGAATTCCAGAGGAGCATGTATGGCCTATAAGTCTCCTCACGCCGACTAAGGGGCTCTCTCCCCAAGGAGTGATAGTACCCCCCCAGATGTTGTCAGATTCATACCTAGGGTCCTAGCACTGCCTGTCACCATACTGCCCCCTGAGCAGGGGTGTAGCTATAGGGGGTGCGGAGGTAGCAATCGCTACCGGGCCCAGGAGCCTGAGGGGCCCCAAAGACTCTTGGGCCACATAAGAAGACACTGGTATTATAGAAAGTGCATGCTGGTCAAGTTACACCTCTGGCTGGAGGGAAGGGGTTAGGTCAAGAATTTGGCATGGGGGGTGCCATTTCAATTTTTGCCTCAGGCAACAAGAAGGCTGCCCAGGGTCCCTGCCCCTGACCACAAAGCAGTGAGGGAAGGGGGGCTCAAGCTGAACTCTTGCACCAGGGCCCATGAGCCTTTAGCTACGCCCCTGCCCCTGAGGCACCAAGGCCTACGTGTGAGTGAATTCCCTGCACCCTCTATAGTTACAGGACCACGTCTTGAACTGTTGGCTGAAAATATTGATATACACTAACAATAGGCCTCACTTGTTATCTCCAAATTAATGATTGATGAATCCCTTCCTTCTGAGGTGCTCCATTAACTGAGGTCATTTGCTTCCACAAAATAGAATATTTCTCCTATCTCTTATTATTTCAGCCCTCGGTTGGGTCAAAACAGGTCATTCATGAGACAATATGAGCATATTCGTCACGGTTCATAGGAAATGGCAGTCTGCGTTTCCAATATGGGGCAGTGGTTTAGAATCACAGAGCCCACCCTGCAACATGTTGAACATGGATGACGCTTATCTGGTACACCAAAGATGGGCTTGCCATTTAAGAGGTGCTGCAGCAGCAGCTGAGCCTTATGCTTATAGGAAAGGGATCAGCAGCAACCTCCGGCACTCCAGATGTGATGAAACTACGGTTCCCAGCATGCACACAAGCTTGGCTGTTCTTAGAACTCCCATGGAAGTGAATGGAGCATGCTGGGAGTTGTAGTTTCGCCAAAGCTGGAGTGTCAGAAGTTGCAGAAACCCGCTAAAGGACATGAAGCTGATCTGACACGTTTTCCTGCCATCAGTACTTTAACACACAATCAAGGCAGAAGTGTCAGTGCTATAGGAGAAACAAACCTGTCTGCCAAGAGGTGATGCAGCAGCTGTTGATTTTTTTTTTTTTCAACTAGTGGAATAGGGCATCAAATAGAAGTATAGGTTCATCTTGTAGGTCTCTGACATGGAACATCAAGTAGAACATCAGGTGCAGCTTTGGACTCTGACCCTCCAGAAGAAACAGTTTAGACACAGGTCACTAAGCTAAGGGCAGGTTCACACTGATTTTTTGGAGGAGTTTTTGAGGCAGATTTTCCTGCAGGTTTTTCAGCCAAAGCCAGAAGTGGATTCAAAAGGAATTGGACTATTAAATAAGCCAGCACCTCATCTGCAGACAGCTGTTTCTGGGTGATTGCCCCTCATCAGTGCAGAGCAGAGAGTACTGGCTTAACTGGGTGAACAGCCTAAGGCCCCTTTCACATGGGCGAGATTTCCGCGCGGGTGCAATGCGTGAGGTGAGGTTATAAGGGACAATAATAGCATTCTTAATACAGAATGCTTACTAAAATGTCATTGAGGGGTTAAAAAATAAAAATAAATAAACTCCCCTCATCCACTTGATCGCGCAGCCGGTATCGTCTTCTTTCTTCTTCCTGCAGGACCTGCACTGACGTCACCCCGTGGTGAGTGCGATGACGTCATCGAAGGTCCCTTTGCAGGTCCTGCAGGAAGAAGAAAGAAGACGATACCGGCTGCGCGATCAAGTGGATGAGGTGAGTTTATTTTTTTTTAACCCCTCACCGACTAAGGAGAGACAGTACCCACAAAAAAGCACATAAAAAGCATACCAAAACATGCCCTAAAAAAACTGCCTTTAAAATCAGAGGGGATGGCAAGCTGATTTTTGAAATCTGCATCAATGTACCCTTAGGCCTCATGCACACGGCCGTTGGACTGCAATTTGCGGTCCCCAATGCACGGGCAACATCCGTGCGGTGGCCGGGACGGATCGAGACCCATTCAACTTGAATGGGTCTGTGATTTGTCCGCACCGTAAAAAAATAGAACATGTTCTATTTTATTGCGGTGCGGAGGCACAGACAGAAACACCACGGAAGAACTCTGTAGTGCTTCCGTGGGCTTCAGATCCGTTCTGCACCGCATCTCCCGGATTGCGGACCCATTCAAGTCAATGGGTCCACATCCATGATGCGGGGTGCACACAGCCGATGCCCATGTATTGCGGACCAGCTGTATGCAGGCCGCAATACGGCAACGGCGTGTGCATGATGCCTTAGAGCGCTGCATGATCAGGTTTTTTGATGCAGTTTTTAAAGCCAAAATCAGAAGTGGATCATGAAGGGAGAGGAAGTATAAAAGGGGTTGTCTGGTTTCCTGTATTGACAATCTATCAATATCAGATCGGCGGGGGGGTCTAACTCTCGGCACCCCTCTGACGATCAGCTGTATGAAGAGAACGCAGTACTCCTGCGAGCTCTGCGCTCTCTTCACTATTTACCTGCTTGCCGTCGACATCACAGTGGCCGCGCAGTGTAATTACATCCCCTGCATGCCATTCACTTGCAGTTTTAGTTACTCTCCGTCCCATTCAAGTGAATGGGAACTGCGGAGCTGTAATTACACTGCAGCGGCGAATAGGTAAACAGTGAAGAGAACGCAGCTCTGGCAGGAGCGCTGCGTTCTCTTCAAACAGCTGACCGGCAGAGGTGCTGGGAGTCGGACCCCCGCCGATCTGAAAACTGATGACCTATCCTGACGACAGGTCTCAGTATTGGAAACCAGACAACCCTTTTAAGGACAAATAATACTTTTGTTCTTTTAATTCCACGTCTGGTTTTGGCTTAAAACAACTGCATACGTAAAAAGAAAAAAAAGAAACTGACAGTGTGGCCGCACCCTAAAAGATAAGCAGTAAAATAGCCCCCTCCTCAAATAAAAAAACTAATCAACACACGCAGCAAATGCACGTATTCCCTGCTGAACTCCACAGACCCAAGAGGTGCTGCAGCAGCAGCAGCTGAATTTCAAAGCTTCATTCAAACTCATTTGATGAAAGCACAAGTGTTTTGCTTTCCGTTACAAGCGGCAGATCTTCTTGCCAAGAGGTTCTGCAGCAGACCCAAGAGGTGCTGCAGCAGCTGAATTTCAAAGCTTTATTCAAACTCATTTGATGAAAGCACAAGTGTTTTGCTTTCCTTTACAAGCGGCGGGTCTTCTTGCTAAGAGGTTCTGCAGCGGCTGAGTCATTGCACTTAATTTTTTTGCACATGGATTTCTTCCCTGCTGAATTGCGCAGATCCAAGAGGTGCTGCAGCAGCAGCTGAATTTCAAAACTTCATCTAAACTCATTTGATGAAAGCAGAAGTGTTTTGCTTTCCTTTACAAGCAGCGGGTCTTCTTGCCAAGAGGTTCTGCAGCGGCTGAGTCATTGCACTTAATTTTTCTGCACATGGACTTCTTCCCTGCTGAACTCCGCAGACCCAAGAGGTGCTGCAGCAGCAGCTGAATTTCAAAGCTTCATCTAAACTCATTTGATGAAAGCACAAGTGTTTTGCTTTCCATTACAAGCGGCAGGTCTTCTTGCCAAGAGGTTCTGCAGCAGACCCAAGAGGTGCTGCTGCAGCAGCAGCTGAATTTCAAAGCTTCATCTGAACTCATTGGATGAAAGCAGAAGTGTTTTGCTTTCCAAGTGACAGGTCTTCTTGCCAAGAGGTTCTGCAGCAGCGGAGTCATTGCACTTTATTTTATTTATTTTTTTACCATTCCCCCCCTCCTCTCCTCCTTCAGTCGTAATAAGCTGCCAGGCTGCCCCTGCTAGCTGAGCAGTGCATTAGAACAGGAGCAGCCTGTTTATCTGAGAAGGGCACAGCTGTAGCTCTCGCCTCTCCCCATTGGTTCCCAGCAGCGGTGGTAACACTTCCCATTGCTGGCTGGGGAGGGGAGAGAGGGGAGCAGGGACTGTGTCCAGTGCCAGGCTCTGCGCAGAGACACCACCACCAGCAGCACCAACCAAGGAGAGCTCCATGCACCAGCAGCACCAAGCCTGAGCCCAGGAGCAATCCCACACAACCAGGGGGAGGAGAGGCTGAGAGAGTATTGTGTGCAGAGAGGAGTGTCCTCTTACCAACCTGCTCCAACAACACAGTGCTGCTAGGCTGCCACTAACACAGGGAGGAGGGAGGTGGCACCAGCTCCAACATCTGGGGATCTCCATGAAGCCGCAGGATCCCCACAAACTCTGGGCTTTAAACCAGCCACCAGCCCCTGGATCCCCCAAACCAGCCTGTAAGTAGCCTCAATATCTGGGATGCATGCTGATAATTGCAGGGAAAGGAGGGGGAGTCAGGAGAAGGGAAGGAAGGAAGGAGGAAGGAAGGGGGGGTCTGGTCTTTTAAGCTGGATGAGACAAGTTTGCAGTCCCCATCTGGACTATTGCTGGTCAACCCCCCGGGGACATTGTCCAGACAACAAGAGGGGCTCTGCATTGAGTTTTGATCCTGTTCATATGACACCAGCATTGCAAAGAAGTCGCCGGCTACAATGTATCTCCTGTGTTTAGAAGCAAGGCTGATACATAATAACAACTTTTTGTTTTTGGTTGGTTGGTTGGAAAGGGGGTTCAACAACCGTGGGAAACAATGATCCAGGCATGAATTGGCAGCTACATAGTGAAGGCACAGCCGGCAGGAGGGGAGAGGAGAGAGAGAGGGGGGAAGGTGGGGGTGTTTGTGGATACAATGAGGTCTGTCTGCACTTCCTTAAACTCTGTGCAACCTGCTGCAGTTGGAACCGACAGGCCTGGGACTGACTGCAAAGGTCACAGACATTGCTTTACCCAGAGCTCAGCATGGGGTACACAAATCAGGGGGGGGGATAGGCTGGCAGGGGGGGCGTCTGGAGCCCTGCTCCGCTTCTTAGCGAACTGTCCTTTATTATAGTAGTTCATAGTTAACCCTTTATCATTATTCTAGTAAGGGTACGGTCACACGGTCAGGTTTCCAGATGCAGTTAAAAAAAAAAAAAAGCCAAAGTCATAAAAGGAGAGAAAGTTTAAAAGGACAGATACGACTTCTATTTAATTTTTTTTTTTAATCAGCTTCCAAAACTGCCCTATTGAGAAGACATGAATCTCGTATTTAAAGGGGCAGCTGCTATCTGTCTGTAAATGTCTCTTGGAGGTATGTGATCTCAAGTAGGGATCGGGGGCAGACGTATTTTTATTTTTGTATTTTTTATTTTTTTTCTTCTAGTAATCCCATAAAAAAAAAAAGTTCAGCTCTGTCTCCCCAGTCTGTGAAACGGTCGCTTGCAGGGAACAATAGATAGGTTAAATGTAGACTTTTAGGTGTAGTGTCCCTTTAAGCAGCTGTCCTGGGCCCCGCGTGCACCTGTACCTCTAAAGGAAAGCTAGACTTGTAGACGTTTGCAGTCCTTCCCCAGTCTGGCCAGCAGTTGCACCCAGTGTGATAGATGGCTATAAATGGGGAAGTTGGAACTTTAAAAGGCAGCAAGCGGCGTGGTTGGCTGGTAGTTAGATTTGCTGTAACATATGGCATTAAGAGGAGCACAGCTGGAGGTAGCATTTCTATCCTAGTGAACTCAGAGCAGCTGACTTTCCAGCTTGCTGTGTAATTAGCAAAGCGAGCACTCCCAGCCTCCTCCTCCCTCACACTGACACAGGGACACACGCTGCTGCTGCTGCTACTCACTGCTTGTCTGTTGGGGACCTTGTAATACCACGAACCATGGCAGAGACGAAAAGCTAGATCACCCTACAACTCCCCGGGGGCATATCCCACGAGCCGGCTCCATTCCTACCATTGCGCAGGGAGGGGGGGAAGGTAAGCCGATGTCGCCAAACTGACGCCAACGATGCACTTGATTTAAAGGGACAACGACAACAACAACAAAAAAAAAAAGTTTGATTTTTAGTCGGATACTTTGCTATATTTTAATGCAACTTTAAGGAAGCGGAAGGGGGGGGGTTGTAAAACCGGTGCAGCAGGTCCAGGCTTTTTGATTGTGTGTGTGTCATTTTTGCACTATGTCTTGTTGCCATGCTGCAGGGTGTGAATAGGTAGCAGTGATCCCAACGTCTACACAGCCGAAGTTTTAGACAGCTGCCAAGGCTTGTGTTTAAAAGGCAGCAGTTACCATAACTACTTGATGGCTGCACTGACCAGGAAGAGGGGAGGGGGGGGGGGGGGGTGTGGGATTGAAAAACTGCCTCCTGGACGCCATTGTTGATTTTAAAATCAAGTTTTTCCTGTTCCCGGCAGGTGCAGTTAGATGAGAGGCTGATTTTTTTACAAAATGCAATTTAGCCATAGAGAACTGAGAAGTGGACGTTATGGGCTTAGCTCTTGCCATGTGTTGCAGCTGCTAAGAGGATTTTAGTTTACTGTAACATTCAAGTTTTTCCTGTTTTTCTTTTAAACAGGTTATGAAGGAAGAATGGAGTTTCCAGACCATAGCCGCCAGTTGCTGCAATGTCTGAGTCAGCAGCGTCACCAGGGTTTCCTGTGTGACTGTACTGTTTTAGTTGGGGAAGCTCGGTTCCAAGCTCACAGAGCCGTCTTGGCGTCTTGCAGCATGTACTTCCATCTTTTCTACAGGGACCAGCTAGACAAAAGGGACATTGTACATCTGAACAGTGACATCGTCACGGCCCCGGCCTTCAGTCTGCTGCTTCAATTCATGTACGAGGGGAAGCTGGAATTCAACAACCTCCCGGTAGAAGATGTGCTGGCCGCTGCGAGCTATCTTCACATGTATGACATTGTTAAAGTCTGCAAGGGCAAGCTCAAAGATAAAGAAT
This sequence comes from Bufo bufo, assembly GCF_905171765.1. Taxonomy (NCBI): domain Eukaryota; kingdom Metazoa; phylum Chordata; class Amphibia; order Anura; family Bufonidae; genus Bufo; species Bufo bufo. The sequence continues at coordinate 25,111,404 of NC_053399.1, forward strand.
TCAATTCAGCAGAGAGGGCCACCGATGAAGGGTCTGACTTGGAGAAGGAGCATGGTTTCTCCGATACGGACGGACCTCAAGGATGTATCTTGGATGCAGGGGATAAAGAAAAAATGTCTACCACTGAATGCGAGAAACCGGCCTGGAAAGAAAAGGTCAGCGGGCTTCCAGGCTGGTCCCCCGAATTGATAGGTGTCAATTCAGTTTCTACAGAGGCTGTGTCGTGTAAGACAGCAGCTGGAAAAACAAAGGCCAGTGTCAATAGTTCTTCATGCCCTTTGTCCCAGAGATCTGCTAACCATATACAGCCTCCAAGTGATGGGGATTGTGCTCTGGATTTGTCTTTCAAGCCAATGTCTGCGAGAGATTCCTTACACCCCTCCTACGTCTTTGGACAGCTGGCTTCCGACAGCCAGCAGCAGGGCACTGTGCCACTTGTTAAAGATGAACAAGGCTTGCTGTCAGAACAGGAGGACAGTGAAGCAAAGAGTCCAAAGAGTCAACATGTTGGGAATTCGGCCAAAAACCTAATGACAGGGTTAGGACACATGTTCGCAGGAAATGGAAATTCACACGTTAGGGAAGAGGACTTGTATCACGATCGAGACGAGAGCGAGGATGACATGGACTCCTCGGATCTTTCCACCTCGGGTGTCCTCGTCTCCCCGGGACAGATTTGCATATGTCCTTTGTGTAGTAAGGTTTTCCCAAGTCCTCATGTCCTCCAACTTCATCTCAGCTCTCACTTCCGAGACAGAGACGGTTCTCGGATCAAGATGTCTCCAGATGGTTCTGTTCCCACCTGTACGATATGCGGCAAAACTTTCTCCTGCATGTATACCTTAAAGAGACACGAACGTACGCACTCCGGGGAAAAGCCTTACACTTGCGCCCAGTGCGGCAAAAGTTTCCAATATTCCCATAACCTCAGCCGTCACGCCGTGGTCCACACGCGGGAAAAGCCACACGCGTGTAAGTGGTGTGAGAGACGTTTCACCCAGTCGGGTGACTTGTACAGACACATCCGTAAGTTTCACTGTGGCCTGGTCAAGTCGTTGGTTGTGTAGTTAATAATATGAAGTTTAATGTTCATGGTTGGATCTAGTAATAATCTCAATCCCTTCCCACAAAGTACGTCTCCCCTCCCCCGACAATTATTTAATATATATTTAATATGATTTGTCCTGCTGTTCATATGAATGTGACAGATTACTGCATATGTGAAAAAGGGTCATCAGCAAAAAAAAAAAAAGTCTGCAAATTACCCAAAATCCCTTGCTCACCACATGTAGGCTACGTCTGTTTAATATCCTGACTCCTAAACCTATGCACTCGTGACAATAACTACCTATATAATGTATATTGAGTTACGGATGTAGCGGGGCTGTGTGGGTCATCTGGCGCATGGTATTACGTTCAGCTTATTGGCATGTCAACCTGTTGCATTAGCGCAATGCACAATACATTCGGCCCTGCTACATCTGCAAAATGGTGCCCCCCCCCCCAATTGCATGTCAAGTTTTCTGTCAACAGTATTTAGGGCGCGCTACGCAATTTCTTTGGTATAGGTAAAGTGTTGAACATTTGATAAATGTTCGGTTGCTTTAAAGTATTGACTATTAAAATTCCAGTTCTCCTAGTGTTTCTGCACCCGGTCAATGGCGTGCATCTTGTCAGCCTGATGAATTTTTCTCATTTTGGCTGAATTCGTTAATATGAAGTACATAGAGCGCCATCTAAGACTGTGGGCCTTAGTTATCAACGCCTTTTGACCAAAAACTGGCCTCGTTGCTCGTAGAAACCAGCGATTGGATGCTTAGGGGCCATGAGGCCTGTTCTTTCAGACGGTGTTGATCAATGGAGTCCCTATGCGTTCCCTCATCTGAAGCAGATGAAGAAGTTTAGTATTTGTATCTATGATGTAACATTTCGGTGACCACCACGAAGACCACCTGCGACACAATGGCGGCGACCTGCCGCAGTCCCCTCAGGAAACATTGTACAGTCAATGTTGAACAATGCGTTACAACAAATGGTCTTTAATAAGTTTTATAGTATTCAACACCCTGTCGGTTGGGGCTCCCAGAATTCCCTGCAAGGTTTTAAAGGGGGGGAAAGGGGTACATGACACAGAGGCAACCGCTAGCGAGCAATCAGAACTTGGCTTTCCTCGGTCTATCCCAGGGATGGCCAAAAATTGTTGACGACCGGTTATAAACTGGAAATGTAAATAATTCAAAAAGTTAGCAAGTGTTGGCTACTTGACTCCAGTCTTGGTCTAGTCCTCCTAGGTTGAAGTGAACAAGGGTCTTATTGTTTGCTATGGGTTGCCACGGGTTTGTACCATTTGCATGAAGTTTATTATAGTCCCACATGAAGTGGAGAAGGGTCGGTAATCTGGAAAAGGGAAGTACTCCATTTCATAGGCAGTGTTTTTATTTTTCAGGACCAATGGGTTGGATTGTGAAATTCCAATCCATTGGGCACCTCTGAGATGAATGAAACCCTAATCACTACAAAAAGAAAAAGCAGATGCCCTTAATGATTCCCAAATGTCCGTGTAATGTGAGGAAATATATTTATACCCCAACTCTTGTCCCGTGTTCACGTTGCAACTTTTTTTTTGTTCCCCTAACCACTGTTACATTCAGGCTGAAGGTATGATACGATATATATGTCATTTTATTTCCCTTTTTATGTGTGAACATCCTTGTTTAATAGGCTTCATCGAGGTACAGTAGTTCTATTGACTGGTTAGTTCTGTTATTTTGCTGTGATTGAAAAAATAGCACTGAAAAAAACTACTAAAATTAAGTTATTTTTTTGTTTTGTTTTTTTTTTGTTTTCCTGACGGTACTTGATATAGTATTTATTAGTTTTTATTTGAAGTGAAATGATTTATAATTTAGAGATTCTATTTAGCCTTGTGTTTTTTGTTTTTTTTTCTTGACCCTTTTCAGGTTGAGCGATCATCCCCGAAACGGGAGCAATTTCTGTATGTTTTTGATTATTTTTTTGTCTTTATAATATTTAATTTATGTATACTTTAATAAAACATGGTAAAGTAATATTAGACACTGGTCAACGACAAGGAAAGTTTACATCCGCCTGGGAAACATGGACATGGCTATGATATATAAAAGAAAAAAAAATCTAATATAATTTCAGTTGTGCAGTGTCCAGTTTTGCCTTGTTGTATTTTTTTTTTTTTATGTTTATTTGATAGCAATTTCATTTGCACTTATGTTTTTTTTTGAGTCAATAACACTGATTGATCTCTTTGGTAGACGAATACAAACTTGCATATTTGCCTATAGCATTTTTTATTTTATTTTTGAACACATTGCACAGATGCAGTTTGGGTCTAATAAATCTGTTATTCTTTGTTGAATCTCTACCTGCTCTGCAGAGCTGCTCATGGGTTTTAACACTGGATGTGAAATAGAAATCGCACCAATGCTGTGAAATTCACTGAAAATTATCAGTTCCTAGTTATCCTTGAGGTGACAAAAATGTATATGTAATAAAAAAAAACAAAAAAAAAAAACACTAATTATTTCTGTATAAAGTTTTATACTATATAATAATATGTAGAAAGACCTGTTGGCTTGGAATATATTTTATAAGAAAAATTTTGCTGTTCTACAGATTATTATTTTTTTTTTTACTTTTAGTTTGTGTGTTGTTTAATTTGTACAAAATTTCCCCCCCGTGTGTTAAACTGACAATCGTGAATAGGATTGATGTCTTTATATTTTTTTTTTTTCTTTTGTCAAAAAAAATAAAATCTAAATCTGTTATAAATGATGGTTATTTTTAAATTTTTTGGGGGTATTTTTACTTTTCCATAGACTTTTTGCCTTTGAATTAGGGCTCATGCACACAAACGTATTTTCTTTCTGTGCTGTTCCTTTTTTTTTTTTTGCGGACCGTTTGTGGAACTATTCATTTCAATGAGTCCGCAAAAAAAACAGAAGTTAGGCCTCATGCACACGACAGTATTTATTTGCGGTCCGCAAAAAGCTGTTCCGTGATCTGTTTCCGTGTGTCTTCCTTGATTTTTGGAGGATCACCAGACATGAAAAGTGAAAAAAAAAATCTAAGTCAAATTTGCCTTGCAAATGATAGGAAAAAAACAAACTCGCGGATGACAATCTTGTGTGCCTCCGTGTTTTTTCACGGACCCATTGACTTGAATGGGTCCGCAAACCGTTGTCCGTGAAAAAAATAGGACGGGTCATATTTTTTTGACGGACTGGAAACACGGATCACGGACGCGGATGACAAACGGTGCATTATCCGATTTTTCAACGGACCCATTAAAAGTCAATGGGTCCGCAGAAAATCACGGAAAACGGAACAACGGACACAGAACACAACAACGGTCGTGTGCATGAGGCTTTACTCCGTGTGCATTCCTTTTCCGTATTTCCGATCCGCAACAAAATAGAACATGTCCTATTCTTGTCTGCATTACGGACAAGGATAGTACTGTTCTATTACATACGGTCGTGTGCATGAGCCCTTACCTACGTGTGCATATTTTGTATGAGCAATTAAAACAGATGTTTGCGACGATACCACAAAGCTTACTGATCTTCAGGGTTGTCTTCTAATGGAACAAATAGTTTCCTTTTAATTGGGCCATTCTGGCGCTCCATTTGATGCCAGAAGGAATGACGGCTTATCTGTAGACAAAAGACACTGTCCGTGGAGATTATGAAGATGTGGTCTGAAGTAATTGACAATACCCTTAGTGTTAGTTCTCCCAGCTTCTGAAAGTTTTCATTGTAGCGTGTGAGCTTACATTCATAAAAATGAACATTTACTGTGTTGACTTTCTATATTTATTTTGACTTTGTTTTCCTATTGTCCTAGACCTGAAAGGACACCATCCAGAACTTTAGGCAAATGAAAAGTTAACCTACCTTATGGGCTTCTTCTCTTTGCTGGGTGGTATGGTCCATGGTGTTTTGTTTTGTTTGAAAATAGCTGAAGTCTCTTTGGCCAAAACTTTGAGCTGAAAAAGTTTGTGAACTTTTTAATTAGCTTGAAATTTTGCCTCTGAGATCTGCTAGTGACATACATCTGACAGCCTGAGGACACTACGATCTAGGATCAAAAGTTGGATCAATGTTAGGTTTCTTTTTGAGTTATGGACTTATGGTGGCTATAGGCATCAGGTGGCTCAAGCAACTGAAAAGAGGAACATAGGCCGCTGCCAGAGGTGCCCAGCATTGGCCCATCTCCTCTGAGATCACCAAATTGTGGTTTGTTTGTTTTTTGATCTACCCTGCTCTATCTTGGCATGTTGGATTGCTGGTCTCAACCATACACGTTGGGCTAGGCTCACATATAAGAGGCAGGTAAATCCAATACACAGTTTCAGCAGATGAGCAGACTACTGGAGTTAATATATCTGGCAACACAAAAATACCATTATAGTGAATGTGGATCCGGCAAAGCCCAGTGGTGTCTGGCTAAGCCAGATACAGCAACTCCAGTAGTCCTGCTCCTTTCGGGAACAGACTACTAGATTTACCTGCCACAGATGTGAAACTGGTTCTCTAATCTGAACAGAAATTTTGGGTATCATTGACTTGGTTCTAATGTATATGGCCACCTTCAGGCATGTTGATCCTAACTTGCTACCTAATAGAAAAAGGACCTCCATGGCTGAGACAGTGGTCTTCAATCTGTGTCCAGCTGTGGTAAGGCTACTTTCACACTCGCGTTTTGTGCGGATCCGCCATGGATGGATCTGTTCAGATAATACAACAGTCTGTATAACGGATCCGTCTTGAGCACTATTTAAAGTCAATGGGGGACGGATTCGTTTTCTATTGTGTCAGAGAAATCCGTCCCCATTGACTTACATTGTGTGTCAGGACGGATCCGTTTGGCTCAGTTTCGTCTCCAAAGCGGAATGTAGACTGAACTGATACATTCTGAGCGGATCCTTTTCCATTCAGAATGCATTAGAATGCTAACTGATCCGTTTTGGACCGTTTGTGAGAACCCTGAACGGATCTCGCAAACGGAAAGCCAAAAACGCGAGTGTGAAAGTAGACTAAAACTGTCAAGGCATCCTGGGAGTAGTAGTTCTACCACCGCTGGAGAGTTGCATGTTGCAGACCACTGCATTAGACCTAAATTTGTACTCGATGGAAGGAAAAACATGGTTGGTTCTTATGAATGTGCCATCACTCCAAAAGCCCTTTCAGGTAAGTGTGTTAGTAAATGGTATGATATTTTGTCTCTTTTGCTTTGGGTTAGGCCTCATGCACACGACAGTGTTTTTTCACTGTCAGTGATTTGGCTTCAGTGGTCCGTGTCCGATTTAGCTTCAGTTGTGTTTCCTTGTGTCTTCCTTTTTTTTTGTCTGACGGGAAAAAAAAGGAAGGTTAATAATAAGTGTCATTTTATTGCACCAAGGTCTTGTAGAAAAAAAAATGGACGCGGACACGGATGACATACCAGTTGTGCATCCGTTTTTTTTGACGGACCCATTGACTTGAATGGGTCCGTCCTCCGTTTTCCACTGACAAAAATAGGACAGGTTATATTTTTTTGACGGACTGGAATCGTGGATCACGGACGCGGAGAAAAAACGGAGGACTATCAGGTTTTTTTTCACAGCTCCATAGAAATGAATGGGACCTCAGCTACACTGTGAAAAATGACGGAACGGACGCGGATGCACACAACGGTCGTGTGCATGAGGCCTTAGGCTGCACCCACATGAAACCTAAAACTCTCCTTGCAAATGGTGAAATGCCCAGTGGAAATCTGCAGCAGAAACTTGACTGGGTTGGTTCTGTAAAATCGCTCACCAAAAATGTAACGGCACACATATATTTTTTACGCAACGCAGAACTGGCGCGTGAAAAAAAAAAAAAGCTCATGTACACAGACCCATTAAAAATGAATGGGTCGGGATTTAGTGCGGGTGCGATGCGTTCACGTCACGCATCGCACCCGTGCGGAAGACTCGCTCGTGTGAAGGGGCCTAAGTCTCTAAAGAATGTGCTATTAACCATGTACAATACCTGACACAAAATGTCAGTGATTATATTCAGGTTACATCCAATTACTACCAATAAGGGCTCATGCACACGACCGTATGGCTTTTTCAGTGTTTTGCGTTCCGTTTTTTACGGATCCGTTTGTTCCGTTTTTTGTTTCCGTTGTGTTTCCGTTCCGTTTTTACGCATGCCATATACAGTATACAGTAATTACATAGAAAAAATTGGGTTGGGCACAACATTTCCAATAGATGGTTCAGCAAAAACGGAACGGATACGGAAGACATACGGATGCATTTCTGTATGTGTTCAGTTTTTTTTGCGGACCCATTGACTTGAGTGGAGCCAAGCACCGTGATTTGCGGACAAGAATAGGACATGTTCTATGTTTTTACGGTACGGAAATACTGAAACGGAATGCACAGGGAGACACTTCCGTTTTTTTTGCTGAACCATTGAAATGAATGGTTCAGTATATGTACCGCATACTGAACTCAAAAAACGGCCAGTATACTGAGCGCAAAATACTGTCGTGTGCATGAGCCCTTATACTACCCTGCTCAGTGAAAACAATGCTATTAGGTAGTCACATTCAAAAAGGGAATAACACCTGAGCAGAACATAGCAAGTAACTCATATACTAAAGCAATACAAAAGGATTAGGCCTCTTTCACACTACCGTATGGCTATTTCAGTGTTTTGCGGTCTGTTTTTCACGGATCCGTTGTTCCGTTTTTTGTTTCCGTTGTGTTTCCGTTTCGGTTCCGTTTTTCCTTATGGCATATACAGTATACAGTAATTACATAGAACAAATTGGGCTGGGCATAACATTTTCAATAAATGGTTCCGCAAAAAACAGAACGGATACGGAAGACATACGGATGCATTTCCGTATGCATTCCATTTTTTTTGCGGACCCATTGACTTTAATAGAGCCACGGACCGTGATTTGCGGCCAAATATAGGACCTGTTCTATCTTTGCACAGAACGGAGATACGGAAACACGGAAACGGAATGCATACGGAGTACATTCAGTTTTTTTTGCAGACCCATGAATGGTTTCGTATACGGAACGCAAAAAACGGCCCGCAAAACGGAAAAAAAAAATGGTAGTGTGAAAGAGGCCTTAAGCAAATATACAGTGTACTAGTATATCATGGAGGACAAATACAGACCAGGAGCCTGGAGGGAAAACCAACCACGACGCGCGTTTCGCCTCGCTTCCTCTTGGGGATGTGGTACTGTAAAATGCTACAGACTTGCTGCAGGCAAATCCGTAGTGTTTCCATCCCAGGTGAACATACCCTGAAGAATTCTGGTCATGCTATTATAAAAATCTGTGCAATACACTTTTTTTTTTTTGTGCTGATTCTTATAAAAACAGTGCCACACTTGCCCATAGGTTGGATCTGGTATTACAGCTTAGCACTACTGAAGCAAAGGAGGCAGAGCTGTATTTCCACATACAACCCGTGGAGAGGGGTGGCGCTGTCTTTGAAAGAAAGTAGCCAGGTTTTTCTGTGCAATCCCTTTTAAATATCCATTGAATATTCCTACATAAAATGTCATTGTATTATGCCGCAGTCACATTTGAAGAGGTTTAACAGCTGGGGCACTACAACAACTGAGGGACCCTTACAGCTGCAAGTGCTACAACAGCTGGGGGACCCTGACAGATGGTGCTCTAGAACAGCTGGAGACCCCCCAGCAGCTGACATGTTATAACAGCTGGAGACATTTAGCAGACAGTTAAGTTTTTTTATTTATTTAAAGGGTATGTCCACACAGGTGGATATTAGTGCAGCAATTCGGCAGTGTTGAGAAAATCTGCATGGATTTCACCCTTTTGCCACGAATTTTGTTGCAGAATTTTTTTTCTGGGTGACCAAACCCTTAAAGGGGTTGTCCCATTAAGACAACTTATCCCCTATCCAAAAGCTAGGGAATAAGTGTCTCATCGGCAAGCGTCTGTCCTCTGGGGCACCGCCGATTCCAAGAATCGGGGCCCGTGCCCCCTTGTTTGAATGGTCATGCATGTGCACTGCCGCTCCATTCAACATACTCAGCTATCTCCGGTAGTCCCATAGAATTGACTGGGGTCACAGACGAGAATGCATCTGCCACTCCGTGCAAACTGGGAGCAGGCCCCCCCCCCCCCCCCCCCCCCCCCCCCCTCCCGATGACCGGGTCAGCAAGGCTCCTGAGGATATAGGTGATATGTTGTCTTAGTGGGACAACCCTTTTAATCCATCATTCAAACCCTATATCAGGGATCAGACACCTCCGGCACTCAAGCTGTTCTGAAACTACAACTCCCACAATACTCCTTTCACTTCAGGTGGGAGTTAGTTACAAGAACAGCAGAGCCATTGTGCATACTGGGAGTTGTAGTTTTACAGCATCTGGAGCATCAAATTCGTGGAGCATTGATAGACTTCCTATGATTCCCTACACTGCTCCCTGAGGAGAGCCGAACAGAAACATTTGGAGGAGATTTATCAAAACTGGTGTAAAGGAAAACTGGCTTAGTTGCCCATAACAACCAATCAGATTCCACCTTTCATTTTCCAAATGAGCTCTGAAGAATGAAAGGTGGAACCTGATTGGCTGCTATAGGCAACCAAGCCAGGTTTCATTTACACCGCTTTTGACGAATTTCCCCCCAAAATTCATAGACCAGTGCTTCTGCCCCTTGCCTTAGCGATCAGTGGGACCCCACTGTTCAAAACTTCTGATGACACTATGACATGGCAGAAGTTTTATTAGTAATGGCTAGGTAAAATTTTACACTTATTGAACTGCCTTCAAGAGGACCTTACCCATAGCAACCAATCACAGCTAAGCTTTTATTTTATATTCTGCTCTAGAGAAATGAAAGCTGTGCTGTGATTGGTTTCAACAGGACCTGTCTTTGTTGCCCATAGCAACCAGTTTCATATATCTTCCTCGTGTTTTGTAGGCACTACATTTGACATATAGGTTGATAAATTCTCCCATCTTGAGTGGTTCATGTGCCCAGTGTGTACTTTTCGGTACAACTCCATCCCAAAAGATTTCTCAGCATGTGATATAAACGGTTGAATACATTCTGTGGTGGAAGCAATGACTGAACCACTTCCTGTATTTGGCTGCACCTATGGGAGGGGGGTGGGCTCAGCCGAGGGTAGTAAAGATTTGAGGAAATGCAATAACCTACCCACCAGTTTTTTTTTATATTAAAGTCTCTACCCATAGATCATCCTGGTCTATATATAATTGTCTGACAGAAAAAAGGCCTTGTTGCCCATAACAACCAATTACAGTGCAGCTTATAGAAAGGAGAGCTTCACTATGGTTGCTATGGGCAACAGGGTGAGTTTTGGTAAACCAGGCCCACGTTGAATAGACCTTACCAGTGTTGGACTGGAGTTACTTGGGCCCAGCAGAGGAGATGATTGTGTGATCTCTCCATCTACACAGGACGTATACATACACCTTAAATGCCCCCAATTACCCATGAGTTATTCCATAAACTATAGACCCTAATGGCCAGTGATTGGCTCCGAGGTCACCTTCTGCTGGACCTTGGTTGGCCATTATTGTGTTATTGCCTGAGCTCACTCCAGGATTCCCTGGTGGGACAGTTCTATCCTGGGTCTTAAAGTGGAGTCTCAGGACTAGAAAAAGATGGCAGTTTCTTCCAAAAACAGCTCCACATCTGTTCACAGGTTGTGTGTGGTACTACAGCTCAGCCCCATTCATTTCAATGGAGTTGAGTTACAGTAACAGACACAACCTATGGACAGGTGTGCTGCTGTTTTTGGAATAAAGCAGCCATGTTTCTCTAATCCTGAACAACCCTTAAGGGGACTGAAACTGCTGATTTAGGCTTGACCAGCAGACCATCTAATGTCTAATGCCAGATCCCCTCTCTCCCCCAATGGCAGATGTCAGGGGGTGGAAGGATTGTGTCTGTTCCATGGCTGCAAAAAAAAAGGACATGTCCTATTCTTGTTCATTTTGCAGACAAAATAGCCATTTGAAACAGGCTGCGGGACCTGCGGAAAAGAAAATGTGGGATGCATGCGGCTGGTATCCGTGTTTTGCGGACTGCAAAAACGGTTACAACCAAGTGCATGAGGCCTAAGGGCTCATGTACACGAATGCAAGGGCTCCATGCCAGTGCTGCAGACCGCAAATAGCACCAGCTGTGTGGACTCCATGCTGCGGATGGCAAAAGACAGGACATGTCCTTTTTTTTTGCGGTGTGGAAGCACGGAGCTGAAAGCACACAGAAGTGTTTCTGTGGGCTTCCTATCCGTACCTCTGCTCCACAATAGATAGGACATGTCTTTTTTTTGCTGTATCTTGCGGATTGCGGACCCATTCAAGTCAATGGGTCTGCATCTGCATCGGAAACACCGTTTGCGGTCCACAATGTGGGCAAGGAGTCCTTACTTTTGTGTGCATGAGTCCTAACAAACAGAAATCCCCACCAGAGTTATCTAACAGTTCCCCTCTCCCCATTTTATACACATGCATGCTCTGGTGAGCTAAGCTTAACGAGCATTCGACCGCCCATTATCTGATGAGTATGGCTGGCCTGAGCATTTCTTCATAAGCAACTACTGTACAATATACTCCGCACACTTGTCTGCAGGATTGCACTGAAGTGACTTATTGCAACCCAAATCGAAACGTTGCTTTTTGACCGGCTGTTACTCAATAGGTAACAGAAATGCCGGGACTTCCCTGCCGCTTGCTCTATCATGTCGCCCTGGCCCTGGGTATTTCAGCAGTGAGAAGAAAGGTTGGCAAGCAGAGAAATGATTAGATAACACACAGCTAAAATAGATTTTTACGAAGGGTCAGTGCAATGTCATCACCTTCTCAAATTCATCTGCGGGCAGCCCAGCGGAACTTGTTCTTCCTGTATTTTATGTTTTTGTCTACAACACCTGAGAAGAAACTCAACTGCAGCAGCAAGGCATTTCTCTGTAGGCCATTCTGTACAGTGAAGGGCTTGGGGCCTAGGTGCAGTTCTAAGAGCCATCTGATGACCATGGCACTCAGGTCTGAGAAGCACCTGTGTAGTCCTTTCTTTGCAGTGAATGGCTTGGGGCCTGTGTGCAGTTCTATGAGCCGTCTGAAGAACACAGCAAGTCTGGTCTGAGAAGAACCTGTGTAGTCCTTTCCTTGCAGTGAATGGCTTAGGGCCTGGGTGCAATTCTAAATGCTGTCTGAAGAACACTGCACTCTGGTTTGAGAAGAAATGTGAGAAGAAATTCAACTGCAGAACCATGACATTTCTGTGTAGTCTACCTCTTGCAGTTAATGGCTTAGGGCCTGGGTGCAATGCTATGAATCGTTTGAAGTACATGGCACTCTGGTCTCAGAAGAAACCTGGAAAAGATCCTGTGTAGTCTATTCATTGCAGTGAATGGCTTGGGCCTGAGTGCAATTCGGAGAGCTGTCTGAAGGCTGTCACAGTGGGGAGTTGGGGGGGACTCCCCACCGAACACCAAGAGGGAAATGCGGAAGCAACTAGACCTGGACACACGGAAAAGGGAGCAGGTCACCTCCTACAGCCACACTAATCTTGGCCCTGACTCCTCACACGGTATGAGCGGACCCAGATGGTAGGACAACTCATACCCAGGAACCTTGGACCCTGGAATCCCTGAACATCCCTACAGATCATGAAAGGGCGTGAGACAACCTGTTCCCCCAAGATACGGAAGAACAGGAGTCTCACCCGGCCTAGATGCAGGGAAAAGAGACCGTGAACAGCTATTGCATTGGCAGGTAAGAACCAGAACAACACACTTACCTGCTGCAGCCACACGACTGGAACCCGTGCATATGTACTGGAGCCCACACAGCACAAGCACCAAACATAGGAACCAGCACACCAGTAACTGCCTGGACCCCCCATTCGGACAGGATGCATGAAGGCACTAGGCAGAGCTGCTCACAGATTTGTAGTTCCCCCTCCGGGGAACCCTGGGCCCCTCTAACCGAAGGCACAAATACACAGGGAGATGTCTAGCATTCATGCAGTACTGAGCATACACCATAGACAGACCAGACATGGAGCACCAAACTAGACATAACAACACCCACCCATACATAAACATCACCATACATATAAACGGATAGTGAAAGGAAGGTAGGGTAGGAGACATAGATGTCCCATTAGGTGGCCCTCAAGGACTGGCCAGATGGAACACCCAGGAAAGGAGGAAAGCTCCAGCACCAACAAAGAGTGGAGTACAACTGACTCCATCCTGAAAGCCACAGGCAATATAAACCCCTAGTGGCCACACCCAGCCAGTTAGTGAACACAACCATTACCAGACAGGGAAAGAACTAAGAGAAAGGAGGAAGGTAAAAACATGCTGCAACAACAACACGTTGCCCATGGCAACCAGCATGCATGGCACACGTGTCAAGACGAACAACAACAATACCGTAACACAGCCGTGACAACGGCACTCTGATCGGACAAGAAAAGTGAGAAGAAAGTCAACTGCAGCACCATGACATTTCTGTGTAATCTACTCCTTGCAGTTAATGGCTTGGGGCCTGAATGCAATGTTATGAGTCATTTGAAGTACATGGCACTCTGATCTGAGTAGAAACCCAGAGAAGATCCTGTGTAGTGCATTCCTTGCAGTCAATGGCTTTGGCCTGGTTGCAATTCTAAGAGCTATCTGAAGAACACGGCACTCTGGTTTGAGAAAAAAAACAGAGAAGAACATCAACTGCAGCAGCAAGACATTTCTTTGTAGACATTTCTTGCAGTGAAAAGCCTGGGTCCTGGGTGTAATTCTGAGAGCCACCTGAAGAACATGGTACTCTGGTCTGAGAAGAAACCGAAGAAGAACCTGTTCCGTCCATTCCTTGCAGTGAACCGCTTGGGGCCTGGGTGCAAATCTGAGAGTTGTCTGAAGAACCTGGCACTCTTGTCTGGGAAGAACCTGTTGAGTATATTCCTTGCAGTGAAGGGCTTAGTGCCTGAGTTCAATTCTGAGAGCTGTCTAAAGAATACGGCACGCTGGTTGGAGAAGAAAAGCCAGAAGAAACTCAACTGCAGTAGCATGACGTTTTTGTGTAATCTACTCCTTGCAGTGAATGGCTTGGGGCCTGGGTGCAATTCTAACTAAGAGATATAGTCTATTTTATGCAAGTGAGGCACTAAAGCAGCTGTTCCTTCCCTGTAGTTTTGAGGAACAACCAGGGTGATAAATGTGCATGCAAGGATGGTACAGAAAGCGAGACAAAGATCAGAAAATAAATGCTAAATTTGGTTGGAACGCTAAGTGGGAGCTCAGGTATGGAGTACTGGAGGAAGCATCAACAAGCGAGTATTCAGATACATAGCTAGGGCAGTGAGCTGCATCTGCTGGCATCTGAGTAAAGAAAAGCCAAGCCTCAACAAACTACCACAATGGAAAAAAAATGTGACTGCCCCGGTTGGTTCCTAAGTTTTACTTCTGTTTTGCCATATATATATATATATATATATATATATATATATATAATTTTTTTTACCTAGGAGTTGTTCTTACATCTGTGGATTTTCTATGGAAAACAGGAAGGCGACCACATAAAGTTTAAATAAAAAAACTAAAAAAATTCAAGCAAGTCACTTCCACAATGTACAAACAGGTACAAACATTTTTTTTTTTTTTACCAACTATCATAACTATCATAACCACCCGCCATCGCTGAAGCGTCCTTAGATAATCATAGCAGGAACAGGGGTTCCATCTCCTGCACTACAAAGACCACAGCTGAGCTCTGATAGGTCACTATGGACAACAGGTCAGCTTTTTTTCACTATTTTACCATTTTGGCCATATGAAGACCTAAGACCTTCCCGATGCATCCCTAGAACGAATAAATAGTGGATGCCTATCATGGATCTCCAGAATGAAGCCATCATAGCAAGTAGTACTTCAGACGGAAGCTAGTTTTGTCACCATGGTCACAATCCTAGGTGCTAGTGGCTCGTAGACCATTGCAATAGGGCGCCCATAGAAGTCTATGCGGCCCTACTCTTCTTCCGATTTCTTATTTTCTGTTAGACCCTATATGGAAAAAAGCAGAGCAGCCCACTACTGACTACTTAAAAGGAACCTGTCATCAACTTTATGCTGACCTCACAGAAATGCTGATTTCAGTGGTGTGTCACTCATGAGCTAAAAGTAAGTGGTTGCTGAGAACCAGAATCATAATCATTGCAGCCCAGGCCTTGAAAAGAGTGAAATCTACTTGAGAAGAGTCATGGTTATTCATAATCTCCTGCTCTCCCCACCCATCTTGTCACAGGTAGAGTCAAGGGAATCAAGATAGAGCGGAGGTGCACCCCCTGAGCTGCCACCCGGTCCCTGCCCACTTGCACCACCCGCCCTAGGTGACGGAGCGCAACTGGGCGACAGTCCCTAACCTACTAAGTGCAAGCAGAGAGAAAGAGACAGCAGGGAAGAGGACAGCCACTGAGAAGTTACAATAAGCGGACAAGAGGTAGAACAAAAACTAAAGACGAGGCGGGTCAACTAGCCAAGGTCAGTCCAGGAGGTCACGTCAGAACAAGGGAAGAGGCAAAGACAAATCCGTAAACAAGCCGAGGTCAAAATCCGAGAGGTAGCGTCAAGGTACAGGGAAGGAGAGGTGTCAAGAGGCGGATCGAGGTTCAATTCCAGAGGTAGCTAAATAACAATAAAGTACACAGCCTATAGGACGAAAATCACAGGCAACCTTTAGCCAGCAGGCTGCCGGTATTTATAGAGGGGAGTGAGGGTCTTGTGACGTGGTCAGCGTCACATGACCGACAGACAGACAAGTCGAGCACCGAGTGATCAGTTCGGCGCTCAAGGCAGACCTAGGAGCAGGGAGCCTCCCAGCAGCAAAACCGCCCTGGGAACGAGGCCAAACACAGATCCTCGCTCCTGAAGCTAAGCAGCAGGTCTGCGGCTGATAGGAGACCGAGTGCGCCTTCGGCGTCCCATTACAGTACCCCCCCTTTTACGAGGGGCCACCGGACCCAAGCATTGTGGACGAGGTTTCTCAGGGTGTTCCCGGTGAAATTTAGTAATTAACCTGGAAGCATGCATCCTAGACATAGGTATCCAGGACCTCTCCTCAGGTCCAAAACCTTTCCAGTGGACCAGGTAATGAAAGGAATTTCTAATCTTTCTGACATCTATTATTTTAGAAATAATGAATTCTTCCTGACCCTCAACCTCCACAGGTGGAGGAGGTTTTTTAACCGGAACCACGGGTGACACATATTTCTTAAGTAACGACTTATGGAACACATCATGTATACAGAGGAAATCGGGTAGCTTAAGTCTAAAAGATACTGGGTTAATAAGCTCAATAATATTGTATGGTCCAATGAAACGTGGCGAGAATTTCTTAGAACATTGTTTCAAAGCAAGATTTTTAGTCGACAACCACACCTTATCGCCGAGTACAAAATTTACCCCCTTGGAACATCTCTTATTGGCATGTTTACACTGGGTTTCCTGGGCCTTTTCCAGGTTCGATTGAACCTATGCCCAGACTGTGCACAGTCTAGAGGTAAAATAATCTGCCTGCGGGTTGAGTGAGGATACAGAGGGATTAGAACTAAAGCGAGGATGTAAACCACTGTTACAAAAAAAAGGAGACACCCCCGTGGAAGAATTAACCCGATTGTTGATGGCGAATTCTGCCAACGGGAGGTATCTCACCCATAGGAGTTGACCTTAGAAAAAGCTCCACTGCCTGATTTAACCGTTCCGTCTGCCCATTGGTCTGTGGATGGAAAGCAGACGAAAAGGACAAAAAGCCCTCCAAAAGCTAGAAACAAACTGAACGCCTCTATCAGAGACGATATTCTCAGGGACACCATGCAGACGTACCACATGTTCAATGAACAAGGATGCTAAGGTTTTTGCATCAGGGAGCTTACTTAAAGGAACAAAGTGCACCATCTTGCTAAAACGGTCAACCACTACCCACACCACTGACTTCCCCTCAGAAAGGGGCAGATCAGAAATAAAATCCATGGAGATGTAAGACCATGGCTTACAGGGAATGGGTAGTGGTTGTAGTTCACCAGCGGGATGTGTTCTTGGGGTCTTAGACCGGGCACAAACATCGCAAGCTAAAACATAAGACCGTACATCTTTAGACAAAGTGGGCCACCAGAAAGACCTCAGCAGCAATTCCTTAGTGGCAGCAATACCTGGATGACCACAGAGCACGAAGTCATGACATTTACCCAATAATTGAACACGAAAGCATTCAGGAACAAACAACTTATCTGCTGGTGTTTGTGGAGGAGCAAGTTGCTGAGCCTGTTGAATCTCAGAGGAAAGATCCGCAGAAACTGCTGCCACAAAGATGTTTGTTGGCAAGATGGGTTCCGAAGGGGGGTGGGGGGTATCAGGAGGTTGGACAGCATTAAAACTCCGGGACAAGGCATCTGCCTTAACATTTTTACTTCCTGGCCTGAAAGTAACAGAAAAGTTAAAACGAGTAAAAAAACAGGGCCCATCTGGCTTGTCTAGGATTAAGGCGTTTGGCCGCCTCAAGAAACACTAAGTTCTTATGATCAGTGAGAACAGTAATACGGTGTCTAGCCCCTTCTAAAAAATGCCTCCACTCCTCAAATGCCCATTTAATGGATAGTAACTCACGGTTTCCAATATCGTAATTTCTCTCCGAAGGAAAGAACTTGCGAGAGAAGAAGGCGCATGGCCTTAAATTAGTGAGGTTAGAGGACCCCTGTGAAAGGACGGCCCCCACACCATCCTCTGAGGCATCAACCTCCACCACAATAGGTTCCTCGGTATCAGGCTGAATCAAGACTGGAGCCATTTGGAAACAATTTTTTAGGGTATCAAAGGCTCGACAGGCCTCCAACGACCACTTAACCAGATCCGAACCTTTTTTAGTTAGATCCGTGAGGGGTTTGGCAATAACAGAAAAATTCTTTATGAATTTACGGTAAAAATTGGCGAATCCTAAAAAATGTTGGAGTGCCTTTAAGGAGGATGGTCTTACCCAGTCTTGGATAGCTTGAACCTTACTGGGATCCATTTTAAATGAATGAGGAGTAAGAATATAGCCAAGATAGGGGATCTCTTGAACTCCAAATACACATTTCTCCAATTTAACAGACAAATGGTTCTCCCTGAGAATTTTAAGAACCAGTCTGATGTGAGACACATCAGAATCCCAGTCAGGTGAAAAGACAAGAATATCATCGAGATAAACAATCATAACTTTGCCAATAAATTCTCTAAAAATATCATTCATGAAATTCTGAAACACAGCTGGGGCATTGCAAAGACCGAATGGCATAACCAAATACTCAAAGTGTCCCTCTGGAGTATTAAAAGCAGTTTTCCACTCATCTCCCTCCTTAATACGAACTAGGTTATAAGCTCCTCTCAAATCAAATTTAGAAAACCAAGAAGCACCCAAAATCTGGTTAAACAAATCAGGAATCAACGGGATGGAATACTGATTCCTAATAGTAATTTTATTCAAATTTCTGTAGTCAATGCAGGGCCTGAGACCACCGTCTTTCTTTTTAACAAAAAAGAATCCTGCTCCCAGGGGAGAGGTGGAGGGCCTAATATGTCCCTTCTTGAGACTCTCCTGGATGTATTTTTTCATGTACTTGCGCTCAGGACCGGACAGATTATAAATCCGTCCTTTAGGAAATTTGGACTCAGGTATCAAGTCAATAACACAGTCATAAGACCTATGGGGAGGGAGAGTATCTGTCTCAGTGGTGGAAAAAACATCTGAATAATCAGCAATAAAATGAGGAATATCTGATGAGACCCCAGCTTGAACTACGGTTAAGCAAGAATTACAGTTAGGCCCCCATCTCTCTAACTCGCCCGAACTCCAGTTAATGACCGGATTGTGTTGCTGAAGCCAGGGCATACCAAGGACTACCTGAACTGGAAGATTCTCTAAAACAAAGAAGGAACATTTCTCAGAGTGGCAGACCCCCACAGACAGGGTAACCTCCGGAGTACGGAGTTTTTTCCTGTGCCCCCTAGCAGGGGGGTAGAATCGATGGCCACAACCTGGATCGGGGTGGGTAATTCTAGTATAGGAATTCCCATCTGATCAACGAATTTGTAATCAATAAAACTAAAAGCTGACTCTAAATCCACAAAGGCATTTCTTGACCCCTTTAAGACCCCAAAGGCAATAGAAACCGGCAGCAATAGTTTACTTCTTACCACCTCTGGGAGTACCTTGTCCTTGAATCCCTCAGACTTGGATGATTTTCCAGAAGGCGGAGCTTTAGGACACTGACGGATCCAGTGTTCGGGATCCCCACAATAAAAACAAGAGCCGCGACGACGATGTAGTTCTCTTCACATCATCCCGAGTTGCATGGGCTCGTCCGAGTGGGCTTCCATCCTGGGTTCAAGGGGGGGAGGCTTAGGTTGAAGAAGGGTATGAGGAGAAAACAAATGCTCCCGCTGTCTCTCTCTGATCCGTCTATCTAGTCTGATGGCTAGCGTCATGGTCTCCTCTAAAGAGTCAGGACAGGGATAACAAACCAACATATCCTTTAACTTTTCAGTCAAGCCTGCCCTAAATTGACATTTGAGCGCTGGTTCGTTCCAGCCCGAAGGAACGCACCACTTGGGAAACTGAGTACAATAATTCAGCACGGGACAATTTCCCTGAGTGAGGGCCTTAAGATTGGATTCTGCCACAGAGGCTCGTTCAGGTTCATCATAAAGAACCCCTAACGCCTGGAAAAAGAGGTCCACAGAGCTAAGACAAGGGGAATCTGGTGATAAAGAAAAGGCCCATTCCTGGGGGTCCACTTAAAGCAAGGAAATGATAATACCAACCCTCTGTGGGTCAGGGCCGGAGGAGTGGGGTTGTAGTCGAAAATAAAGTTTACAGCTTTCCTTGAAAGCTAAAAAACTTTGGCGATCACCCAAAAACCGATCAGGCAATTTAATGTGAGGTTCCACCTGAACGGTGGCAGGAGCAAGAATAGGGGGAGTTCGGACGGTCTTCTGAACTTGCAGTCTATCCTCAAGTTCTTGTACTATTTGAGCAAGACCCTGCACATGTTCGGTGAGGCTCTGTATAGGGTCCATGCTGAATTTGGGCCTGTGATTCTGTCACGGGTAGAGTCACGGGAATCAAGATAGAGCGGAGGTGCACCCCCTGAGCTGCCACCCGGTCCCCTGTCCCTGCCTACTTGCACCACCTGCCCTAGGTGACGGAGCGCAACTGGGCGACAGCAGGGAAGAGGACAGCCACTGAGAAGTTACAATAAGCGGACAAGAGGTAGAACAAAAAACGGAAGGCGAGGCGGGTCAACTAGCCGAGGTCAGTCTAGGAGGTCACGTCAGAACAAGGGAAGAGGCAAAGACAAATCCGTAAACAAGCCGAGGTCAAAATCAGAGAGGTAGCATCAAGGTACAGGGAGCAGGCAGGAGAGGTGGATCGAGGTTCAATTCCAGAGGTAGCTAAATAACAATAAAGTACACAGCCTATAGGACGAAAATCACAGGCAACCTGTAGCCAGCAGGCCGTCTGTATTTATAGTGGGGAGTGAGAGTCATGTGACGTGGCCAGCGTCACATGACCGACAGACAGACAAGTGGAGCACCGAGTGATCAGCTCAGCGCTCAAGGCAGACCTAGGAGCCTCCCAGCAGCAAAGCCGCCCTGGGAACGAGGCCAAAACACAGATCCTCGCTCCCGAAGCTAAGCAGCAGGTCTGCGGCTGATGGGAGACAGAGTGCGCCTTCGGCGTCACGTTACACATCTGCTGATGATTAGCAGTTCTCTCCTAGACAGAAAGGGAGACAACTCGGTAGGAGACTGTCAGTAATCAGCAGGTGGGCAGGGAGAGCAGGAATTTATAAATAACCATGACTCTTCTCAGGTGGCCGTGACTCTTTTCCAGGCCCAGTCTGCAATGATTGTGATGTTGGTTCCCGGTAACCGCTGAAGTTAACTCACCTGTCTCTACTTTATGCTGCTGTTAGTATGGGCAGCATAAAGTTGATGACAGGTTCCCTTTAAGTTCTGAATAAAAAGAATAATAATTAAAGGGGTGCTCCAAAATAACAAGTTTTATATCTACACCTTCATAAATAAGGCTAGTAAAGTTGAGGGGGGGGGGGGGGGGGGGTCTTTGTATAGAAAAATACTGTAGTCAAATAAAAATAGTAACAAAAACCCACTTAAAAAAAAAAAGACATTGGAGCTCCACCTAGTGGTTGTGTGTAGAGTTGCGGACTGATGTGTTTGTAGGTACAGTAGGCATGGCAACCTCTACAGCTGATTACTAGACTTAACTGACAATAACTGCCGCTTTCTTTGGAGATGCAACCATGCGTCTAGAAGGAAATCATTTACTCCACCCTGAAATCATAGTCTAGTCAAGTCTACCTATTTCGGCAGTACCCTACAGGTTTCGTTGATCTTTTTCACAAGGGGCTGCATTTCATTTTATAATTTTCTTTAGTTCAACTGGAATTTCGGACTCATTTATTAAAGGAGTATGTGAAAAATGTACTGCATTTAATGTAAATATATCCCAAGTGTATTGATTTACCTGCTTAATATATACATGTTAACCCATGCACCAAGTGGAGTAACCTGGGGGACCGATTTTTTAATGGGATATTATATCCATGGGCCATCAATGTGGGTCTGACACCCAGAACCCCTGACTATATACAGTCACCTGCAGCACCCATAGTAACACTCTCATACATGTCTGTGCCTTTAAGAGAATGGGGCAGACCTGCAGTGTTAATTACAAGCCATTTTGAGAAATCCATTGCGGAATCTGCAGAAAACTCTGCAGGAAAAAATGCTGTGTGAGCCGCACATTACTTTAATCATCAAGCAAGTGAGCCTCTCAGCTGATCCTCGGGTTTCTGCTGTGGTTTTGCATTTTAAATGTGGTGGGTCTGCACATGACTTTGGCCCCAATCATTGGGACAGCCACCAATGTTGTTGCCGGGTTTTGGTGTGGAAATGTGAACAAGCCCTTAGAAAGCCATTGCAGTTCCAAGGGGACCCAACGGTGAGCTGAGATAAGGTGGGTGCAGCCCTTGGCCAAAGTGCTGATAGAAGTGCAGAGCAACCAAGTACAGTAGACCAGTCAGTCAATGAGCGATAGGACTATACATATATCACCCTTATGTGTTGTTCCTGCAACACTGATTTATAAGCAGGGGCAAGCTGGCCAATAGACCCTACAGAGAAATTTCCCAGTGGTTCGATGCCCAGACGGCCACCCAAGACCTCCTCACGGCCGCCTGCCAGATACATAATGATTCAGATGCGCCCAGCATTAATTAATTTAAGTAACATCAGGTACTTATGCACCTGGCAGACGGCCACAGGTGCCCTCCTGAACTCACCATTCTTAGGACGCAGTATTTTGTGCGGCACTGCGGTATTTGGTTCTGCTGGGGTGGTATTTTGTGCTGCACTAAGGTATTATATGCCACACCTACTTCTGTTATCTCCGCCTACTTGTGTTGTCCCGCCTTCTGTCAATTGGATTCGCCAACAACATGGGGCCACTTTACGTTCCCAGTCCGTCCCTGTTTATAAGGGCCTCTCGTTCCCAGTCCGTCCCTGTTTATAAGGGCCTCTCTTTTGCCATGGAATTTTGGCACGGGCACCCACGCTGAAAGTTTGTTGGCGGCTGCGTGATTTTCTTTTTGGTTTCTGCCTACTATTCATTTCAATGGGAGGCAGCGCTGAGGATCGTAGAGTGGCGGTTCAAAGCCATGGTGACAACGAGAAAGGACATGTCCAGTATCGGGGCAGCCACGGATTTAAACTGCTCTGCGATCTTCAGCATTCCCACTGAAATGAATGGGAAGCAGAAAGGACGTGGCTCGCGGCAGGAATTCTGCGAAATTTCAGCCTGGCTGTCCACACCAAAATTCAGCAGAAAAAATTTAACAGCGGTTGCTGTCCGCCGATGTCTCCCTCCTTAACGTCGTGGTCCCAGGCTCCATGTTTGGCTGTGAATCAGCTCCATGGTTTTCTTCCAGCCCTGGGCACAGCATGCTTTCAGCTTGTTCCCTATAGCACTTCCTTAATGGCTGGCGTGCATCACTTCCTGTGATTTATGGGTTTAGCATGTGACCATGCTGACCAATCCTAGCCCTCCTGCACATATATAAGTGATCCAGCCCCTTTCCCAGGTGCCTGAGCGTCAAGGTCCTTGTGTCCTGCAAAGGCTGGTGCTATCTCTGCTTGTGTTCCTGTTTACCTGATCCGTGCTTGTGTTTCTGGAAGCTGCTATCTGTTTGATCCTTGCCTGCTTGCCTCGACTATTTGCCGACCTGTTGCCAACCTGGATTGACTGACCTGTACCTGTGCCGCTTGCCCTGAACTTTTGCTTGTTTGACTTCGCCTCATCCTTCAGCCCTGCACTGTTGCTCTTGGTTACGACTTGGCCTGCTGACTTTGCCTGTGCCTCTGGTACCTTGCTCTGGTACCTCCTGGTCTGCCTGGACCAGCTGCTTCGTGTGCCAATCCTCCTCAAGAGGTGGCGACCTGGTGTTTTCTTCTGGAAAATCTATCCCCACCATCAGGGGTACTTTGAAGAATGAGAGGTTCACTTAGACAACGGCCTTAGAACAGGTACAATAACAGCCAAGCGAGTGAGCCTCTCAGGTGGGAAGAATAGACTTGTTTTACTACAGTAAGAAGTTGTCCTATACTTACTAAAGGTGCGGAATCACTTGAGAAGAAGAGACTATTTTCTCAGTGGGCGATAGGACTATATATATATATATATATATATATATATATATACACTGTATATATACAGTACAGACCAAAAGTTTGGACACACCTTCTCATTCAAAGAGTTTTCTTTATTTTCATGACTATGAAAATTGTAGATTCACACTGAAGGCATCAAAACTATGAATTAACACATGTGGAATTATATACATAACAAACAAGTGTGAAACAACAGAAAATATGTCATATTCTAGGTTCTTCAAAGTAACCACCTTTTGCTTTGATTACTGCTTTGCACACTCTTGGCATTCTCTTGATGAGCTTCAAGAGGTAGTCCCCTGAAATGGTTTTCACTTCACAGGTGTGCCCTGTCAGGTTTAATAAGTGGGATTTCTTGCCTTATAAATGGGGTTGGGACCATCAGTTGCGTTGAGGAGAAGTCAGGTGGATACACAGCTGATAGTCCTACTGAATAGACTGTTAGAATTTGTATTATGGCAAGAAAAAAGCAGCTAAGTAAAGAAAAACTTGTGGCCATCATTACTTTAAGAAATGAAGGTCAGTCATTCAGCCGAAAAATTGGGAAAACTTTGAAAGTAAGGGCTATTTGACCATGAAGGAGAGTGATGGGGTGCTGCGCCAGATGACCTGGCCTCCACAGTCTCCGGACCTGAACCCAATCGAGATGGTTTGGGGTGAGCTGGACCGCAGAGTGAAGGCAAAAGGGCCAACAAGTGCTAAGCATCTCTGGGAACTCCTTCAAGACTGTTGGAAGACCATTTCAGGAGACTACCTCTTGAAGCTCATCAAGAGAATGCCAAGAGTGTGCAAAGCAGTAATCAAAGCAAAAGGTGGCTACTTTGAAGAACCTAGAATATGACATATTTTCAGTTGTTTCACACTTGTTTGTTATGTATATAATTCCACATGTGTTAATTCATAGTTTTGATGCCTTCATAGTCATGAAAATAAAGAAAACTCTTTGAATGAGAAGGTGTGTCCAAACTTTTGGTCTGTACTGTATATATAAACCTTGTGTGTTACTGCCTGCAACACCGATTTATAAGGGCTGTTCACTGTTACAAAAACCAGCAAGCGAGTGAGCCTCTCACGTGGGAAGAATAGACTTTCTTGACTACAGTAAGAGGTCATCTTATCTATAGTAAAGGAGCAACTGTTCACGGTTACAAAAACCACCAAGCGAGTGAGTCTATCTGGTGGAAAGAACTTGTTTGTTGACTGGAGTAAGAGGCTGTCTGCAATATTCTTGCGAAATGTGTCTGCCACCATTGCCTAGCACTGCGGTCCGTTATCTACAGTACATTGTGAAGGACATTTTAGAGGTAAGTAATCATCGTAGGATTCCTCACAGTTATGGATTTTTTTGGAACGGTGAAGTCACAAACAGCTGCAGAGTCACCAGTTGCCTGGCTCTGCAATACGCATTATCAATCCAAGCGCACTTCGCTGTTCATACACAACAGTCTCTTCCAGCTACGCTATTGCCAAGAGGCAGTGGCCAGAAAATGGCAGGCGTCCAAGAATCCATGCAAATAACAAAGCTACAGACGCGTTTGTACATTGTCATTACAGATGCCCAGGACATATTAAAATGAGTTTGGTATGACAGAAGAGCTCCCGGGTGGAAATGTATGTCTTAGAAGACATTCTGTGGATGGATATGGGCAGTTTGGGTACCTAGCTGCTACAGTGCACACCAGGAACGTGTTGGCATACTCCGTCCTACACTTGACAGGGACACGTTAAATGTAATATCATCTTATGTATGCAAACGTGGTTATTGAGGCCGGGAAGAAGCTGTCACGCGATGCAGGTGACATTTATGACCGCCTATAGTCTTTAAAAAAGCTCAGGGTTTGCTAGCTGCCCCAAACAACACCTGATTGTGCAGATGGCACCTGCAGGCAGGGTGCCCACAGAATTTCTGGGCTTCTGGACAAGACAAAACTTCCGCCCCTCCTCCCTCTCTGCAGTCATGGTGCTCCCATGAACCAGCCAAAGGGGTAACTTGAAGCGCCTGGGCCTGGATACAAGATCTGTAACAAGAACCCCAGGCTAGCAAGGCGCCCCTTATAGCTACGCCTTGGTATGCAGCATACACTAAGCTTAGGGGGTTAATGCCTTGCGATTCCTTGCAGCTCAGGGTAACTTTAGGGTTAATACTGGATGTTGATAGACTGAGGTAGCTTAGAAGTAGATAATAGTGAATTCCTATAGTGGCTAAGGGGTTAATGATAATATCCATGGTGGTGTAGGGTGGCTGAAGGGTTAATACATTATTATTATTATTTTTTTTATCCCTGGTGGCCTAGGAGGGGTGAAGGGGGTGAAGGAGTTCTTGGTAGCTACCATGGTGGTCTAGGTCAGTGATAGGGTTAATGCCAGCATCTGTGGTGGTCTAGGATAGTGAAAAGGTTAACTCATGCCTGGTGTCCAGTGGCTGCTCGTGACAGGGAGGGGAACCTGGCGGTGGATCACATTAGTTTCAATTTAGAGGTCAGTGCAGGACATGGAGATGAGTGCGCGTCTCTGATTTAACAGCTAGTAGTCTGAGTCTAGAATCAGGCCTCCCTGACTACAAAAGGGGACATTCACGTGACATTCGTGTGACGGTCATTCTATGGGGCTATCCACATGGATGGTTTTTTTTTAATGGCCAGTGAATAATGACTGTCAAAAAATAGGACGCCCCATTTCTGCCCATTTTGATGACCAGATGGTCCCCATTGAAAACAATGGGCCCGTTGTTCACAGTCGTTTTCGCCAGAAGCACACCTGTCTAACGGCCGTTTAAAACAGGTACATCAGCGACGCGGAAGGCAGGGAGTTAAAAAAGCAACAACTCACCACAGGCATGCGCGGGAACACTTGCTTCACACTGGAGGCAGCAGGACCCTATCTACAGAGGGCACTATGGGGGGTATTATATCTACACAGGGCACTATGGTGAACATTATATCTACAGAGGGCACTATGGGGGGCATTATATCTACAGGGGGCACTATGGAGGGATAATATCTAAAAAGAGCACTATGGGGACATTATATCTACAGAGGGCACTATGGTGGACATTATTTCTACAGAGAGCACTATGGGGGGCATTATATCTACAGAGGGCACTATGGTGGATATTATATCTACAGAAAGCACTATGGGGCACATTATATCTACAGAGGGCACTATGGGGGCATTATAGCTACAGAGGGCACTATGGTGGGCATTATATCTACAGGGGGCACTATGGAGGGATAATATCTAAAAAGAGCACTATGGGGACATTATTTCTACAGAGAGCACTATGGAGGGAAAATATCTAAAAAGAGCACTATGGTGGACATTATATCTACAGAGGGCACTATGGGGGGCATTATATCTACAGAGAGCACTATGGAGGGATAATATCTAAAAAGAGCACTATAGGGACATTATATCTACAGAGAGCACTATGGTGGACATTATTTCTACAGAGAGCACTATGGGGGGGCATTATATCTACAGAGGGCACTATGGTGGATATTATATCTACAGAAAGCACTATGGGGCACAGTATATCTACAGAGGGCACTATGGGGGCATTATAGCTACAGAGGGCACTATGGTGGGCATTATATCTACAGAGGGCACTATGGTGGACATTATGTCTACAGAGAGCACTATGGGTCACATTATATCTACAGAGAGCACTATGGGATGCATTATATCTACTGAGAGCACTATGGGGGGTATTATATCTACAGAGGGCACTATGGTGGGCATTATATCTACAGAGGGCATTATGGGGGCATTATAGCTACAGAGAGCACTATGGGAGGCATTATATATACTGAGGGCACTATGGGGGGGGGGCATTATATCTACAGAGGGCACTATGGTGGGCATTATATCTACAGAGGGCACTATGGTGGACATTATGTCTACAGAGAGCACTATGGGTCACATTATATCTACAGAGAGCACTATGGGGGGGTATTATATCTACAGAGGGCACTATGGTGGGCATTATATCTACAGAGGGCATTATGGTGGACATTATAGCTATAGAGAGCACTATGGTGGCATTATATCTACTGAGGGCACTACAGGGGTTGGGGTTAAAAACAGATGCAAAACGGATGTTAAAAACGGATAGACAGACTGAAAATGGATAGAGACACGGATGCAAAATGGCCATAACAGACTGACAGTTTATCCATTTTTGCATGAATGTACCCTATAAGGATCTAGAGGTTTATACACTGCCAGGACCTCTTAATTCTCAGGCACTTTGATGCAAGTGCCTTTCTGTGCTCCTGTCTGCAGGACTGGTCTGCTGATAACACTGCAAAAGGGAATAGCTATTTGGGCAATTTTCTATTATAATCGCTAAACTGGATCCACTTCTAAGCCTCATTTTAATGGAATCACTTGGGCCTTACATCTACAAGCCCATGGCGAGCATGAGGAAGTGTCCTGTAATGCTATAGTGCCATCTACTGGGCAAGCTTAATATAGCAAGCTGTGATGGGAAGTTTTACCAAGTTAGAATTTCATGATACATATAATTAACCTTTACTTTGCTGGATAGCTAATAACAACATGGGCACAAGCAATAACTGCATGCGAATGCCAGCCTTAATCTTCATAGACAATATGTTGCTGCACCCTGTCCAAATGAAAGCGACAAGACTGCTGTTATGGGGGTCGGGGGAGCTCCAGACTATACATCCAGACTGCTGTATATGTAAGCCGTGTACCGGGGTGGGCTCCCCAGGATACAGCGAAGTCACAGACAAGAAAAGCGACACTGACACCAGCTGAATATGCAAGAACAGAAACTTTACTTAGGCAAAAAGTAATAACACAGACATAACCAAAACAATACAAATACGCATAGAAAACGCTATATCCCAGACCCACAGTCAATGTCCCTGCCCACTGGACAGGCCTAGCCAATGGCGGACACAGCAGAGCCTACAAGTCGTGCTGTGCCGCTACAGAGGACTGACCTAGCCGATGGCGGACACAGCAGAGCCTGCAACGTCAATACTGCGCCGCAGAACAGTCCCGAACAACCTGGCAATAACACAACCCTAACTAGCTATCTAGTTTCAGGCCTAGGCTTAGTCTCTGTTTTTCAGGCGCCACTAGTGTAAAGCATGGAGTAAACGGGTGTACTGACCTTCGTCCGTTCTGGGCCCTAGGATGCCGCTTACCCGGGATGGCCACCAAGCTCTCAGCAACCGTGCGGCCTTGCTTGATGATGAGGCTTTCTGTCCACACACTGAAACTGGTCTTCCTGGGACAACCTCTCTTTCAAAGAGCTGGACTCAGTAAGGAGACGACAGCTACTCTCCTTCCTTTGAGTGTCCATTCACTGCCGGACATCTGCAAGCCAGGATGGAATCGGATTCAGTCCCTCACAGCACAATCCTTCCACCATGTTAGATCAACACTTCCTGGTTCACTCACAAGCAGCAGCATGAGTCATCACCTACTTTACATATGCAAATCCTAGAGTGTGCTGGTTGTAGCTGCAAAACAGTGGCCTCTAGTGTCCAGAATGCCAAATGACAGTTTAAGTACACTTTAAACATAAACCTTATACAGGCAGAGCTTATTCACAATCTCACATACCACCCCACTAGAAGTTGTCACCCTCGGCAACTCTCCCCATACAAACTCATCCTGGGCATAGCGCTGTGGAGGCACACCAGCATTGGGCCTCGCTGACCTTCTCAGATTGGGGGTTTCAGAAACACTGGGGACATCAGGCATATTTGACAAAAATTGATAAACTGTCAGTCTGTTATGGCCATTTTGCATCCGTGTCTCTATCCATTTTCGGTCTGTCTATCTGTTTTTAACATCCGTTTTTCATCAATTTTTAACCCCAACCCCTGTAGTGCCCTCAGTAGATATAATGCTGTTGATTGCTCAGCATTGCATCTGGGTGGCAAACCTGCCACGGCCGGAACTTCTGTGGACACTTGGGCAGGGACGACCCACCATTCCTCCTCTTACTCATCTGAGGGACTTTCCTCCATACCCTGAGCGTGAGGAGGCACCCCCTCTACGCACACCGGTTCATCAAAATTGCAATGTCTCAACATATTACGGTGTAAGTTCCGTGAGGGTCCCCCTGTCCCTACTGGCTCTACCTCATAGACCGGAATTGCGGGGTCTACTCTTCCCTTCACCGTGTATGGAACTGCCTCCCACTGTCTATCAAACTTCCCTGACGGCCGTTTGGCTTTGACCATCACCCGATCACCAGGGACATACCCATCTTTCTGCACTGGTCTTGGGTTAGGGTGTACCACCTGTCCCAGGCGCTCCCCCACAACATTGTGGACCGCTCTCAGCCAGCGGCGGTGCTCCTGCACCTATGCGGTGGTACTTTTCGGTGGGGGCTCCATCAGGTTAGGCATGTAGAGATCTTCAATCTCCCGTCCGGCTCGTCCAAACATGAGCATATGTGGAGAGTATCCAGTGGTACTGTGTACTCTGTTGTTATAGGCCCACATCAACTCAGGTAGTTACGCGGGCCACTGGGCTTTCTGACTGTCTTCCAGAGTCCGCAGCATCTGAAGCAAGGTGCGATTGAAGCGTTCGCACGCCCCGTTTCCTTGTGGGTGATATGGAGTGGTTCGGGAGCGTTCAATCCCATACAGTTGGTACAGTTCATTCATTAGAGTACCCTGAAAGCATGCTCCCTGGTCAGAATGTATCCTCCATGGACACCCGAACACCTGTATAAAGTGTTTACAGACAGCTTCGGCGGCCGACTCTGCGGTTTGGTCTCTGGTGGGCACAGCCACCGCATACTTGGTAAAGTGATCTGTCATGACTAGACAGTACGAGTGTCCCGAGGTAGAATATCCAATCTGTACATAATCGATCATCAGAAGTTCTAGGGGTGCTGAGCTGCGGATGGTCTGCACAGTAGCCCACTGCTCAGTACTCTTACTCAACCCACATGATCGACAAACCTTTCGATCATGGCCCACACTAGTGCCAGTAGTTCCAGTTTAAAGGAGCTATAGTTATCAGGGTTGCGTTCTGACTCTCTTAGGGACTGGCTCCCATAGGCAATGACTCTCTCCCGTCCATCCTGGACTTGGGACAATACGGCCCCCAGACCATGTAGGCTTCCATCAGTATACAGCAGGAATGGGGTATCAAACCGCGTGTAAGCCAGGATCGGGGCATTGGTCAGCACCTCTTTCACCGCTTCAAAGGCCTCTTGTTGCCGGGGTCCCCAGTTGACGGGGCGTTTCTTCGGGCCCCCAGCCGTGCCTCTTAGCAACTCGTTTAACGGGCCCACCAGATGAGCGAATTTGGGTATAAACCTCCTGTAGTAGCCGGCCAGTCCCACGAACGCCCGTACCTCCCGTAGCGTACTTGGCCGGGGCCACTTCTGAACGGCCGCCACCTTGCTGGGGGCCGGTTTTACCTCCTCCTGGGTGACCACATGTCCTAAGTACTCTATCTGCTGTCGGAACAGCTGGAATTTTTTTGGCTTGATCTTGAGCCCATGGTCTCGTAGCCGTCCCAAGACTTGTCGCAGCTTCTGTAGGTGATCTTCAAAGGAAGCCCCGAACATTACTATGTCATCCAGGTATATCAATACTGATTTGAAGTTGAGGTCCCCCAGACAGTGTTCCATCAATCGCTGGAATGTCCCCGGAGCATTGGAGAGGCCGAAGGGCATCCGGTTGAACTCGTAGAGTCCCATAGGTAGAATGAAGGCCGTCTTGGCTTTGTCCTTTTTTGGCCACCTCCCGGAAGGCACCCATAGCCTCAAGGTCTCGTCATTGTATCTCATTCAGTGTCTCCTGTAGAGCATTGGAATATTGCATCAAGGTTTCGCCCTCTCGCTGGGGTCGGTTAAAGAAGTGACTCCGTAACTGTACCACTTTGGCCCGCCCCCCTTAGGCTCTCTCTAGCAAGGAGAATATCTTCTCTAGGGTATCTCTCTCAGAGTCAGGCCTTACCATCACTGTCCGCCTGACGTCACCCTCTAGGGCTCCCAACGCAACCTCGGCCTGCAGTTCAGGGGTCAGGTTACACATTTTAACCGCACTTCGCACCCTTTCAGTCCAGTCCTGCGATGTCATGTTGTTACCGTCATACTTTGGCAGATGACGCAGCAGCGCCCTTACAGGGATGTATCCTACTGGCGTAGCCATATTGTTGGGGGCAAGCTGGACTTGCGCCTGTGCACCCTGGACTGGGTCCTGATCCGGCACCACTGGCGCCGGGGGATGATCTCCCGCCGCGTTCCCGTCCATAACGGTTGCTGTATCCTGCCGACTACGCCAAGTTGTAAGCCGTGTACCGTGGTGGGCTCCCCAGGATACAGCGAAGTCACAGACAAGGAAAGCGACACTGACACCAGCCTTGCTTGATGATGAGGCTTTCTGTCCACACACTGAAACTGGTCTTCCTGGGACAACCTCTCTTTCAAAGAGCTGGATTCAGTAAGGAGATGACAGCTACTCTCCTTCCTTTGAGTGTCCATTCACTGCCGGACATCTGCAAGCCAGGATGGAATCGGATTCAGTCCCTCACAGCGCAATCCTTCCACCATGTCAGATCAACACTTCCTGGTTCACTCACAAGCAGCAGCATGAGTCATCACCTACTTTACATATGCAAATCCTAGAGTGTGCTGGTTGTAGCTGCAAAACAGTGGCCTCTAGTGCCCGGAATGCCAAATGACAGTTTAAGTACACTTTAAACATAAACCTTATACAGGCAGAGCTTATTTACAATATCACATATAGGGGGCACTCCAGACTACACATCCAGACTGCTGTTATAGGGGGTGCTCCAGACTACACTCCAGACTGCTGTTATAGGGGGGGCTCAAGACTATACATCCAGACTGCTGTTACAGGGGGCGCTCCAGACTACACTCCAGACTGCTGTTATAGAGGGCGCTCCAGACTACACTATAGACTGCTGTTATAGGGGGCGCTTTAGACTACAAATCCAGACTGCTGTTATAGGGGACACTCCAGACTACACATCCAGACTGCAGTTATAGGGGGCACTCCAGACTACACATCCAGACTGCTGTTATAGGGGAGCACTCCAGACTACATATGTAGACTGTTGTTATAGGGGGGCGCTCCAGACTACACATCCAGACTGCTGTTATAGGGGGGCGCTCCAGACTACACATCCAGACTGCTGTTATAAGGGGCGCTCCAGACTAAACATCCAGACTGCTGTTATAGGGGGCGCTCCAGACTACACATCCAGACTGCTGTTATAGGGGGCGCTCCAGACTACACATCCAGACTGCTGTTATAGGGGGCGCTCCAGACTACACATCCAGACTGCTGTTATAGGGGGCGCTCCAGACTACACATCCAGACTGCTGTTATAGGGGGCGCTCCAGACTACACATCCAGACTGCTGTTATAGGGGGCGCTCCAGACTACACATCCAGACTGCTGTTATAGCGGGCGCTCCAGACTACACATCCAGACTGCTGCTATAGGGGGCGCTCCAGACTACACATCCAGACTGCTGTTATAGGGGGCGCTCCAGACTACACATCCAGACTGCTGTTATAGGGGGCGCTCCAGACTACACATCCAGACTGCTGTTATAGGGGGCGCTCCAGACTACACATCCAGACTGCTGTTATAGGGGGCGCTCCAGACTACACATCCAGACTGCTGTTATAGGGGGCGCTCCAGAGTACACATCCAGACTGCTGTTATAGGGGGCGCTCCAGATTACACATCCAGACTGCTGTTATAGGGGGTGCTCCAGACTACACATCCAGACTGCTGTTATAGGGGGCGCTCCAGACTACAAATCCAGACTGATGTTATAGGGGGCACTCCAGACTACACATCCAGACTGCTGTTATAGGGGGCGCTTCAGACTACAAATCCAGACTGCTGTTATAGGGGGCGCTCCAGACTACACAACCAGACTGCTGTTATAGGGGGCGCTTCAGACTACACATCCAGACTGCTGTTATAGGGGGCGCTCCAGACTACACATCCAGACTGCTGTTATAGGGGGCGCTCCAGACTACACATCCAGACTGCTGTTATAGGGGGCGCTCCAGAGTACACATCCAGACTGCTGTTATAGGGGGCGCTCCAGACTACAAATCCAGACTGATGTTATAGGGGGCACTCCAGACTACAAATCCAGACTGATGTTATAGGGGGCACTCCAGACTACACATCCAGACTTCTGTTATAGGGGGCGCTTCAGACTACAAATCCAGACTGCTGTTATAGGGGGCGCTCCAGACTACACAACCAGACTGCTGTTATAGGGGGCGCTTCAGACTACAAATCCAGACTGCTGTTATAGGGGGCGCTCCAGATTACACATCCAGACTGCTGTTATAGGGGGTGCTCCAGACTACACATCCAGACTGCTGTTATAGGGGGCGCTCCAGACTACAAATCCAGACTGATGTTATAGGGGGCACTCCAGACTACAAATCCAGACTGATGTTATAGGGGGCACTCCAGACTACACATCCAGACTGCTGTTATAGGGGGCGCTTCAGACTACAAATCCAGACTGCTGTTATAGGGGGCGCTCCAGACTACACAACCAGACTGCTGTTATAGGGGGCGCTTCAGACTACAAATCCAGACTGCTGTTATAGGGGGCGCTCCAGATTACACATCCAGACTGCTGTTATAGGGGGTGCTCCAGACTACACATCCAGACTGCTGTTATAGGGGGCGCCCCAGACTACAAATCCAGACTGATGTTATAGGGGGCACTCCAGACTACACATCCAGACTGCTGTTATAGGGGGCGCTTCAGACTACAAATCCAGACTGCTGTTATAGGGCGCGCTCCAGACTACACAACCAGACTGCTGTTATAGGGGGCGCTTCAGACTACAAATCCAGACTGCTGTTATAGGGGGCACTCCAGACTACACATCCAGACTGCTGTTATAGGGGGCACTCCAGACTACACATCCAGACTGCTGTTATAGGGGGCGCTTCAGACTACAAATCCAGACTGCTGTTATAGGGGGCACTCCAGACTACACATCCAGACTGCTGTTATAGGGGGCGCTCCAGACTACACATCCAGACTGCTGTTATAGGGGGCGCTTCAGACTACAAATCCAGACTGCTGTTATAGGGGGCATTCCAGACTACACATCCAGACTGCTGTTATAGGGGGCATTCTATACTACACAATCAGACTGCTGTTATAGGGGGTGCTCCAGACTACACATCCAGACTGCTGTTATAGGGGGCACTCCAGACTACAAATCCAGACTGCTGTTATAGGGGGCGCTCCAGACTACACAACCAGACTGCTGTTATAGGGGGCACTTCAGACTACAAATCCAGACTGCTGTTATAGGGGGCACTCCAGACTACACATCCAGACTGCTGTTATAGGGGGCACTCCAGACTACACATCCAGACTGCTGTTATAGGGGGCACTCCAGACTACACATCCAGACTGCTGTTATAGGGGGCACTCCAGACTACACATCCAGACTGCTGTTATAGGGGGCGCTCCAGACTACACATCCAGACTGCTGTTATAGGGGGCGCTCCAGACTACACATCCAGACTGCTGTTATAGGGGGCGCTCCAGACTACACATCCAGACTGCTGTTATAGGGGGCGCTCCAGACTACACATCCAGACTGCTGTTATAGCGGGCGCTCCAGACTACACATCCAGACTGCTGCTATAGGGGGCGCTCCAGACTACACATCCAGACTGCTGTTATAGGGGGCGCTCCAGACTACACATCCAGACTGCTGTTATAGGGGGCGCTCCAGACTACACATCCAGACTGCTGTTATAGGGGGCGCTCCAGACTACACATCCAGACTGCTGTTATAGGGGGCGCTTCAGACTACAAATCCAGACTGCTGTTATAGGGGGCACTCCAGACTACACATCCAGACTGCTGTTATAGGGGGCGCTCCAGACTACACATCCAGACTGCTGTTATAGGGGGCGCTTCAGACTACAAATCCAGACTGCTGTTATAGGGGGCATTCCAGACTACACATCCAGACTGCTGTTATAGGGGGCATTCTATACTACACAATCAGACTGCTGTTATAGGGGGTGCTCCAGACTACACATCCAGACTGCTGTTATAGGGGGCACTCCAGACTACAAATCCAGACTGCTGTTATAGGGGGCGCTCCAGACTACACAACCAGACTGCTGTTATAGGGGGCACTTCAGACTACAAATCCAGACTGCTGTTATAGGGGGCGCTCCAGACTACACATCCAGACTGCTGTTATAGGGGGCACTCCAGACTACACATCCAGACTGCTGTTATAGGGGGCGCTCCAGACTACACATCCAGACTGCTGTTATAGGGGGCGCTTCAGACTACAAATCCAGACTGCTGTTATAGGGGGCATTCCAGACTACACATCCAGACTGCTGTTATAGGGGGCATTCTATACTACACAATCAGACTGCTGTTATAGGGGGTGCTCCAGACTACACATCCAGACTGCTGTTATAGGGGGCACTCCAGACTACAAATCCAGACTGCTGTTATAGGGGGCGCTCCAGACTACACAACCAGACTGCTGTTATAGGGGGCACTTCAGACTACAAATCCAGACTGCTGTTATAGGGGGCACTCCAGACTACACATCCAGACTGCTGTTATAGGGGGCACTCCAGACTACACATCCAGACTGCTGTTATAGGGGGCACTCCAGACTACACATCCAGACTGCTGTTATAGGGGGCGCTCCAGACTACACATCCAGACTGCTGTTATAGGGGGCGCTCCAGACTACACATCCAGACTGCTGTTATAGGGGGCACAGTGTGCTTTACCATATGTTACCTTTTTGAACTGTGTAGTAAACCATTCATGATCATTGCGTATTGCATCCCATTCACAGTTCATTTATTCATAACAGAAGTCAGGTAACAGATGCGGCTGGATTTTCTTCTTGCAGAGGTTACAAAATGAGTTCTGCAATATGTGTAAAAACAAACAAAAAAACAACAACAAACTATCGATGAGTTGATATTATCTCTGATGTGCAGAGTACAGTGTAGACCTAAAGGCTATGGACACCCTTGGGGGCATTTTTTTTATTTTAGGATAAAAATAATTTATTAAAATTAAACAGTTTTTCCTCTATAACTTTTGGTCACACTGCATCTGCAGAATGTTTCTGCTCTTTCACTGTGAATCTGTCAGAGAGCTGCTCTGAGGCCTCCATCTGTAGCCCTTATCAGTGGTTTCCTGACAGCTCATAGACATTCACAGTTCAAGACCGAGCCATTTACCCCCCCACCTACAGACCATTTCTTGTTAATAGCACAACGTGCAACTAAACAATTTTTTAATGTCCCCTTTCGATAAAGGTCAGTTTAATATATGGGATGTATGCATGCACGAGGTGCGAAGACCAGTGAGGTAAGCACTGCATTGGCTCTACTCACCATCCCTGGTCTTCTTTCAGGTCCTGACTGTATATAGCGTCAGGACATAGTGCACGTAAGTGCACACTAGGGATGAGCGAATCGACTTCGGATGAAACATCCGAAGCCAATTCGCATAATACTTCATTTGAATACTGTATGGAGTGGTACCTTGGAACGAGTTTGGAAAATGTTTTTTTTACAGTAGAAATTGATTTATGAAGTCTCGCGAGCGCTCGCTCCGTACAGTATTCAAACGAAGTACTATGCGAATCGACTTCGGATGTTTCATTCCGAAGTCGATTCGCTCATCCCTAGTGCACACTATGACCTGATGCTGTGCAAAGTCATATCACAGTGCAGCATATGCCGGAAGACCAGGGAGCGGTGAGTGAGTGACAGCGCCGTCCGGAGCAAGCGAGGTGTTTTTATTTATTTTCTTACTGTCTGATTTGAGGTCTGATCTGAGGCTGATGGGGGTCTGATCTAAGGATGATGATGGTGGTCTGATCTGAGGCTGATGGAGCTTGGGGTCTTATGAGGGTCCAATCTGAGGTCTGATAGCGGTCTGATTTGAGGCTGATGGGGATCTGATCTGAGGGTAATGGGGATCTGATCTGAGGCTGATGGAGCTTGGGGGTCTGATTTGGGGGACTGATCTGAGGTCTGATGAAAAATGTATATTTCATATTTTCCTCCTCCATATCCTAGGTGCGTCTTATAGTCAGTTGCATCTTATAATTTTTATAATATTTTTTTTACACTTTGTGTCACATATAGGACCATACAAGATCATTTACCTTTTTTTTTGCAGATTTTTCCTGACACAGTATCCCCACTTACAAAGGGAATACAGCCCCCCAGAGAGGTTGTACAGGACTGTACAACCTCACTGCAGAGCTGATCTAGGTGTGCTAAGACCGAGCAGCTCACTCATCACATGACTTCCAGGATTGGAGCAGGAAGCAAAATTGCCCCATTCAGATGTCTGTACACGGCGCTAGTTCAGTGCTGTGTACAGAGTGATGGGGAAGGCAGGGACGGGAAAAACTGACTTGTCTTCTCTAAGACCTCTTTCACACGGGCGTTGCGGGAAAAGGTGCGGGTGCGTTGCGGGAACATGCGCGATATTTCCGCGCGAGTCCAAAACATTGTAATGCGGTTTGCACACGCGTGAGAAAAATCGGCATGTTTGGTACCCAAACCCGAACTTCTTCACAGAAGTTCGGGCTTGGGATCGGTGTTCTGTAGATTGTATTATTTTCCCTTATAACATGGTTTTAAGGGAAAATAATAGCATTCTGAATACAGAATGCATAGTACAATAGCGCTGGAAGGGTTAAAAAAAAATTAAAAATAATTTAACTCACCTTAATCCACTTGCTCGCGCAGCCCGGCTTCTCTTCTTTGCTGTGTACAGGAAAAGGACCTGTGGTGACGTCACTCTGGTCATCACATGGTCCATCACATGATCTTTTACCATGGTGATGGATCATGTGATGGTCCATGTGATGACCGGAGTGACGTCACCACAGGTCCTTTTCCTGCACACAGCAAAGAAGAAGACAGAAGAGATGCCGGGCTGCGCGAGCAAGTGGATTAAGGTGAGTTAAATTATTTATTTATTTTAACCCCTCCAGCGCTATTGTACTATGCATTC
The DNA here is from genome assembly GCF_905171765.1 of Bufo bufo. Classification (NCBI taxonomy): domain Eukaryota; kingdom Metazoa; phylum Chordata; class Amphibia; order Anura; family Bufonidae; genus Bufo; species Bufo bufo. The sequence goes on from NC_053399.1 coordinate 25,150,271, forward strand.
TGTATTCAGAATGTTGTAAGGGAAAATAATAAAGATCGGGTCCCCGTCCCAATCGTCACCTAGCAACAGTGCGTGAAAATCGCATCGCATCCGCACTTGTTTGCGATTTTCACGCAGCCCCATTCACTTCTATAGGGCCTGCGTCGCGTGAAAAACGCACAAAATAGAGCATGCTGCGATGATTTTCACGCAACGCACAAGTGATGCGTGAAAATCACCGCTCATGTGAACAGCCCCATAGAAATGAATGGGTCCAGATTCAGTGCGGGTGCAATGCGTTCAACTCACGCATCGCACCCGCGCGGAAAACTCGCCCGTGTGAAAGGGGCCTAAGGGGAGTTCTGCCGTCACTGACAGCCGGATCTCCGCTCCCGCAGCTGCACATTTAGCGTGGGTGTTTATAGTCAGCGGCTGGTCGGGAAAGGGTAAATCATACCATAATGAAAGCATACATAACTTTGTAATTTTTTTATTTTTATTTCAGTACCTCACCATTTTCAAGATCTCTGCTTGCAGTAAATGTTCTTATTAGTCTATATACAAACCCATACAGCACAACCGGCTCTCCTTTTTGCTACAATGTATCACCCTGGAGAAAAGCTTCTTGAGCCCCCATCTGTCTGTATATGTATACATTTATTGCCTATTCAATGTTTTTAAACCCCCAAAGTCAGGAGATGCTGAATAGAGCTAATATTGGATGAAGCCTTCAAACATCTCAGCCTATGGAGCCGGCATGGTGGACCATCTGGACAAGTATAAAATTACAAAGCATTCCATTGACTAATTGCTATCTGCTCCTGGACTGCTCTCTGGTCTGTAGCGACATTACAGAGGTCCAATAAAATATATGGTGTTTTAAAATGGATTTTAACCCCTTCCGGTACAGCAGTGTCCAATATGGCGTTGAAAGCAGTAAGGATAGGGCTGCACGGCGACATGTGTCACGGAAAAGTCGCACAACATTTTCTATAATGATAGTCAATGGTGTCGCACTGCGACATGCGGTGACTGCTATGCGACGGTCGCAAAAAATCCATCCAAGTTGGATTTCTGTGCGACTGTCGCGTCAAAGTTGTAGCATGTAGCAGTGCGACACCATTGACTATCATTACGAAAAATGTTGCGCGACACATGTCGTCGTCCGGCCCTAGCCTGATACGTTTCCCAGAAATAACAAAGCAGCTCACTAAGGCCTTAGGGCTCATGCACACGAATGTGTGTTGCCTGCAAATAGCGGTTCGCAATCCACGGGCACCGGCTGCGTGGCCACCAATTGCGGATGCGGACCCTTTTACTTGAATGGGTCCATGATCCGCAAGATTCAGTCTAAACATGTTCTATATTTTCGGCATGGACCGAAATCCCACGGAAGTGCTCCGTAGTGCTTCCATAGGCTTTTGATCCATGCCTCCGCTTCGCACCGCTCCGTATTTTGCGGATTGTGGACCTATTCAAGTGATACGGAGCACACATGGCCAGTGCCTGCATATTGCGGACCCGCTGTTTGTTCGTGTGCATGAGACCTGATTCACACAGTCAGTGTTTGCTCAGTGATTTCCATCCGTGATTGCGAGCCAAAACCAGGTGCGGCTCTAAACACAGAACAGGATCAAACCTTTCCATTATACCTTACCTCGGTGGAGGATCCAATCCTGGTTTTAGCTCACAATCACTGACGGAAATCATTGACCAAATCACTGACTGTGTGAAGAGGGTCTAATGGTGGATAAAAAAAAAAATTAAGGTAAAAAACAATATAAAATGCCAAAAATACTGATCACTTGCCGGAATGCCGGATCCGGCATGAATTTACATTGAAGTGTGTTAGTGCTGGTTCCAGCATTAAGTGTTCCGGCAAAAACGGATCCGGCTTTCCGGTCTGACCATGCACAGACCTTTAAAAATGCCAAAAAAATTACCGGTAATACTGGATCCGTTGTTCCGGATGACACCGGAGAGACGGATCCGGGTTTTTAATGCATTTGTCAGACTGATCAGCATCCGGATCCGTCTGACAAATGCCATCAGTTTGCATCCGGATTGCCGGTTTCAGCAGGTGGTTCCGGCGACAGAGCTGCCTGCCGGAATCCTCTGCCGCAAGTGCGAAAGTACCCTTAAAAAGCAAAAAAAAAAAATATAAAAATACTCACCTTACTGATCCCCCCACTCCACTGCCTGAGTCCTCCACTGGGGTCTACTTCCTGGCCCCTCTCGACACAAGAAATGTTACCCATCACTGGCTGCAGCAGTCATTCCATCTGATAAACCAGGCCTTATGCCTTGAAGGACTAGCTCAGCTGAATGTAATCATACCTTTCACCCAGTGATCCATTGCTGCATTCTGGAGGAAAAGTACTTTTAATCCATAGACAATTGAATAGTTAAGTGCACCGTGAGGGCGGGCCCATGACACCCTTGCTCCTCTTGCTTTCTCTGCCTGCCCCTCCTTCTCCTTCTCGCTTGACAGAGCCAGGCGATATGACTATGCAGGAACCTGCTCCTGTCAATCAAGAAGGAGTGGGAGGGGCTGGCAGAGGAGGCAGGAGGAGCAAGGGTGCACAGAGTGGCTTGGGCCCGCCCTCAGTGCACTTATCTGTTCATTTGCATATGGATTAAAAGTACTTTTCCTCCAGAATGAAGCAACAGATCACTAAGTGAAAGGCATCATTACATTCAGCTGAGCTAGGCCTACAAGACACCGTGCCTGGTTAATCAGGGAATTTCCTGGTGACAGATCCCTTTAGGGGGCATTCACACGACCATATGTATTTAGCATTCCACAAAACACGGATGACTTCCGTGTGATATCCGTGTTGCATCTGTTTTTTTTTTGTTTTTTTTTGCTGACCCACTGACTTCAATGGTCAGTGAACTGCATTTTGCAGCCAAGTATAGAACATCTCATTTATTCTGTTACTCAAAATAGCAACAATATAAAAAATAACAATCAAACAGTAATATTAAAAAGGCGCCTTAAATTTTTTTTAAATTAAAACATCCATCAATGACGGTCCCTCATATAGTCTGAGTTGCGGAGCTCACGCAACTCATCAATTTTGTAGTATAGCTGCAAAAGCTGATATGGATATGTCCAAAGTAGCTTATATTTAGGATTAATCTGTTCGGCACTTGCTAGTTAATACCGGCACCTCACGCATGCGTGGTAGGGGTTTCCGGACGCTGTTGATATCGTAGCAGTTATCCAAAGCGCTTCAATGTAATTTTATGTGTCTTATGATAGATTCCCGTAATGTTGCAGGATGACTTAGTCAAATTGCAGCTATTCACGCCAGACGCGTTTCAAACTGTGCGGTTTCTTCCTCAGTGGCTATATATATTAAAAAGAGGGACACTTCACTTCTTATATAGAGCTAGTGATGGATGCAAAAACTGGAGTGGACCGTGACTATTTCATATTCTATTGTGTGATATTAGGTGTTCAGCCCCCTGGATCTCACAGGCCGGAAGCTGTATGAGTAATACACACAGTATTACTCATACAGCCAATGCATTCCAATACAGAAGTATTGGAATGCATTGTAAAAGGGATTAGACCCCCAAAAGTTGAAGTCCCAAAGTGGGACAAAAAATAAAGTAAAAAAAAGTTAAAATAATAAAGTTTTCCCCCCAAAAAATTAAAAGTTTCAGGTAAAAATAAACAAAAACGTCATTTTCCCCAAATAAAGTTAAAAAAAATTGGGAAAAGAAAAAAAAGTATACATATTAGGTATCGCCGCGTCCGTATCGACTGGCTAAACATATCACATTACCTAACCCCTCAGAAGAACACCGTAAAAAATAAAAAATAAAAACTGTGCTAAATAAACAATTTTTTTGTCACCTTACATCACAAAAAGTACAACAGCAAGCGTTCAAAAAGGCGTTTGCCCACCAAAATAGTACCAATATAACCGTCACCTCATCCCGCAAAAAATGAGCCCCTACCTGAGACAATGACCCAAAAAATAAAAAAACTATGGCTCAGAATATGGAGACACTAAAACATAATTTTTTTGTTTCAAAAATATTATTGTGTAATACTTACATTAATTTTTTTTTATACATATTAGGTATCGCCACGTCCGTATCGACCGGCTCTATAAAAATATCACATGACCTAACCCCTCAGATGAACACCGTAAAAAATAAAAAATAAAAACTGTGCTAAATAAACCATTTTTTGTCACCTTACATCACAAAAAGTGTAATAACGAGCGATCAAAAAGTCATATGCACCCCAAAATAAGTATACATATTAGGTATCGCAGCATCCGTAATAACTTGCTCTATAAAAATATCACATGACCTAACCCTTCAGGTGAATACCGTAAAAAAATAAAAATAAAAACGGTGTAAAAAAGCTATTTTTTGTCACCTTACATCACAAAAAGTGTAATAGCAAGCGATCAAAAAGTCACACGCACCCCAAAATAGTGCCAATAACCGTCATCTCATCCCGCAAAAATCATACCCTACCCAAGGTAATCACCCAAAAACTGAAAAATTATGGCTCTCAGACTATGGAAACACTAAAACATGATTTTTTTTTGTTTAAAAAAAGAAAGCATTGTGTAAAACTTACATAGATAAAAAAAAGTATACATATTAGGTATCGCCGCATCCATGACAACCTGGTCTATAAAAATATCACATGATCTAACCTGTCAGATGAATGTTGTAAATAACAAAAAATAAAAACGGTGCCAAAACAGCTATTTCTTGTTATCTTGCCTCACAAAAAGTGTAATATAGAGCAACCAAAAATCATATGTACCCTAAACTAGTACCAACAATACTGCCACCCTATCCCGTAGTTTCTAAAATGGGGTCACTTTTCTGGAGTTTCTACTCTAGGGGTGCATCAGGGGGGCTTCAAATGGGACATGGTGTCAAAAAAAACAGTCCAGTAAAATCTGCCTTCCAAAAACCGTATGGCATTCCTTTCCTTCTGCGCCCTGCCGTGTGCCCGTACAGCGGTTTACGACCACATATGGGGTGTTTCTGTAAACTACAGAATCAGGGCCATAAATATTGAGTTTTGTTTGGCTGTTAACCCTTGCTTTGTAACTGGAAAAAAATTATTAAAATGGAAAATCTGCCAAAAAAGTGAAATTTTGAAATTGTATCTCTATTTTCCATTAATTGTTGTGGAACACCTAAAGGGTTAACGACGTTTGTAAAATCAGTTTTGAATACCTTGAGGGGTGTAGTTTCTAGAATGGGGTCATTTTTGGGTGGTTTCTATTATGTAAGCCTCGCAAAGTGACTTCAGACCTGAACTGGTCCCTAAAAATTGGGATTTTGAAAATTTCAGAAAAATTTCAAGATTTGCTTCTAAACTTCTAAGCCTTCTAACATCCCCAAAAAATGTAATTAAATATCATTCCCAAAATGATCCAAACATGAAGTAGACATATGGGGAATGTAAAGTAATAACTATTTTTGGAGGTATTACTATGTATTATAGAAGTAGAGAAATTGAAACTTACTAATTTTTGGTAAATTTGGTATTTTTTAATAAATAAAAATGAATTTTTTTTACTTCATTTTACCAGTGTCATGAAGTACAATATGTGACGAAAAAACAATCTCAGAATGGCCTGGATAAGTAAAAGCGTTTTAAAGTTATCAGCAATTAAAGAGGACCTTTCACCTTGAAAAACATTGTGAACTAAGTATGCTGCCATGGAGAGCGGCGCCCAGGGATCTCACTGCACTTACTATTACCCCCGGGCGCCGCTCCGTTCTCCCGTTATCCCCTCCGGTATCTTCTCTCGCTAAGTTATAGTAGGCGGTGTCTTCCCTTGTCCTGTGGGCGTCTCCTTCTCCTAAGCTGCAGCGCTGGCCAATCGCAGCGCACAGCTCACAGCCTGGGAGTTTTTTTTCTCCTAGGCTGTGAGCTGTGGGCTGCGATTGGCCAGCGCTGCAGCCTAGGAGGGGGAGACGCCCACAGGACAAGGGCAGACACCGCCTACTATAACTTAGTGAGAGAAGATACCGGAGGGGATAACGGGAGAACGGAGCGGCGCCCAGGGGTAATAGTAAGTGCAGTGAGATCCCCGGGCGCTGCTCTTCATGGCAGCATACTTAGTTCACAATGTTTTTCAAGGTAAAAGGTCCTCTTTAAAGTGACACTAGTCAGATTTGCAAAAAATGGCCAAGTCCTTAAGGTGAAATAGGGCTGAGTCCTTAAGGGGTTAATATTACTGTTTGATTGTTATTTTTGACTAATAGAATAAATGAGATTTCCTGACTTCTTATGAGCCGACCACTAGTTTATATATATTGAGATATAATAGCTATTGGATGGTAGCGGGCCGTTCTCTACTTCGGTAAGCTTCCCATTATCTTTGAGTATTAAGTATAGAATATGTTCTATCGTTTGTGAAAATGAACGTATAGATGCAGAAAGCACATAAGAGGCATCCACGTGCTTTCCGCATACGTATGTCCGTTCCGCAAAAGTTAGAACATGTCCTATTCTTGGCTTCATATCTGGACCATGGACCCGTTGAAGTCAAAGGGTCTGCAAAAAAAAAAAAAACGGATGCCACACCGACGTCATCCATATTTTGAAGATCCGCGTTTTGCGGAATTCAATCTACATATAGACTTAAAGAGGGAACCAAAATAACAGCGATGTTATCTTCACGCACTTTGTGCCCCCTGTTATCTACCACCGGGCTGCTGAGAGGACCTCTGCAGGGTTCTTCAGGAAGATTAGAGACAGGGAGTCCAGAAAACCTCCTTGTCTCACATATCTCCAGTTCTGAGATCCTCCAGATACATTACATAAACACGTGAATGATATTAGAACGCCGCCGGCTTTAGGTCTAGTGTCCCTTTAAGGCTCTTGTATGTTATGCAGGGTAATGATATACAGCTCCCGCAGCTCAGTCTGCGACTAGACCAGAAAACGAAAGTCTTATGGAGAGGCCAACATTTCCCACCCTGACTGAGGGATTCAATAGGAGGAGGAATATGGAGCATGCTCAGCAGGAGAGGGTGCTGTAGCCAGGCACAGCAGAGACGAGAAGGTGAGGACAATTGTGTCTGTGTGTCTTACTGGATCCAGGGACGGCTCCTGCCATATTCTGATCTGAACTGGGAATGCAGGAAGTGGGGACAGCCGTCATGTGTATCCTCACGTCACACTTTCCATGTTGCCTTGCTGGCATAGGGAGTGATGGAAGTGAGGTTACATTTTACAAACAGATCTCCTGGAAATCTCTGGGGCTCAATGGCTGCGCAAGGGACACATCCCAAAGTAATTAAAGGGCATCTGTCAGCAGTTTTGTACCTATGACACTGGCTGACCTGTTACATGTGCGTTTGGCAGCTGAAGACATCTGTGTTGGTCCCATGTACATATGTGTCCGCATTGCTGAGAAAAATGATGTTTTAATATATGCAATTGAGCTTCTAGGAGCAACGGGGGCGTTGGCGTTACACCTGGCGGATCAGCAATTTCTGCAACTGCCGGGCCCTCTGCACTTTGATTGCCAAGTGTGGTGACGGTTTCACACCTGGTCCTGTCAAAGTGCAGAGGGTGTGGCAGTTGCAGAGAGAGCAGAGCCTCTAGGTGTAATGGTAACGCCCCCGTTGCTCCTAGAGGCTCATTTGCATATATTAAAACCTCATTTTTCTCAGCAGTTCGGGCACATATGAACATGGGACCAACACAGATGTCTTCAGCTGCCAAGTGCACATGTAACAGGTCAGCCAGTGTCATAGGGACAAATCTGCTGATAGATGCTCTTTAAAGGGATTGTTCCCCAGTTTTCTTGTCAATATAGCTCTTAAATGGAACCTGTCAACATGAAAAAGCAGTGCAGTCGGCAGGCAGCAGGTTATAGAGCAGGAGGAGCTGAGCAGACTGATATATAGCTTTATGGGAAAAGATTCAGCAAAAATGGTAATTTCTTGATTAAACTCTCTGCTCATTGCGGGCTCAGTTGTCCAGAGGATGGTCCTCTCAGTGATTGACAGGCTTCCCTGTATATATACTCACATAGGGAAGGCTGCTAAACTGAGTGAGACTGCCCACTGGACTCCTAACCCCACAATAAGCAGGGATTGCAGCCAATAAGTTACTAGTGATAGTGAATAATTTCCCATAGAACTACTGTATGTATGAGTCTGCTCATCTCCTCCTGATCTATAACCCGCTGCCAGCAGACTGCACTGCTTTTTCATGGTCACAGGTCACCCTTTAAAGGGTTTCTATCACTTCGTATGCCATAATTAGCTCTCAGACACTAGCGATCCGCTAGTGTCTGCTCTGGCCAACCATCCTAATATAAGAGCTTTTTGGGCAGCCGTTTTGCTAAAAAAATAACTTTTATAAATATGCTAATGATCCTCTAGGTGCTATGTGGGCGTCATTAGCACCTAGAGGCTCCGTCTACCTTCATACACAGCCACCGCCAAGCGCGTCCCTCCAGCCCGCCCATCTCCTGATGAATGCGATCCTCCGTGTGACGCAACGGACGAATTCTCGCGCATGCGCCGTGCGCGGCTGTATTCGGCGCATGCGCAGAGAATGTCTGACCACTTCCCTGCTCAGACATCTCCACTGCGCCTGTTCCTTGGAGCACTATGACGTCATCGGCGCAGGCGCAGTGGAGATATCTGAGCAGGGAAGCGGTCAGACATTCTCTGCGCATGCGCCGAATACAGCCGCGCACGGCGCATGCGCGAGAATTCGTCCGTTGCGTCACACGGAGGATCGCATTCATCAGGAGATGGGCGGGCTGGAGGGACGCGCTTGGCGGTGGCTGTGTATGAAGGTAGACGGAGCCTCTAGGTGCTAATGACGCCCACATAGCACCTAGAGGCTCATTAGCATATTTATAAAAGTTATTTTTTTAGCAAAACGGCTGCCCAAAAAGCTCTTATATTAGGATGGTTGGCCAGAGCAGACACTAGCGGATCGCTAGTGTCTGAGAGCTAATTATGGCATACGAAGTGATAGAAACCCTTTAAGGTATATGAGCACCAGGACCCTCTTCTAGAAGCCAGAATTCTGTAAAAGCTGATCACTTTGGTGACTCCACTCAGTGACGACCTTAGGGCTCTGAGACCTGTGCAACCCTGGACTCCTGAAGTTGGATGACCATACGTTCTCTTTTTCCTGGACATGTCCTCTTTCTGGGACCTAAAAAAAATTCCAGGATTTAAAAATCACCCAAAAACTTTCAGGATTCTTAATGGGTAGGTGAGGGGGAGGGGCATCGCCGGGGGGCACTATAATCTGCTACAGTGCAAGAACTGAAGGACCTGTGATGATTTCACTGTTATGTGATCAGTGAAGGCAGGGGCAGAGCTCAGCAGTTGAGAGGAGAAGTGGTAAGGACCTGTGATGATGTCACTGTCATGTGATCAGTGGAGAGGAGAAGTGGTAAGGACCTGTGATGCTAACTGTCATGTGATCAATGCAAGCAGGGGCAGAATTCAGCAGTGGAGAAGTGGTGAACCTGAGAAACCTTGGAAGTTATAATCCTCTCCTCTTATACCCCTTCTCTGAAATTTCCTCTAATATCCCATAATAATGGCCTGGACATGCTGGGAGTTGTAGTTCTCTCCTTTTATACCTCATCCCTGTAATGTCCTCTGATATACTATAATAACAGCCTGGACATGCTGGGAGTTGTAGTCCTCTCCCCTTATACTCCTTCTCTGAATTGTCCTCTGATATCCCATAATAATGGCCTGGACATGCTGGGAGTTGTAGTCCTCCTTTTGTACTTTCTCCCTGTAATGTTCCCTGATATCATATTATAGCAACCTGGACATGCTGGGAGTTGTATTCCTCTCCTCTTGTACCCTCTCCCTGTAATGTCCTCTGATATCACATTATAGCAACCTGGACATGCTGGGAGTTGTAATCCTCTCTTCTTATACCCCCTCCCTGAAATATCTTTTAACATCTCATAATAACAGCCTGGACATGCTGGGAGTTGTAGTCCTCATACCTCCTCCTTGTAATGCCCATTGACTCTGGTATATAGATTAGGGTTTATATTCTGTGTGTTATATCGTCACCCACTGTCCCGTGTATGGTGTCCTCCTTTTGTGGTCACCCTACTTGAAGCCAAAAAGGTCCCCTTTCCTGGGCACCCGGTTGATTCACAGGCGGCAGATTTAATTGAGCAGTATGTTCAGGGCCAGGACTCCAGCTGTGCAGAGAAGATATCAGGTAAAGGACCTGAGTGATGTCATCATCATATGACCAGAGCAGGAAGAGAGAACTTAGCAGTGCAGAGAAGTGGTGAAGGACCTGAGAGGGGGCGGGGCTTCTGTGCTGTGTGTGGAGGGCAGGTTAGTGGTTTCTCTGTAATTATAAGTTGACAAATACTAGGAGTTGTAGTTCTTTCCTTATACTCACTCTTTGTAATGCCCTCTGATAGCCCATAATAACATAACATCCATCAATGTCAGATAGGTGCAGTTCCCACCTCTGGGACTCGCACGTATCTACAGAACGGGGACGTGCTCTCATGTGCGGCGTGCTCTCCATTCATTTCTATGGGTGTTCCGAAAATAGCAGATGTTGACATCGGGGTTCCCGAGCGAGGGCGGAGAACGAAGGACCTGGAACCCAGCGGCCGAAATCATCTCATTGTATATGTCTGCTTGATTTTCTCATTCTGGTCACATTAAATTCCAGTTCTGGGCCGGATTACCAGACTTTCTGGATTATCAGTTGCTGGATTAAAGGCATTTCTGGAAATATAAATTGTTTATACTGATATACTACTTTTTTTATAATGATGACCTATCGGGATGGGTCTTCAGTATGTGATCGCAAGTTTTGACGTTATCCTCTACCCACAGGACAGGAGATAACTAACTGATCAGCAGGGGTCTGACCGCTGAGACCCCCACCAATCCTGAGAACGGGGGTCATGTTCCCTCGTTCTGATGGAGCTGCAGGCCGAGTATTTGCCCTGCTGCATCCATTCATTATTTATAGGACTGTTGGAGTTACGCTCCGCTGTACTCGACTATCTCCGGCAGTCCCATAGAGAATGAATGGAGCAAGGCCTGCCGTTCCATCAGATAGGGGAAAGAGACCCACGTTCTAAGGATTGGTGGGGTTCCAAGCAGTCAGACCCCCACAATCAGTTAGTTATCCCCTATCCTTATTATCGGGCTGAGCTTTAGTACCAGGAAGAGACCCAATAGTAAAAAAAAGCCGCTGTACCTGGATAAACAATGAACAGATAAACAGATCTACATTCTGCTGATTGGTGAGGATCACAAGGGTCGGATCCCCCGCTAATCGTACACTGATAGCATATCCCGTGTATACAGTATGGAGCTGTATAAAGCGCTGGGTGTCAAAGCAGCAAAGGAATAGGTGAATTGCGTGCTGTGGGTCGCGTCTCCCTTTTTTACTCTGGATATCACATTGGTACATTATGTGTCTAGTAATGTTATGAAAATACGATAGTTCCACTTTGTTTATTGTCCTCGGATTCTGCAAGTCGTCCTCTGTGCTTTATTTCCTACTAACGATACACCCATGGGAGCTGGTGATGTCAGGTGCTGCAATGTGTGGGATCTAGGGTTTCTAGCCATCAGTTATCAATATCCGCTGTAAGAAGGTACCTGGAATCATCGTGGATGGAAGGTATGTGTCACCGAGGTTCCTGGCCTCGGTGAAGTAAGAGCTGTATTTTATGTGTCGGCAGCAGCTATTGCTAATTGACACCTAAAGATTTAGCATGGCTGTTATAGCTGATCCGGGACGGCTCTTACTGGGAGTAGTCAAAGTGCTGGGTGGGTGACTACTCCCCATGTTCCAGGCCGGGTTTTGCCAGGCATAAAAACCAGCCAGCACTGCCAGTTGTGGTGGATTTACCTCCTGTCATGGTCTTACCTTCTTGCTGTTCTCCTTCGTTTGACATGTGCTGGCGGCCATCTTGGTTTCTGGGTTTCTTGTAGCCTTCCACCCTGCGGCTCCTCCTTCCCACTGGGAGGAGCTGGATGCCTAGCTCATATATATAGGAGGTCTGTGGCTCAGTTCCTTGCTTGGTCCTCCTGTGTTCACATGCTTCTAAGACTGCTGCTGCTTCTGGTTCCTGATCCTGGCTTCGTCTGACTACCCTGCTGGTTCCTGATCCTGGCTTCGTCTGACTACCCTTCTGGTTCCTGACCTCTGGCCTCTCTAAGACTCTGCTTCGGTTTCACCATCCGTTTGGACTTTTGCTTTTCAGCTTTATTTTCAATAAAGCCTTCTTATTTTCACTTATCTCTTGTTGTACGTCTGGTTCATGGTTCCGTGACATTAGGACCAAGCCATGAATTCTGACGGTACAGGGCCATCCTCGCTACCCATGCTGGTTGCCAGACTTGATCAGCAGGATCACCTGTTGGGTCGGTTCGCTGTGGCGTTGCAAACCCTGCTTGAACGCACGGCTCATTTCGCTCCCGTTGCCGATGGGTCGGTTGTCGCTCCTACTGCCGCTCCGGTTGTTGCGCCAGAGTCTACCCCGACACCTGTTGTTGCGCCTGCGGTGTTTCGGGGTATGACCGGTTCTGCCCCTCTTCCACAGCGCTTTGGGGGAGAGCCAACTCAGTGCCGAGGTTTCCTTAACCAGGTGGGCATTTATTTCGAGTTGCTGCCACATGCCTTTCCTACTGAGAGATCAAAGGTGGGCTTCTTAATCTCGCTGCTCTCGGACAAGGCCTTGGCCTAGGCCAGCCCTTTATGGGAGAACAACAATCCGGTGGTTGCCGAGTTTTCCGGTTTTGTTGCTTCTCTTCGGAAGGTATTCGATGTGCCGGCTCGTGCTGCCTCTGCTGCGAAGCTCCTTATGTCCATCAGACAGGGTTCACGATCCGTAGCTGAATACGCCATTGAGTTTCGTACCCTGGCAGCAGAGGTGGGCTGGAATAATGAGGCTCTGGTCGCTGCTTTCTTTCATGGTCTCTCGGATGCCTTGAAGGATGAGGTTGCAGCTAAGGACCTACCAGTGGAGCTCGAGTCTCTTATTTCTTTCCTGATTTTGATTGACACCAGACTCAGGGAGAGACCTTCCTTTAAGGAGAGCCTGCGGAGGTTTTCTAACAGATTGGCGCCTACGTTTGCTGTCCCACCCGTGCCTCCCTCTCCTCCCACGCCTCCTGGGGATGACTTGTCTGGGGGTGAACCCATGCAGCTGGGGTTTGCTCGCCTGTCCGAGGGGGATAGGGTACTCCGGAGACGCGAGGGCCGATGCATGTACTGTGGTCTCGGTGGGCATTTTCGGTTGGCATGTCCGAACCGTCCGGGAAACGCTCGTACCTGAGATCCTGTCGGGGGCAGATCTTGGGTGGAGTCTCCTCGTCCCCGGTTTCCCGTGTTGACAAACCACTGATCACTGTTGTCCTCTCCTGGGTCGGGGGCTCGGTGACGACCCAGGCGTTGGTGGACTCTGGTGCTGGTGGTTTGTTCATTGATAGTGTGTTCGCTGCCGCCAATTCCATTCCTCTGCAGGCTCGAGGTTCCCCACTGGCTCTTGAGGCGATAGACGGCAGACCCCTTCTGCCGCCACACGTGACTCATGAGACCCTTCCAGTGGGGATAGCCATTGGTGCCGTTCACAGAGAGTCGGTCTGCCTCCAGGTTATTTCGTCTCCACACTACTCGGTGGTCTTGGGGTACCGCTGGCTCCAGAAGCATAATCCGACTTTCGATTGGAGATCGGCCGAGATCCTCTCGTGGTCACCGCAGTGTGGGGCTAGTTGCATCCATGGGTCTGTCAAGTTGCTGTGTACTTCCTCGGACTCCCTGTTGCCTCCTGAATACGAGGAGTACCGGGATGTATTCGATAAGGTGCGCGCGGTTGCCCTACCTCCGCACCGCCCATACGATTGTGCCATAGAGTTACAACCTGGTGCCGTTCCTCCTCGTGGCAAAGTCTATCCACTGTCGGTAGCGGAGAATGAGGCCATGGAGGAGTACGTGAGGGAGGCGCTTTCACGCGGACACATTCGCAAATCCTCGTCCCCGGCAGGGGCTGGATTTTTCTTTGTGAAAAAGAAGGGCGGTGAGTTGAGGCCTTGCATCGATTACAGGGGTCTCAATCGCATCACGATCAAGAACGCTTACCCGATACCCTTGATTTCCGAGCTGTTCGATCGCCTTAAAGGGGCCACGGTCTTTACCAAACTCGACCTGAGGGCGGCATATAACCTGGTAAGGATCAAGGCGGGCGATGAGTGGAAGACCGCGTTTAACACCAGGACCGGTCATTATGAATCCTTGGTTATGCCCTTTGGGTTGTGCAATGCGCCCGCAGTCTTTCAGGAATTCATCAACAATGTTTTCCGTGACCTGTTGCAGCAGTGTGTGGTGGTCTATTTGGATGACATCTTGGTATATTCTGAATCCATGGAGGCCCACATTCTGGATGTCAGACGAGTGTTGCAACGGTTACGAGAGAACAAGCTGTTCGGTAAGCTTGAGAAATGCGAATTTTACCGATCCCAGGTAACCTTCTTAGGTTACATCATTTCCGCTGAGGGGTTCTCCATGGATCCTGAGAAGGTTTCGGCTGTCTTACAGTGGCCCCAGCCCAGTGGTCTTCGTTCCCTGCAACGCTTTTTGGGCTTCGCCAATTATTATCGGAAGTTCATCAGGGACTTTTCCATGCTGGCCAAGCCTCTCACGGATCTGACCAGGAGGGGCAGTAATTCCCAGGTCTGGCCGCTCGAGGCCATCCGAGCTTTTGAGGCCCTAAAGTCCGCTTTTGTGTCGGCTCCGATTCTGTCGCATCCCAACCCTGGGTTGCCCTTTGTCCTCGAGGTGGACGCGTCTGAGACGGGAGTAGGCGCCCTTCTGTCTCAGCGTAGAACACCAGAGGGTCCTCTGCTTCCTTGTGGGTTTTACTCCCGGAAACTGTCTTCCGCGGAGTGCAACTATCAGATTGGTGACAGGGAGTTATTGGCCATCGTGCAGGCCCTTAAAGAATGGAGGCACTTGCTCGAGGGTTCGGTGGTTCCGGTTCTCATCCTGACGGACCATAAGAATCTGACCTACCTTTCTGAGGCCAAGAGATTGACACCACGTCAGGCCAGATGGGCTCTGTTCTTGTCACGTTTTAATTACGTGGTCTCCTACCTACCCGGTTCCAAGAACATCAGGGCGGATGCCTTATCACGGCAGTACTCCGAGCTGTCCAGGGAGGAGTCGATTCCGACTTCGGTCATACCTCCGAATCAGATCCTGGCCGCCATTCGCACCAGCCTGACCTCTCCCCTGGGTGAGCAGATTTTGGCGGCTCAATCTGGTGCTCCCTCTGGGAGACCCAACGGCAGATGTTTTGTGCCTGAGGAGTTGCGCACTCGGTTGTTGCGAACCTACCATAACTCCAAGACCGCGGGGCATCCTGGAAAGAATCAGCTGTCCTGGGCTGTTTCACGTCTGTTCTGGTGGCCTTCCCTACGTTCCGACATCGCCGCATATGTAGCGGCATGCTCCGTTTGTGCCCAGAGTAAGTCCCCTCGGCACCTTCCGTTGGGTCTTCTGCAACCCATAGCCACCGGGGAGCGCCCATGGTCACACCTGGGGATGGATTTCATTGTGGACCTCCCTGCATCCCGAGGCCATACGGTTATTCTCATGATTGTGGATCGGTTTTCCAAAATGTGCCACTGTGTTCCTCTCAAGAAGTTACCCTCTGCACAAGAGTTGGCCACGATTTTTGCCAGGGAGGTCTTCCGGTTGCACGGTTTGCCCAAGGAGATTGTGTCGGATCGGGGGAGTCAGTTTGTGTCCAGGTTCTGGCGCGCCTTTTGCTCCCAGTTGGGGATTCATCTCTCCTTCTCCTCGGCCTACCACCCTCAGTCCAATGGGGCCGCAGAACGATCCAATCAGGCCTTGGAGCAATTCCTTCGTTGCTATGTCTCCGATCACCAAGACGATTGGGTTGACCTCCTGCCTTGGGCTGAGTTTGCCAGGAACACGGCGGTGAACTCTTCCTCTGGGACGTCTCCCTTCATGGCCAATTATGGGTTCCAACCTGCAGTGTTACCGGAGGTATTCTCTCCCCAGGATATTCCGGCTGTGGAGGATCACCTTTCCGTCCTACGTGCTTCTTGGGTACAGATCCAGAAGTCCCTTGAGGCCTCTGCGCAGCGCCAGAGACTCCAGGCTGATCGCAGACGAGCGCCTGCTCCTTCCTACCAGGTCGGAGACCGTGTATGGTTGTCCACCCGCAACCTCAACCTTCGAGTGCCCACTCCCAAGTTGGCGCCTCGCTTTGTTGGTCCCTTCCGAGTGCTTCGCAGGGTAAACCCAGTAGCCTATGCCCTTGCGCTTCCTCCTGGCATGCGGATCTCTAACGTGTTTCATGTCTCCCTGTTGAAGCCACTGGTGTGTAATCGTTTCACTTCCTCGGTTCCTCTGCCTCGCCCGGTCCGAGTGGGCAATCGTGAGGAGTATGAGGTGAGCAATATCCTGGACTCACGCCTGGTCCGCGGTCGGGTGCAGTTTTTGGTCCATTGGCGTGGTTATGGTCCAGAGGAGCGTTCCTGGGTTCCCTCCGCAGATGTCCATGCTCCTGCCTTGCTCCGAGCCTTCCACGCACGCTTCCCTCAGAAACCGTTTTTTGCTCCGCGGAGGAGGGGCCCTTGAGGGGGAGGTACTGTCATGGTCTTACCTTCTTGCTGTTCTCCTTCGTTTGACATGTGCTGGCGGCCATCTTGGTTTCTGGGTTTCTTGTAGCCTTCCACCCTGCGGCTCCTCCTTCCCACTGGGAGGAGCTGGATGCCTAGCTCATATATATAGGAGGTCTGTGGCTCAGTTCCTTGCTTGGTCCTCCTGTGTTCACATGCTTCTAAGACTGCTGCTGCTTCTGGTTCCTGATCCTGGCTTCGTCTGACTACCCTGCTGGTTCCTGATCCTGGCTTCGTCTGACTACCCTGCTGGTTCCTGACCTCTGGCCTCTCTAAGACTCTGCTTCGGTTTCACCATCCGTTTGGACTTTTGCTTTTCAGCTTTATTTTCAATAAAGCCTTCTTATTTTCACTTATCTCTTGTTGTACGTCTGGTTCATGGTTCCGTGACACCTCCCTCTGACAGTGGAGCTCAGGAGTCTGTGTGCTGTGAACTGAGGGCTGTGCTGGGATTTGAGGTTTGAGCCAGGCTGGAGGCAGGGCCGGACTGGGGATAAAAACCAGCCCTGGAAAAAGTTGCACACCAGCCCCACAGCATTACGTCATTATTTACTTGTTTATAATAGGAGAAAGCATTCATTTTAAAACACGTGTGTAAACACGAATATGAACTTTGCCCCACGATAGCTCTTTTGTAGAACCCCCATAAAAACTTACAGTTACTTGACTTGGCCCTTGGGGATCTCGGACGCCACTTCAACACTTTGGCCGGGGGCTCGGCAGAGCTGATGTTGTGCTTTAACCTAATGAGAAAGATTTCATAATAAGGATTTGGAGAAAGGGCAGAGGGATAGCAGAGCAGGGAGAGGCTGGTGCTGCTACTAGGGGGTCATACCATGGGGGAGTAATAAAGCCCACCATAATGCCCCCACAGTAGTAATAATTCTCCTTATAATATGCAAAACATACCCCTTTGTAATGCCCCCAGTTGAGCTAATGTTCCCATAATGTGCCAATATAAAATACCCCTTCTCAGTGCCCCCGTAGATGACCCCCATAGTGCTCCCCCCCCTTCCCCATAGTACCCACCATAATGTGTCCCAGTATAAAATGCCCCTATACAGAGCCCCCATATAAAATATCTTCTTTTTTAGCCTCAGTAGATGCCCCTATAGTGCCCCCCAATAATCTGCATTAAGATGTGCCCCCATAGATGCCCCCAATCTTGTACCAGTAATAAGAGCCCCCCCCACCATCATGTGCCAGTAGCCAGAGCCCCCCCATATCATGTGTCAGTAGCCAGAGCCCCCCCATATCATGTGTCAGTAGCCAGAGCCCCCCATATCATGTGCCAGTAGCCAGAGTGCCCCCAATCATGTGCCAGAAATAAGAGCCCCCCCACCATCATGTGCCAGTAGCCAGAGCCCCCCATATCATGTGCCAGTAGCCAGAGCCCCCCCATATCATGTACCAGTAGCCAGAGCCCCCCCATATCATGTGCCAGTAGCCCCCCTTATCATGTGCCAGTAACCCCCCTATGTGCCAGTAGCCCCCCTATGTGCCAGTAGCCCCCCTTATCATGTGCCAGTAGCCCCCCTTATCATGTGCCAGTAGCCCCCTTATCATGTGCCAGTAGCCCCCCTTATCATGTGCCAGTAGCCCCCCTTATCATGTGCCAGTAGCCCCCCTTATCATGTGCCAGAGCCCCCCTTATCATGTGCCAGAGCCCCCCCTTATTATGTGCCAGTAGCCAGAGCCACCCCCATATCATGTGCCAGTAGCCAGAGTGCCCCCATATCATGTGCCAGTAGCCCCCCTTATCATGTGCCAGTAGCCCCCCTTATCATCTTCCAGCCCAGTAGTCCCCCCTTATCATGTGCCAGCCCAGTAGTCCCCCCTTATCATGTGCCAGCCCAGTAGTCCCCCCTTATCATGTGCCAGCCCAGTAGCCCCCCTTATCATGTGCCAGCCCAGCCCAGTAGTCCCCCCTTATGTGCCAGCCCAGTAGCCCCCCTTATCATGTGCCAGCCCAGCCCAGTAGTCCCCCCTTATCATGTGCCAGCCCAGTAGCCCCCCTTATCATGTGCCAGCCCAGCCCAGTAGTCCCCCCTTATGTGCCAGCCCAGTAGCCCCCTTTATGTGCCAGCCCAGTAGCCCCCCTTATCATGTGCCAGCCCAGCCCAGTAGTCCCCCCTTATCATGTGCCAGCCCAGTAGCCCCCCTTATCATGTGCCAGCCCAGCCCAGTAGTCCCCCCTTATGTGCCAGCCCAGTAGCCCCCTTTATGTGCCAGCCCAGTAGCCCCCCTTATCATGTGCCAGCCCAGCCCAGTAGTCCCCCCTTATCATGTGCCAGCCCAGTAGCCCCCCTTATCATGTGCCAGCCCAGCCCAGTAGTCCCCCCTTATGTGCCAGCCCAGTAGCCCCCCTTATGTGCCAGCCCAGTAGCCCCCCTTATCATGTGCCAGCCCAGTATTGTTCCTATATAAAAAAAAAAAAAAAGAATATACTTACCTCCAGCAATGCGATGCGATGCAGGCCGCCTCTTCCGTCTGTGTCCCTCGCTATACGGCTCAGGCGACGCAATGACGTCATCGCGCCGCCTGCACCGGCCTCTGATAGGCTGCCAGCACTAAGCCGGCAGCCTATCAGAGGAACAGGAGGGGACACACCTCTCCCTCCTCTGCCGCAGCACAGGCATCTGTATTGCCGACGGCAATACAGATGACTATGGAGATGAGCGCTTCCGCAATGGAGGCGCTCATCTCCTGCTCTGCCCTGCCGCCGGCCGCGGCCGCCCCCACTTGTCACCAGGGCCGCGGCCTTGCGGCACTCAGGCTTGCCGGCCCACCGGGAAATTTCCCGGTATCCCGGCAGGCCAGTCCGGCCCTGGCTGGAGGACTCAGGCCCCTCTAAAGGCGAACAGGTCGCCTATGGACTTGATGAGGCTGAACGGCTAACAGGGTGTGAATTAACACCCAGGAGAAAAAGGTGACTTTTATAGTTTATGGACTTTCCTTGTGTGTGAACAAACACCAAGCCACCTGCGTTTTGTGATACACCAATGTGTGAATAAACACTGCTGTTTGATTCAAGAACTGTGTACTTTGCCTCTATACTGCATCCGTAAGTCCTAACACCAGAGCAAATCCCCACACCACCTAAGATCCATGAATACGAATTACTAATTTGGCTGCTGTCACCGCTTTTTCGGAAATTACCTAGCCGTCCCAAACTGCTGGATGGCAAACCTGCTTTGACATGCAGCCGCCCCTTCGTTACACAAGTCTCATTAAGCCTTAGGATAGCTCCAGATGGGACGGATATTGCTGCAGAAAGCTCGCCGCAGCAAAGTCTGTGCTCTAGCCTCTGATTTTGACATGGACTCCTCTGCAGATTTGCCACAGATTCCACCCTAGGTATTGCAAGGGGTAAAATCTGACGCATAGATTAACATTAAAGGGGTTGTCACACCTCAAACATTGGTGGCATATGGCTGGGATATGCCACCAATTTTAGATAGGCGCAGGCCCCACCTCTGAGACAAGCACCTTTCTCTAGAACAGAGATCCCAAAGTGAACAAGAGTTCACTGCACATGCACGGCCACCCTCTATTCATTTCTATGGGAGTGAAGAAAATAGTCGAGCACTGGCTCTTCCATAGAAGTAAATGGACCGGTGGTTGCGCATGCGCGGCCGCCCTCTATTCATTTCTATGGAAGTAGAGAAAATAGTCAAGCACTGGCTCAGCTATTTCCATCAGTTCCATAGAAGTGAACGGAGCAGTGGTCGCGCTTGCACGGTGTGCGCTCTCCATTAAAGGGGTTCTGCAGTTCTTTTAAACTGATGATCAGTTTGATGATCAGTTGTTTGAGAAGGCAGCAGTGCTGGCAGTAGCGCCGCAGCCTTCTCTCGGTTTTTCTCGGTGCCTAGTGATGTCACGACTAATATCAGTGGCCTGGGTGGGGCTAAGTGCTGTTCACTTAAATGGAGCTTAGGGTACTTTCACACTAGCGTTTTTCTTTTCCGAAAAAAAAACTGTCAAAAATCAGTTTTATCCTAATGCATTCTGAATGGAGAGCGATCCGTTCAGTATGCATCAGTTCAGTCCCTCTTACGTTTTTTGGCCGGAGAAAATACCGCAGCATGCTGCATTTTTCTCTCCTGCCAAAAATCCTGAACACTTGCCGGAATGCCGGATTCGGCATTAATTTCCATTGAAATGTATTAATGCCGGATCTGGTACTAAGTTTTCCAGAAAATCGGATACAGTTTCCGGATCTGCACATGCGCAGACCTTTAAAAATGAGAAAAAATAAACACTGGATCCGTTCCTCTGGATGACAACGGGAAAGACGGATCCGGTATTGCAATGCATTTGTCAGACGGATCCGCATTCGGATCCGTCTCACAAATGCATCCGTTTGGATCCAACAATCCGACGACGGAACTGCCTGCCGTAATCCTCTGCCGCAAGTGTAAAAGTAGCCTTACCGCGCCCAGGTCCAGGCCAGTGACATCACTGGGCCTGTGCCCTGTGCCCAGGCCAGACTAGTTGTGGCGTCACTGGGCCTGCGGTAAACAGCAAGAAGGCTGCCTTCTCAAACAGCTGATCGGCAGAGGTCCCGGGTGTCGGACCCCTGCTGATCAGATGCTGATGATTTATCCAGAGGATAGATCATCAGTTTAAAAGAACTGCAGAATCCCTTTAATTTCTGTGGGCATTCCAATAGAAATGAATAGAGGTAGGCCGTGCATGCACAGTGCGCTTACTTTCCCTTTGGGTGCTCTGTTCTAGAGATAGATACAGGTCCCAGAGGAGGGAGGCGAAATTCCACCGGCAGCCGTGTGGCACCTGCCTTCCATTGTTTTCTGTGGGAGGCAGCGCTGCAGCTTCCAGGCTGCTGGTTTAATGCCATGACCACGCCAAGAAGGGACAAGTACCTTCTTAGCACGGTGTATGGACAGCCACCACCTAAAGACGCAGGAGATGTCTGCTCCTGGAGCTAAGCCACAAGGGGGTCCGCCGCATGCAAAGTGAACAACCGCAGCAGAATCCGTGGAAAATTCTGCCACCGAGTAATGCAACGGACTGGGTCCTACCAGGGGTCCCTTAAAGTGAAAGTGTCCCTCGCCTGTTGTGAAGCCACTTGCTTTGCAGCGGGCGGTTGACAGTGTCTGGGGTATCCCTTGCCCCTTAGGAGGTTTCTACAAAATATGTCCCTCTTATAGAGCAAGTAAACGTGACGCCAGTTGCGGTTAAGCAACGAGGACATGGAGTCCCCTTTGTAGATGGTAATGTTGGTACCCAGGGTAGGATTGCCACAGTGGTGTAGAGTAGCCTACAATGTCTCTGTAGATGTTGTATATACGGGTCACGGTATTCCTACCTGGATATCCTTGGATCCCAGACGTGGTGTTGTCTGAAGCAGTGCAAAAAGGGTAGTTAAACTTGGATGATGAATAAGTAGAATAAATGGAGTCCAGACTTTGTAGTAACGTTGAACAGTTGCTTTTACTTGGCATAAATGGTGATCCAAACAGTTTCCGAACGGTATCTTGGTCATCAGAAGGTATTGGCATAATCTGGCAGGCAAATACTTCTCTGCAACAATCTCAGCTCTGCTATACTAGCTGGAGTAAATAGAAACTTTCCTCTTCTGCTGGAACTTAGTTTAGTTGTAGTCTGTCTCTTTCTTTAATCCTAGGAACTTCTTGTCCTGGCTTTGGAGTACCTCAAGCTCAGTTATGCTTGGGTGTGCACAACCTCCAGTGATAAGGCTGGCGTAGGACTAACAGAACCTGTCCAGACAGGACCAGGCCTGCTGCCTTCCCCTAGCAGGGGTTAAGTCAGACGAACTCCTCACACAGCCTCTCCCCACTAGGGTGCAGGGTAGACTGACTTACTGACTAACTAAACTCCTCCCTCTCTAGAGAGGGCTGGAATGGAACTAGGAGGTTCCTCTCCAGGGAAACTAACCTTGCCAATGTTGCCGCCATCTGCTGATAGACCAGGCAAGTACATGAACATAACCAGTTTCAGGAACATAAATATGCACATTATGAGAAGATGACATGAAGCACATTAGGTAATATAAATTAGCACATAGGAGAAAGTAGCAAGGCGCCAAAAGGAGTAGTAATGGCACTGCGGGACATTACATACAAAGCAGACTTTTTAAGAAAATCATCCCTATGAACGGACAATAAAAGCATCAGGACAGGAGCAGGGTTTAAAGGGGTATTCCTATCTTAGGCAGTTATGGTATAACCACAACATATAAATGTCTGATAGGTGTTGGTTTTATCTATGGGATCCTCATCTTTCAGGAGAATAAGATCTGCTGATCACAGTTTGCAGACTGCTGGCTGCTGCACTTCCCATAGACCTCAATGTATTTGTGCACGCCCTCTCCATGGGCATTTAATGGAGATATGGAAAGAGGCAAGCATGCAACTGAGCAATCTGCAAACTGGTGGCTTCATTCCTGAGAGGTGGGTGTCCCAGAGGTGAGACCTGCACCTATCAGCCATTGGCAGCTGAAGACATCTGTGTTGGTCCCATGTTCATACGTGCCCACATTGCTGAGAGAAATGATGCTTTAATATATGCAAATGAGTCTCTAGGAGCAACGGGGCGTTGCCGTTGCACCTAGAGGCTCTGCTCTCTCTGCAACTAACATTTTGATTAACAGGGCCAGGCACTGTAAACATGAAACCTGTCACTCGAAGTGCAGAGAATGTGGCAGTTGCAGAGAGAGCAGAGCCTGTAGGTGTAATGACAACGCCCCCGTTGCTCCTAGAGACTCATTTGCATATATATGCAATGCGGGCACATATGAACATGGGACCAACAAAGACGTCTTCATCTGCCGAGCGCACATGTAACAGGTCAGCCAGTGTCATAGGTACAAACCTGTTGACAGATGCCCTTTAAATAAGGCATCACTTTAATGACCCTGTAATGGTGGCAGCACAAGGACCACGCTCTGTTGTTTTACCACGGTTCTGTAAAGGGCAGCACCAGTGGCAGACAAGGGAACGTTTATGACTTTTGACCTCTAGAAGCAAATCTTACATTCTGCAGGAGCCTGTGTAAGCTGAGCGAATCAGTCAATAATCTAAGTACATTGCAATTGTAATTTACAAGCTTCCTATAGAGCGGCGGCATCCATATTTTATTTCATCCTCTTGTGAGTCACCGTCTTATTCCTTTCATCTGTCAGCATTGTGGAAATAATGGAATTATGGAAATGTAGTGCCGCATGCATCACACAGTGAGCATGATTCCCAATATAACATTATAGCGGGAAATTGCTCATAGTGCAATCCCCTAATAAAGTTAGAAAGTTACCCCTGTGGATAGGGGATAACTATTAGATCAGTGGGGGTTCCAGCTGTAGGATCCATGAGAACGGGAGCCCCATACCCCTTCTGTAATGGATGGATTGGCTGGTTGGAAATGCACATGCAGCAACCGGGTCCACAGGGGCAACACGTGAGGCTACCACCTAGAGGCGAATAGATGTAATGACACTCCTAACAGCCTGATAATAGGAATTACAGCATGATACCACAATACATTAAATATGACAGTTCAAAAGTTTAAAGTGCCCACATATAACACATAGTGGGACACTGCATCCCCCCTTGGTTTAAGGTAATCCGCCCTCAGCATTTGTCTTGATGGACGCTGTGGATCTCTACGCCGTCACCTGGAAGATATAAAATATATGCCACAAACAAAAATATGCCAACTTTCACTGTTGCAAAGTACTATTATGCCATTTAGATAACCACATATAAGCAAAGACTTATACATAAGAATACGCATTTATTATAATATTTTTTTTCTTGTTCTCCTGACACAAGGGTGACATGGGGCGTTGTAACTTCGGTGCTTGACGGTGACAAAAATGGGCATCGATCTATTATTGGGGGAAGAAAGTCCATGACAAAGTCCATCCCAGATTTGGGGTATAAAATATTTGTAATCCAAAGGGTTAAAGTGCAAAAGTCTTTGATTTGTAAAATCATGTGTGTTGCATAGGATAATGCACAGACGAAAGTCTTTCTGGGTACATGGCTTAAAACGTTGCAATAAAATTTTTGATTTAAAGTCCCAGACAACCTGAGAAGGGGGTAAAAAGGGAACAAAATGTGCAAAACACGGGTGCAACTGGGAATTTTTGCTGTAATATTGCTAGAGTCTTTGGTAGAGTCCCTTAAAATAGCAGAGGGCTCTCTAGTGGTATGGGAAACAACCACTCAAACACAAACAGAGAGTTCCTCAAGCAGACAATGTCTCTCGCTCAATTTAGCTAGTTGGCCAACCAGCCTATTTAGGAGTATGGGTCTCAACTACAGTGGGGCTTATTTTTCCGGAGGGTCCCATACCTCTGATCCAGCTGCGGTTGGGTCTGAGCGTTACCAGGACCTGGACTCCTGGAGGCATACCGCGGCCCAGGTGAGATCTTGCAAATGGAGCCTTTGATGAGGGGGTCTCTGCAGCTGTCTTAGGGAGCACTGCAAGGATGTCCGGTGGAATCTGAGGCGGGGTCGGGGCCCAATAAGAAGAGTTGCGGGAGACGCGTTCTTTCCAAGAATTCCAATGTGCTTCGTCCGGCTCCTCAACGGGGGAGATGGTAGGGCTTGAGAGTGCTCTGGCCCATACTAAATTCTTGCTTTCCTCTTTATGGGTTACCATAGCCCTCGGGTAAGCTTCTCCTCCCTCACCCTTTCCAGGTCTATAGATTCTAGGGAAGCTCGCCGACCTGTTACCGGCCCTAGATGGGGACTGCGCTGCTCTAACATAACCAGCGGCACAGATTTCCCATAGCAAGCGCTGGTGCGCTCAGTACCGGGTGTCTGTGGGCTGTTCCCAGGCGCAAGGTGCTTTGTGGGAGGTCTTTTTTTCTCCCTCCGAAACGGCTTTTAGCTTATTTTCAACCATCTTTACTTGAACAGCTTGTCTTTCACGACGTGCCGCCCATAGGTTTTTGCATAAAGGGGCAGCGCCGGCTTCTGGGCCTCTAGTACAGTGCTATGCTAGCAGAGCCTCCCTGAGCCGGCGTGCAGTGATGGAGAAGACAGCACTAAATCCTCCGGGGCACTCTTTATTGCAGGGAACACCAGACAGATGGTAATTGAGGTACCCTTGATGGTGTAGGCGTTTAGGGTGCTTTGGAGGCTGGGCCCAGTGTTTGTGACGCCAGCACCGTTAGGTGCAAATGAAGTTGGTAGAAAGGATGAAGAGTCAATTGTAGTAAACAACAGAACTTTTACTAAATCACTTGTCTTCAGGTAGTCAGTACAGTTCATGTATATGGCAAAGCAATAAATCCAAATAGTACTTCAGCTGTATTCCTTGTAACAGGCTTGGCAATTTTAGGTTGAGATTTCCTTCTTTCTATATCTGTCTATACTTTGTCCACTGGATAGCACTCAGGTACTGAATATAATAAACTTCTTACTGATCAGTAGCAATTCACAGGGCGGTCTCCCTAACGGCAGGCATCAGTCTTCTGCTCCATTCTTTGGAAAGGATGCTCACTGAAGAATTATGGTCCACTATGGCCATAGAGGATTGTGGTAAAGGATAATTTTGCACACTAATCATCCGGCTGTGTCCAGGTACTTTTAGGTTCCTCCTGGTCACTGGTGCTTGTGAAGTCCATTGGCTAATTTAGCTGAATACTCCCTTGGCTTGATCAGGGCCAAGAGGTTGAAAGGGCAGCTACATTGTGGAACTTGGCTGTTCTGCTCCTCCACTAACTTGCTTTTCTTATCTCTCCACTGATTTACTTCCTCTCTAACTAACTTTATTAGCCAACCGCAGACTATATATATGAGTGGTGCCAGCACCACCTAGAGGCGAATAGATGTAATGACACTCCTAACAGCCTGATAATAAGAATTATAGCATGATACCACAATACATTAAATATGACAGTTCAAATGTTTAAAGTGCTCACATATAACACATAGTGGGACACTGCACACACCGCCACTCCATTCGCTTCTATGGGAGAGCAGTAGATAGTCGAGCGCTGTACTCCGACACTATCTCTGACACTCCCATATAATTAAATGGAGTGGCGGTGTGCATTTCCGATCAGCTGCTCCATGGGGTTCCGGTTCTTGTGATCGGTGGGGTTCCCAGTGGTAGGACCCCCACGATCTTATAATAACTTTCACTGTAACTTTCTCTAACCAGAATACCCCTTTAAGAAAACATGGCATCTTTATTAAAAAACAGCACCACACCTTTTCCTCAGGTTGTGTGTGGTATTGCAGCTCAGCCCCATTCACTTAGAAAAAGCTGAGATGCAATACCGGACACAACCAACGGAGAGGAGTGGCATTGCGTTTGGAAGAAAGACGCCGTGTTTTCCTGATTCTGATATTCCCTTTAAAGATGTTTCTGTAACATCGCGGCCTAGATTTACTATTTTCTTTGGGACTTTATTTTGGCTCAAAATGTGGCGCAGTTTGGATGATTACAGTGAAAGGTAGTGTGGCCTAAAATGCGTCTCTTTGTGCCAAAATGTGGTATCATTTTAGGCTTAAAAGCCTGAAAAAAGTTAAAACACCTTTTTTATATATATTTAAAGATTTATAATACAACTTGACACATTTATAGACTCCCTGTCCAGCCTGTCTAAGGCCTGAGCATTTTTGTGGCTCGCACAGTGACCCATTAATTTCTATGGGTCTGCAACAAAAAACGGATATTACACAGATGTCATCCGTGTGCTGTCCACATCCGTGCAATTGGGCCGAATTATAGAACCCATCGCAAGACGGACAAGAATAATATTTTTCACAGTGGGTCCCCCGAAAAGTGCAGGATGCTCACAAACCACATCCGTATTTTGCAGATCCGCGATTTCCAGACCACAAAACGATAATACAGTCGTGTGCAGAAGGCGTAACTAATAGTAAATTTGGGCCCGGAGTGGCATCTTCACTATTCACAACCCCTTCACATGACTTTTCACATTGTCCCACTTGCCCACAAAGCAACAACTGTATTAAGATTTCAGCTCTGTCAGACCCCCACTGATGATTCATTTATGGTCTGTTTTAAGGAGAAGCCATCAGGTGGAAAATCCCCAAAAACACTTCTTCAAAGGGGCATTTCTGCCTTCAAATAAAAAAAAAATCTGGTCGGAAATTTCCTTTTGTCGTCCTGTTCTGTGAAGGTGACCAAGGCGCACTGCGCGTGCGCAGCCGCCCTTTATTCACTCCCATGGGAGTGCCAAAAATAGTCGAAGTCTAACTTGGCCGTTCATTTCCCATTCATTTCATTGGGACTTCTGAAAATAGCCGCGCACGCTGCTCGGCGATTTTTGACGCTCTCATAGGAATGATTGAAGGGGGGCCACACATGCATAGTGCTCCTCCCAGCACTCTGTGGGCTCCGTTCTAGGTATAGGTGCAGTTCCCAGAGGTGGGACCTGCACCTCTCAGACATTGGGGGCATATCCTAGCGATATGCCCCCAAAGTGCAAGATGGGAATAACCATTGGGACTGTTAGGCTAGTTTCACACTTTCACACTTCGGGAGATCCGGCAGGCTGTTCTGGATCCAGCATTGCCGGGAGCTACGTGAATGCCATCCGCCCCATTAACTATAATGGGGACCGGCAGAGATACAGCCGCAACCCGGCAAATATGCAGAGAATCGGCCGGACAGATACCGCTGCGCTGTCTGGGAAAGCTCGGTGACCCCGAAGGGTTAATCTTTCCAAAAAGATCACCACCAATATATAATCTCTAGGCATGATCATCTGCTGTACAGTATGCCTTAAAGGGGTTGTCCGTTATTTATAAAAAAAAAAAAAATTCCTCTTACCCCCAGCCAGCAGGACCTGTGAAAGAAACATATCTGCCCCTGGCTGTCTGCTCTGCAGATCCTGTCCCCGACTGTAAACTTTCACTCGGACGGTGTCATGTGTGCCGCTGCCATCAATAACTGGCTTCAGAGGTGACGTGTCATCAAGGAGAATGTCGCCACTTGGGGAGACGTCAATGCCGTAACAGCATTTGTGACCCCATCCAGTGTCGGACTGGCCCACCACAGAACCAGAGGATCCTGTCCGGTGGACCCCCGCTCTGATACCATAATCGGCCCCAAAGATCTAGGAGTAAAAAAAACATTTGCTGTCTTTGGAGCCAATCACCTGCCACTAGGGTCTATTTCTGTGACCAAAAACTTTATTAATGATATAGGGGCTGGGCCTCAAGAATAACTTCCTCAGGTGGGCCCCAGGAACCCCAGTCCGACACTGACCTCGTCCGTGTGGATGTTGACAGACAGGAACCGGAAGTCCAGTGAAGACAGCCTGGGAGCCAGGAGCAGAGACCAAGCAGAAGGGAGCAGGCAGCCATGTTTTTATTAAAGGGGTTGTCTCACTTCAGCAAATGGCATTTATCATGTAGAGAAAGTTAATGCAAGGCACTTACTAATGTATTGTGATTGTCCATATTGCCTCCTTTGCTGGCTTGATTTATTTTCCCATTGCATTATACACTGCTCGTTACATAGGTGTTAAGTATTTGTCTCGAATTTGGCGGGACTGTCCCTGATTTTCAGAGACAGTTCCGGCAAATTCACTCTGTCCCGAAAATGGGTGGGTTTAACACAAACCCTGCCCATAAGTGGGTGTTCCTGGGTGGGGGGTTTAGGGCATTCCTAGGGGTTGGGCTTGCATGTCGCGGCTTTACCAACTGAAAGGTTGGTAAGTATAGGGTTACGACCACCCTGCAATCCAGCATTGGTGGTCGTGCTTGCACACTATAGGAAAAAGCCTGTGCAGCCGCTCCCGTCCCGGCCACCTTGTTTCCGTGCGGCAGTGATGGTCGTAACCCCTGAGCAGTGTATAATGCAATGGAAAAATGAATCAAGCCAGCAAATGAGGCAATATGGACAATCACAATACATTAGTAAGTGCCTTGTATTAACTTTCTCTACATGATACATGCCATTTTCTGAAGTTAGACAACCCCTTTAACAGGTGCCGCTGGCTGGTGGAGATTGAAAAAAAAACATTTTTGATCAATCCCTTTAATGGAGTTGTATGAAATGTGAAAAACATGGGGTGGCACTATTCAGAAAGGGCGCCACTCTTATTGTAGGCCTGGGTCTGGTATTGAAGCTCACTTGAACGCCGCCATTCCAGACTCAGCTCATAGACATAGGGGAAAGAGTCATCAAAACTGGTGTAAAGGAAGACTGGTATAGTTGCCCATAGCAACCAATCAGATTCTTCCTTTCAATTTTCAGAGCTACTTTGGGAAATGAAAGTTGGAATCTGATTGGTTGCTATGGGCAACTAAGCCTGTGGGAGACAGCGGCCATGTTTCTTCCTGTCACATACATTCCCTGTGAATGAAAGGGTAATTTCCACAATGAAAACTTCCCTCCTCTCCACAGGGTTGTTTACATGACAGTACGCAAGGACTGGGTGTGGCGGTTTTCTGTAATCACAAGTGTCGGTCACAGAGGTGTCAGTCTGTCAGTGGCTATTTATAAAATGGCAGCGGGACTGATAAGGAAGTCATTGTCTTGCTCATCCTACTTATGAAACTTCTCATTTATTAATGGGACGGATACATGACATCCGTGTATGACTGCGAATACATTCTAATTAGCCGGGATTGTTTCTGAGACCTGTACTGTAATATTTGTCATGGTAATTTTCATGGATGACTTGCCTCTCCCCTTGATTTAGTGACACAACAGGGGGAGATTTATCAAAACTGGCGTAAAAGAAAAAGTGGCTCTTTTTGTGGTGGTGTTTTAAGATGGTTTCCTGGTGTTTTTTGAACTTGCATCATGCTGTGGGTGTGGTATTTTTTTCAGCCGTTTTCCCATAAACTTATCTATATTGAAAAAATAAGACTGAAAAAGCTCAATAAAGAACGGCACTCTAAAAAAAAAACAAAAAAAAAACAACTTGTAGAAAATGTATGACCGGTGGTCAGGCTGAGGCCGTAGTCCCCAACAACAAATTTACTAAATTTTTACGCCTGGCAGCAGTCGGGGGCTGGATTAGTTTATACTCTAGGCGTACAGACTGCAGCGGATACGCCTAATTTATGACGAGGCGCATAAATTAGAGGAATCCTCCGGCAGCACAGAGGGGAAACCAAGACCGGTGTAAACCTCCCGTCTTTGTAAATGACCCCCAATTTGTGCTAAAATTGCACCTGAATTTGGCACTAAATTTTGGTGCAAAGTAAGCCAAATAAGGTGACGTTCGCATTTGCGCCAGCACATCCAGCGTTGCCCGATCCTACAATTCACTTCCGGAACCCGTATTGACTGTAATGAGGTCCGGCGGTGATCCGACCGCTTTCCGGCATAAATGCCAGGTTTTGACTGAAAAAAAAAAAACCATTGCATGCAACGTTTTTTGTCCAGTGTCGAATCAGGCATGCCGCAGATGCAAACGTACCCTAATATATGGTATAAGCTTATGGGGTTACTTATCAAACTGGTGTAAAGTAGAACTGGCCTAGTTGCTCATAGAAACCAATCAGATTCAGCCTTTCATTTTCCAAAGGAGCTATCAAAAATGAAAGGTGAAATCTGATTGGTTGCTATGGGCAACTGAGCCAGTTCTACTTTACACCGGTTTGATAAATGACTCTATTAGACTACCTAGTGTAAAGAGGCACCAAATTTATCGAAGTTTACGCTGTCGGTATATATGGATTAGTAAATCTGCCCCATAGTGCTGATATAATACCGACATATAGTGCCTGAATAATAGCGCTCAGATAATTTTAGTGGCTGAAAAAAATACTACAGTCTGCACCATAAGGTAAGTACTTGACAAGGGAGGCTGCAGT
The DNA here is from genome assembly GCF_905171765.1 of Bufo bufo. NCBI lineage: Eukaryota > Metazoa > Chordata > Amphibia > Anura > Bufonidae > Bufo > Bufo bufo. The sequence continues at coordinate 25,181,737 of NC_053399.1, forward strand.
TGGTAGGGATTTGGTTATCAAATTGCCCATACTATATGATCTAGGCCAGGCATGGCCAACCTGCAGCTCTCCAGCTGTTGTAAAACTACAACTCCTACCATGCCCTGCTGTAGGTAGTCTGGGCCTGCTGGGAGTTGTAGTTTTACAACAGCTGGAGAGCCTCTGGTTGGCCATCCCTGATCTAGGCCTTTTTATCATAAGCAGAAACTGATAACCTTAAAGGGATTCATTCTGCCAGCAAGATTTTCGATATAGAGCTGTCCCTCCGGCCGTTTGTGCCCAGCCGCGCCCCTTATCTCCTCTCATCGCTGATGGTGCGCCGTAATGTCGCGCATGCGCCCCCCGGATCCACTGGTCAGCGCCCGCGCGGTGTCCTGGCAGCAGCCTCAGTGAACAAAGCGCGCATGCGCCAGCTGTCACGGGCACTTGGCTCGCAGGCGCTGACCTATCGATCGGGGAGCGGCTGGGCACAAACGGCCGGAGGGACAGCCCCTTGGGCACCTTAGTAAGGCAATTATCATATAAATAAAACCGATTTTTATCAGAAATGAAAGGACAGATGGGGGTAAAACTAGTATATCTTGAACTAGAAAATCTTGCTGACAGAATCCCTTTAAAGCCCAAGTGCGCACACAGCCATACTAATAGTAAAGCAGGTCCCACCCTCGGTACAGGTACACCGTCAGCAATTCCAGATAATTTAGAAGGCCCAGCCCTCCTGTGGTTTCAGTGTGTAGGAATTTCACCCCAGCTTAGTCAGCACGTTAACTGTTTCGTATTGATAAAGGCAAGAGGAAAACCCACAGGGATAATGAAGATGTCAAAATGTCACTTCCTGACCAAAAATTTCAATCAGTATGGATTAAAAATATTGGCAGATTTCACCCTACAATCTGATTCATGGCTTCTTGGTCCTATTGGAACCACATACTAGGACCATAGACATCCGTCCAGACAATCCAGCCGGTTATGATGGCTCTAGGGCAGGGATCAGCAACCTTTGGAACTCCAGCTTCTGTGAAACTACAACTCCCAGCATGTTCTTGTAACTCCTATAGAAGTGAAAGGAGGATTCTGGGAGTTGTAGTTTCAGAACAGCTGGGTGCTGATCCCTGACCTAGGATCTATGGCCAACTAAGAGGTCCTGTCCACTTTGGTAATTCCTTAGGCTCCATTCACACGTCCGCAACGTGTTTTGCGGATCCACGGATCCGCGGATCCTCAAAACATGGACAGCGGCAATGTGCGTTTCGCATTGTGCGGACAGCACATTGCCAGCACTAATAGAATATGCCTGTTCTTGTCCGCAATTCCGTGTCCAGGCAGCACATCTTGCTGCCCCATAGAAATGAATGGGTCCGCAATTCCGTTCCGCAAAATGCGGAACGAAATTGCGGACGTGTGAATGGAGCCTTAAGCTGATCACATGTCATATAGGCCGACTCCAGTATTCCATTGGGGAGCCTGACAGCAACATGTTGTTCCCTGCCCAATAGGGCATAGGGGATCACTGCTAGATCAGAGAGGTCCAAACTCTGGGACCTCCACCGATCAAAGAATAGGCATCCTGCGTCTCCTTTTTTAATGGAGTGGTGCCCGAGCATGCTGGTTCATTCAGACTCTATGGGAGTGCCGGAGATAGCCATTCATATACAGCGAATGGATTGGCAGTGCTTATGCTCGACTGATGCTCAGTTCAAATCTCATGATCAGTAGGGGTCCCAGTGGTCAGATCCTCTGATCTCCCAGTGGTCAGATCCTCTGATCTCCCAGTGGTCAGATCCTCTGATCTCCCAGTGGTCAGATCCTCTGATCTCCCAGTGGTCAGATCCTCTGATCTCCCAGTGGTCAGATCCTCTGATCTCCCAGTGGTCAGATCCTCTGATCTCCCAGTGGTCAGATCCTCTGATCTAGCAGCTACTGTTCAGTGGAAAGGGAATACGTTGTTATTACTGGAATTCTTCCTTTATAGTATGATCTGTGGTGCTTGTAAATTGCTCAAAATTCGGATTCGATTTGGCCGAATCGGTCGACCAAATCAGCTCGGGTCTAAAATGATTCTACCTGAATCAAAAGTGCTCCAAGAATCCTCAAAACGTGTGTATGACACTCTGAGGTCTCCTGTGGAGGTGTTTTGGTTAGTTATCATGGGACTTGCAACTATTTTAGTCCTAAAAAAATTGCAAGTCCCTTCTTCGACAGGCCGTTTGACAACATTTAGGCTACTTTCACACTTGCGTTTTTACTGGATCGGGCAGGGTTCAGCAAAAACGCTTCTGTTACTGATAATACAACCGTCTGCATCCGTTATGAACGGATCCGGTTGTATTATCTTTAACATAGCCAAGACAGATCAGTCATGAATTCCATTGAAAGTCAATGGGGGACGGATCAGTTTTCTATTGTGTCAGAGATAACAGATTCGTCCCTATTAACTTGCATTGTGGGTCATGCCGGATCCGTCTTGCTCCGATTCCCAGGACGGAAAGCAAACTACAACATCTTGCGGTTTGCTCTCCGGTATGGGAACGCAACTAAACGGTACGGAATGCATTTTGGAGCATTCCTTTCTGTTCAGTTCAATTTTGTCCCCATTGACAATGAATAAATCTCAATACCGGAAAACTAAAACACTAGTTTGAAAGTAGCCTTAGTCGCACAGAGGGTTATACCCCATGTTTGATAGTTGGGTGGGACAGAGGCGGAACAGGGGCCTACCGTCACCAGCAAATTCACTAACATTTATGCCTGAAAACGGGTGTAAATGTTGGTAAAGAACTACCGTTGTTGTTACACCAGGTGCACAGACTGCCGTATATGCGCCTAATTCATGATGAGGCATAAGGGGGAATTAAGACCAGCGTTTGAGTAAATGACCCCTAATCTCTCCCTTTTTTTTTTTTTACATAGGAAAATAATATAAGAAAACCACCCAAATCGAATCACCAAAACTTCGGATTTGGATGCAACTTTTTTTTTTTCCATCATTCGAATTGAATCCAATAAATTTAGAATTGATCGATTCAATTGTCTCTGGTCTCCCGTGTCGCCCCCCTTGAGTAGGAGCGGCTGAGGACCTCTCAAACTTCTAATGCCAGTCCAGTTTTAAAAATATAGAAAAATTCAGAAACACGCAAAAAACAAAAATAATATCATTTAGAATAAAATTATTACTGCTATTAGTGGTGTAAGGGGCGTAACTAACATGAGCCGGCGTCCATATAACCCTTTTCATTCAATACGTTATCTTGTCATTATATTTCCTACCAATTTAAAGGACCCTTTAATTTTTAAAAGGAAAAAAAAAAAAAAAGGCCAGCTCCCATAGGCTTCAGGTGCAGGGTGACAGCTTTATGCAACAGCCCAGCAGATGGCGTCTGCAGTCTCCATTACAGAAGGAAAAAAAAATGTCACCTATCCTGGATTTTCAAGCTAGAGGAGGAGGGAGGTTTTTGCTGGTGATGTCATGAACCTGTCGTGCAAGTGCAGGCGGAGAAGGGTGTCTTAGCAGGAGGAAAGAGGGTGTGTAGCTTGTGTGTATGCGTTACCTGCCTCTCTACACCTTCAGATCTGCAGCAGAGGAAGGGGAAGCATTTTCTCCTTGATTCCCAAGACTCCTCGGAGGGATTCCAGGCTGTGCCAGACGTTGAGCCCAGGACAGGTAGGTGCCAAGCTATAATGTATGGCATTGCCTTGGGAACAGGAAACAGCTGATCATCCATGTTCTGGCCTGCAGCCTCAATCACATACCTGGTTACAATGTTGCCATCTGTAACACTGGCCATAGATGGATACATTGTATCGCAGCCTTCCCAAGGTTTGATTTTTTTCCCTAGCCCCTGCCTGTGGTCTTCCTAAAAGAGGGGGGGGATCGACATATACATGCCGGAGCTGTGTAAATATTAACCCTTGCCAATCTGGGAATGCTGCTGTATTGGTAATCAGCCTCCCCTCCCCCTCTACTTTCCCAATGCTCTTCAGCAAAAAAAAAAGAGGGATTAATGATTACATTCTGACAAGAAGAAATCCTGGAGGGGAGTGGTTTTGCCATTTTTTTTTTTTTTTTAAAGGGATAAAAATTGCAGCTGCAATACAACTGGAGGATGGTCCATGCTGTGTGCCCGGATGAGACAGTACTTGTCTATATCTGCTAGCACGCTACATTGTGTCTGTCGCACTGAATAATAGATGATAAAGCTGGGTTTGGTCACTGCAGGGCCCTGTGCTCTCCGGGGCAGATGAACCGCTTTGATTTGTCTGTTTGGCAGCTGCTTCTTACCAAGCTCAGTCTTGCATTTCCCACCCACAAGAAGGGGGGGAAAAAAATGCTGTTTTTTTTTTACTGGTGCCAGGTCCTGCATTTGTGTTTCCATCACACTTGCTCTGTTGTCACTTTTTTTTTTTTTTTTTTTCCCGAAGAGTAGATTCACCCTTGGTGAGCCGGAGATTAATCTACGCGTGCGTATTAGAGAGTGTGCATGTATGGCACGGTCCTAGGACGAAGCTTCTTAGTGACATAGTGTAAAATATTTTGTAAGTATTATGTATTTTACAGATTAGAATATTGTGTAGTCTCATAAAGGGTGATTGCACCAGATTTTTTTTAAAAAAATTTAGGAGCTGAAACCTCACTGGTTCTGTAACTGACCCAGGTAAGGCCTCATTCACATGTCTGTGATCAGTGGCATAACTAGAACTGAATGGGCCCTACGGCAAATTTTTGAATGGGCCCCCCAGCAACTTTTGAACCCCCACTCCTGCGGCTAGTCAGTATCATTCTTTTGGACCAGGCCCGACAGCTGCACCATCCGTTTCCCACATGTATATACTGTATCTCATGTCATTGTATAATACTGTTGTGGGGGCCCTGACAATAAAATATTTTAGTCCTCCTCCTCGGTGGGTCCCGTAGCAGCTGCTTCCACTTAGGCCTCATGCACACGACCGTTGTGTGTTTTGCGGTCCGCAAAACACGGATGGCGTCTGTGTGCGTTCCGCTATTTGTGGAACGGCACGGACAGCCGTTGATATAACTGCCTATTCTTGTCCGCAAAACCGACAAGAATAGGACAGGTTATATTTTTTTGGTGGACCACTGAGCAACGGAGTGCTGTCCGCATCTTTTGCGGCACCATTGAAGTGAATAGGTCCGCATCCAAGCCACAAAAACTGCGGCTCGGATGCGGACCAAAACAACAGTCGTGTGCATGAGGCCTTATAGCTACGCTCCTGTCCGTGATGACATCTGTGACAAGATGGTCAGTGGTTCATCCATGAAGGATCCATGTTTGGTCCGTGTGTCCATTTTTTCCCCTCTGTGTGTCATTCGTATTCAGTGGCAGATTAGCCATAGACCTTACAGGGAAATTTCCCGGTGGGCCGATGCCCAGGGGGCCGCCGGAGTCCTCCTCACTGCCGGCCAGTTGAAGTTTTTCGGGATGTATTTTGTGCTGCTGGCAGTATTTTGTGATGGACGGTGGTATTTGGCTCTGTTGGGGTGGTATAATGTGACACAATATGGTATTGCTGGCCCTGCCTTCCATAAATTTGGACCCCACTTTTAGTATTTTTTCCAGGGCCACTTTAGGTTCCCAGTCCGCCCCTGTCCGTATTCCACTGACACTGTTAGGGCTGTTTCACACGAGCGGATGCCGTGCGTGACATCCGCTCCGTGAATGACAGCCAAGACCCGATGCAGACTGCAGAAGCACGGAGCAGTAACATGACTGATAATGCTCCGTGCCTCTCTGTGATCTCTTTACTACGAAATCACAGTGACAACTTTATCTCACTGTGATTTCGTAGTAAAGAGATCACAGAGAGGCACGGAGCATTATCAGTCATGTTACTGCTCCGTGCTTCTGCAGTCTGCATCGGGTCTTGGCTGTCATTCACGCAGCGGATGTCACGCACGGCATCCGCTCGTGTGAAAACGCCCTTAGGCTGAAAATTAGTTCCAAGAGCATCTCCTAGCAGTGATCTGTGAAACACGGATGCCATTTTTTCATGAACCCATAGACTATAATGGGCATGATGGATCTGTAAACTCGGACAAAAATAAGGCATGCGTCCGTGGTGTAATCCCCAGAGCATGTTAAATCACGGACGTGTGAATACACACATTAAAATCATTGAGTTACGGGTGCAGTCCATGGAGAACACGGACAGCACAAGTCCATGATCCACTGAAGTCTGAATAAGGCCTTACGGCATAGTTACGGCCCTTTCAGGTGGACGCTATTTCCATCTGGGTGCTGTCCAAATTTAGCGCCTGGACTGAAAACTGACCCATTAAATGTAATGGATATTTGATCACAAGCGATTTTTCTGCACGGACTATGGGTCCATGCCAAAAAAAAAATATATATATATATGACCGCATGCGCCATCCAGCTCTGATTTGTTATTTTTTTTCCCCACATGAATCCTTTTACTCAAGTGAACGGATCTGTGAGAAAAACGGACTGTGGGGTCCCATCCTCGCGAAGTCCATTTAGAAACTTTTCTGTGTCCAGGCATTCATTTCCAATGGTCACAAATGGCCCTTGGAAGACTACAGGCCCCCCTAGTGATCCAGCTCCTAGATCCCCACTGATAAAAAGAAACGTTACTCCTCTTACAAAAACCTGAGATTCACTTTAGGAAGACGTTTTCCAAGTCTTTGCAATGGCAGGAAAGGGGTTAAAAGCAGCCCCTGATATCTAATCTTCAGGGTCCTCTGTAGTGCGTTATCGTACATGGCAGACCTCTCTCTCGGTGGCTGTGCCCAGTGACTGCCTCAGGAATTCCAGCACTTGCTTTGTGTGTCGTGGTTGTTAGGAAGATTATGGATTTGTTTATTCCTAGATACTTAGCAGCCGTTTCCAAAATGGTCGCAGACCGCGGCCTGTTATAATTGGAATGAGATATGCAGTGAGGATTTATAAAGGGGTAGTGGCATAGTAACATGTGAGATCTGCATCGTGCTGTATGTAAGTACTTCCATGTATGTGGTTGGATAGTTAGGCAGATATGAATGCAGTAGGAAATCTCCGAAGTCTTGCGCGACTTTGGCCAACAAGAACTTTGGCTCCACGGAGCCAATACATTTTAATGCTGTACGGAAACAGCATTAGAAACTAAGGTTTTGAACGAATCGACTTTGGGTATATGATCCGAAGGTCGATCCGCTCGAGCCTAGCCGCATGCACCAGTTTTTCTCTGTCTAAAACCTGGCACTCATGTTGGAAACCTAATGGAGTCCGACAGTATCTGGCTAGGCAAGATCCGGTTAACTTCTGCAAGGTTTTCGTCTGCCGGAACAGCTAAATTAAAATGTGAAACTAGTTATTTTTTTTGGTCAGGTAAAGAGTACGGTATGTACTGTTACTGTACATCACTGCAACACTATCTTACAGACGATACGGCACCTGTGGCCTGTAATCTCAGATAATGGCTGAATACTCGTCTAGCCAACCACTAAAGCCTCCAATTCCCCATTAAGCATACATGCTTGGATAAACTAAACGTGAATGGGTCCGTGATCCATCCGCACCGCAAAAATATAGAACATGTTCTATTTTTTTGCGGTGCGGAGGGACGGAGAGAAAGCGATCCATAGTGAATGGGTCCGCATCTGTGATATGGTGCAAAAACGTATACACTATTGCAGAGCCACTCTTTGCGGGCCACAATATAAGACTGGCCAGCACACATTCGTGGGCATGAGCCCTAAGGCTCGGTGTTTATTGCCTTATAGCCATGGGATTCCAGTCACCTGATGGAGGACAAAAGGGATTCCACTTTGTATAGCAAACTTTCCTATACAGAAGATCACTGCAAAACACATATACTGTGCCATATAAAAAAATAATTATAGCAGGACCCTATGGCCAACATATTTTGCTATATGCCTAAAATGGCCTATGTCTGGAAGCATGTGCACAGAGCCTAGAATCCAACATGCCCGATAATTGCTTTCCCTGACCCCAGTAGTCAGTCTGCCCCTGTGCTCAAAAGATGGTTGATGGATGTTGTCAGGCCAATTAACCATTAGTAGGTAGGAAAATGTGGGGAGAATACAAACTCTACATTTGAACCCATGTCGGCTCCAGTGCTAGCTAAATCTGTCAGTAAACACGGACTGTTCCAGGTAGCACTGTCATGTTATTGCAGGTGTGGTGTCCTATATCCCTAGTACTAATGCTTGTTCGGCCTAATAATCTTTTCATACACGTCACGTAAAATGTGAATATATGCTTTATAAGCATGTTTTATATTGTTTCACCTCATTAAGGTCATCAGCATCTGATTGGTGGGGGTTCATATTCCTGGGACCTTGGCCAATCAGCTGTTTGAGAAGGCCGGGAGCTGCACTGCAGACTTGCAGCATGACACATGCTCGTCTACAAGGGGCCTTAAAGTCATTCAACAGTTGTAAGACTGCAGAAAAGGCCTTAAGGGGGTTCAGATCTGAACCCGGACATACCAAGAATTTCACCCAGGCAGCCCCCCTGACAAGAGCATCGGAGCATTTGATGCTCCGATGCTCTCCTTTGCCCTGCGCTGAGTCGCGCAGGGCAAAGGCATTTTGTGGAGTTCCGGTGACGTACCGGGCTCTCCTTCGGGCTGTCAGGTGGAGGCTTCCTCCCAGCAGTGAGCCCGGTGACGTCATCAGCACTGATGAGCGGGCTTTAGCGCTGCCCTAGCCTGTAAAACGGCTAGGGCAGCGCTAAAGCCTGCCCATCAGAGCCAGTGACGTCACCGAACACACTGCCAGGCGGAAGCCTCCGCCCGGCATTGTGTTGTAGTAAATAAAAGAGCCCTTGCCCTGCGGGATCCTGCATAGGGCAAGGGAGAGCATCGAAGCATGAACTGCTCCAATGCTCAAGTCAGGGGGGCTGTCTGGGGGAAAGTATGGGTATGTCCGGGTTCAGCTTTGAACCCGAATAACCCCTTTAAGGTTTAATAGGGGGTGTATGATGGATATTCAGGCCTATGATTGCTGTCAGGGAATAGTTTTTTTGGATAAAAGGGCCTTTAAGGTCCCGTATTATCTAAGCTGTGGGATCTGAAGAAGAGTGATAAGCAGTGATGGCCAGTTAGCAGTGTTGTCGGAACTACCTGCTCCCGGTGACCGCATTTGTTTCAGACTGGCTCTCGGCACAGGTAAGGGCTTACCTGTGCATCGCCGGACTTGAGTCAAGATGGCAGCCCGCATGTGTTCGCGGGCGAACACTGCGAACTGGCCATCACTGGTGATAAGCTATTTAGGAAAGCGGACACCATACATGACTTCCTTTCTGGAGTATCTTCTCCCTGCTTTATAAACTTGTTGAATTTTCGATTCAATGAAGCTGTGGCCACCCTCAAGTCAACCATCAAAGATATTCTACCGCAATCTGTTTTTGCATTTATTCCTTTATGTTGGTCACATACTATTCAAGCTTGAAGGTATCATTGTATGCAGTCTAATAATTCCAGCATCCTATGGCTGCGTTCAATGCGAATACATAATTTGAAGCTCCTGGGCCCCATTTTTAATACTTGTGTACTATGGCAGAGGAACCTTTGGGGTGCCTCAAGTGCCAAACCCTGCCTGTGACTACATCATCTGCACCCCTGTATCTATGGTCCTCATTTCTTACTGTCACTGCTTTTGCATTAAAGAAGTTCTTCTATGCTGATGGTGAAACATTTAATACAGTCCAGGGTACGCCCTAGCGCCTTACTGCAAACTGAAGCTTCATATTCTTGGAGCAACATTTGCTCAAATTATGCACAACACGATGGGGCCTGTAGTCCACAGGACCACAACAAATTCATAGTGATGGATTATAATGCCAGATCTTACCTGCTTTATTTACTCAGCGTGGGAGATTTGCCTGGGAAGATCCAGTGCTGTTTTTGCTTTTTGAACAATTACCCGTTCTCCACCCTTGTTTGACGGATAACAATGAAGCTTTACATAGAGCTTACCATTAGGAACAGAGGATGTAGCACCTTCTCGTACAGAATAAAGAGGCTAGCACACTACATCAGCTCTGAGGTTTATGCATATTCGAGTGGGGCTTTCATAAAGCTATCTACTTCATATTCAGCACATGTACATATGATCTAATGGTTTTGTAGATTTTATTTTTTTAAATTTTTGGGGGGTATTGGAGATGGAGACTAGTGACAAAAGGGTAAGGGGTGGATCTCAAGTAGAGGTCATGAAAGTAAATCAGGTTTGGTACTTGTTAGGGGGAGATGGGTGGGAAAGAAAGACGGGAGGGAAGGGGAATGGAACAAGAAGGGTACAAGGTATACACATGTAAGTTGGAAAGATGGCAAGTTTCATAGGTTTATGGAGGGGGAAGTGATCAAACAAGACCTAGTCTTCTGGGTTAACTGGTGCCGTCCCCTAGAGTTCTCATTGTACCAAGTTGTAAACCCAAAGCATTTTTGGTTTTACATTATATTAAGGTAGTAAAGGTAGCAGGGCTCCACTTTCCTTGCATAGAGTAGCCTCCACCCAATCCATCTGAAATAGGTTTGTCTAAGAAAATATGCAACGAGGGTGGAGAGTAGTCCATGAGGTATAGAATTAGTAAGCTTTCCAAGATGTCCAAACTCCTTACACCAGCCATGGAAGGACAGAAAAAAATATCATTGGATCAGAGGACAAGTCCAAAGGCAGCGTTGGTGATCTGTATTGGGAGGAGGCACTCCAGGGACATGAGTGGTCTGATGTGCCACCTATCAGATGTCTCGTGTGGGAAGATATCAGCTCTAAGAACTATTTTGAGAGCCATTACTACAGCGATTTTTGGCACAGTGGTGAACAGAATAGAATGTTTCATTCATGTACCAACATGGATCATGTAGTAATTTGGAAGGATTTGTTTTCTTCATAGTTGGTGAGTAGGTGTTAGACAGAAAGGGGTCTTCAGTGCAATTCTACTCTTTCAGACTATGCCTACGTGCAATACACGTTCAACAGATGTTAGCAAAATACTCAGTCGAGAGCTATTCCTCTTGACTTTCCCATGCATGTGTTTTCAATGGCAAGAAAGGGGGGGGGGGGGGAAGCCACCGCCAGACATTTTAACTTGCCTGATTCTAATATCCCCAACATCATTGGTCAGGGGGATAGTCAGGAGGCCCCCATGCACATCAGATTATAGTTAGCAGGTCCCTACCAAAATTGCCGGGGTTGGCCGATAATAATCTAATGTGCATTATCTCCAGGCTTGAAGATGGTAAAACAGGCAGTTGAGATGGTGAATGCTGTCAAGACACTAGAGCTGGTGATTGTTGCCATGTCCATGATCCTTGGGACCAAATCCTTACGCCATTGCTTGCTAATAGCGTCGTTTCTGCACACTAACAAAAGGCAAGAGAATAACCAGAGATGGCCCCTTTCTCTCCAAGTGCCACATAGTCTGTCTCTATGGTATGTAGGGGGCAAATGGGTGAGAGTCCACGACCTTGTAAAGAAGGCTTGAGAAGGGTCGCATTGAGCTGGACTGAAACATTGCACGTGGGTGAAAAAAATAACCACATCCTTTCTCCATCAAAGTTGGGGGTGCTAGCTAATTGTTTTTATATATTTTACCCTGGGTCAGTAGCCCTTGGAGGATTTGCACCCTTTCCTTTTTCTTTAGTGCCATGCTATCTTTAACCTATTAACATATCTTTAGATATCCCTAAATGTCTGATTGATGGAGGGAGGTTTAACCACTGGGTTCCCTGTTCCTAGCAAAAAGGCAGCCGCTGTTCATTATAGTGAATGGGAGTTAGTTTCCATTTCTCCCATAGAGTTTTATAGAGAGTGATGATGGACCTGCGACCACTTCTCTGCATGCTTTGGTGAGCTAGGCATCCCTATCCTTGTGAATGGTGGCAGTCCAAGATTTCAAATGCCCATATCCTCTGGATAGGTCATCAGTAAGGATGAGCGAATCGACTTCGGATGAAACATCCGAAGTCGATTCGCATAAAACTTCAGTCCAATACTGTACGGAGCGAGCGCTCCGTACAGTATTAGAATGTATTAGCTCAAATGAGCCAAAGTTATTACTTTGCGAAGTCTCGCGTGACTTTGCGTAATGACTTCATATATTAATTTTTACTGTAGAAAAAACATTTCCCGAACTCTGGTTCGGTTCTAAGGTACCACTTGGAACCGAACCAGAGTTCGGGAAATGTTTTTTTACAGTAACAATTTATATATGAAGTTATTACGCAAAGTCACGCGAGACTTCGCGAAGTAATAACTTCTCCTCATCTGAACCAATACATTATAATAAAAGTTTTATGCGAATCTACTTCGGATGATTCATCCGAAGTCGATTCGCTCATCCCTAGTCATCAGCATCTGATTGGTGGAGGTCCGACACCCGGGACCTCCGGCGATCAGCTGTTTGAGAAGGTCCTGGCATTCCTGTAGGTGCCATGGCCTTCTTTCTGCTTACCCTAGGCCAGTGACATACCATTGGTCACGTGGCCTACGCACAGCTCAGCCCCATTCAAGTGGTGTCGGACCCCACCGATCAGATGCTGGTGACCTATCAAGAGTATAAGTAATCAGTTACAAAGAGTCGGATAACCCCTTTAAACAAATGATGTGCCAAAGATATTTGTGATGGACCATTTTATGTATCTCCTTGCAGACAAAATAGAGTTTACTTAGATCGTGACCTAACCCTCTGCTTGATGGTTCATTAAGAAATCGGATCACTCGTTTGACTTGGGTCATATAGCATTTTTGACATAGAAAGTGACACTCCAGTATAGTTTTTATCATCATAGATCAGTGGTTAGCAACCCGCAGTACACCAGGTATGTTTCATTAACTTCTATGGGATTTACAAGAGCAGCCGAGCAGGTGTGCATGCTAGGAGGTGTAATTTGACAACAGCTAGAGTACTAGAAGTTGCTGCTCCCTGATATAGACTGTTGTGTTTTAGAGGGCATCTGTCAGCAGATTTGTACCTAGGACACTGGCTGACCTGTTGCATGTGCACTTGGCAGCTGAAGGCATCTGTGTTGGTCCCATGTCCATAGACTTTAGGCGAAGTCAAGGCCAGGTGTGATCACATTTTACTGTTGTTGGCCCTGTCAATCAAAGTGCAGCAGTTGCAGAGAGAGCAGAGCCTCTAGGTGTAACGGTAACGCCCCCGTTGCTCCTACAGGCTCATTTGCATATATTAATAATTTTTCTCAGCAATGCGGACACATAGGAACATGGGACCAACACAGATGTCTTCAGCTGTCAAGTGCACATGTAACAGGTCAGCCAGTGTCATAGGGACAAATCTGCTGACAGATGCCCTGTAAGGGGTTTTACAGAATTAGAAAAACATTGCTCCACCTGCCCATCAGTTGTATCTGATATTGAAGCTCACTGAAGTGAATGGGACTGACCTGCAATACCTCTAACAACCTGTGCATAGGTATGTAGAAGACAAAATCCATGTTTTAGAGTCACATACAACCTCTTCAATTTTAGAAATAGAAAAGTCCCCATTGCTTTGATGATTCGAATGAAAGTACCTCCTGCCAAGAGCCATCAGATAGCCAAGTGTATATATTATTTAAGACACATATGTCTCTTTGACTGGACTGGTTCCTGTATTGATCCTGAACACAACATGTGTTTGCTGTTGGCTTGCTGCTGCCTCATGTTTGTTTGTTATTTAATTATCAGGACATTTCTATATTGGCATGTATAATTAATGTTTCCCTGTCTTTACTGACCAATGGGGAGTGAACAGACCCTGGCATGGATCTCCATGGAGAGACTCTGCCAATGCATTGCGACCACTCTTGTGAAGTTCATTATTTAGCCCACAGCTGTTAAATATCTATGGCCAGCTCCCAAGGTCTACATAAGTTCACTTGGAACTTGTTAGGTTCATCGTGGCCACATAAAATCTGCCACCTCCACATGAATGTAGGCAGCAAGTTATGGTCCCATTTAGGCTGCGTTCACACGGGCGAGATTTCCGCGCGGGTGCAATGCGGTAGGTGAACGCATTGCACCCGCACTGAATCTGGACCCATTCATTTCAATGGGGCTGTTCAGATGAGCGATGATTTTCACGCATCACTTATGCGTTGCGTGAAAATCGCAGCATGCTCTATATTCTGCGTTTTTCACGCAACGCAGGCCCTATAGAAGTGAATGGGGTTGCGTGAAAATCGCATGCATCCGCAAGCAAGTGCGGATGCGGTGCGATTTTCACGCACGGTTGCTAGGTGACTGTCTATACACTGTATTATTTTCCCTTATAACATGGTTATAAGGGAAAATAATAGCATTCTGAATACAGAATGCTTAGTAGAAGGTCAATTGAGGGTTAAAAAATAAAAAAAATTAACTCACCTTGTCCTCTTGTTCGCGTAGTTCTCCCGGTCTTTAGTTCTTTAAAAAGATGAACTATGGGCTAAAGGACCTTTGATGACGTAAGATCACATGCTCCAATCACATGGTCCATCACCGCGGTGATGGACCATGTGATTGGAGCATGTGATCTGACGTCACCAAAGGTCCTTTAGCCCATAGTTCATCTTTTGAGAAGTAAAGAAGAGACCGGGACTTACGCGAACAAACGGAGAAGGTGAGTTAATTTTTTTTAACCCTCAACTGATCACCTACTATGCATTCTGTTTTCAGAATGCTATTATTTTCCCTTATAACCATGTTATAAGGGAAAATAATAACATCTACACAACACCGAACCCAAACCTGAACTTCTGGGTACACGCACGATAAAAACTGAACATCGGAACGCAATCGCAGTCAAAACTGACTGCAATTGCATTCCTAGTCGCGCGGGTTTGCCGCAACACACCGGGACGCATCCGGAACTAATCCGGACACGCTCGTGTGAACCCAGCCTTACTTGAGTGTATCTTAGCCAAAACTTGGAATGGATCCCACCTAAGGGACCAAGGAAAACCTTCTCAATGGAAAGATTTGCAGATGTTCTTCTTGCTTTTGTAGATACCATTGATATCTTCTTACAGCATTTCAGCTTTCAGTGTCACAATGACACATAGTTGGTTAGATTACTATATTTCAGCCACTAAACACTGAGTAACATGAAAATCTTAAAAGCTCTTTCATCACCACTAGTGTTGAGCAAGCGTGCTCGGCCGAATGCCAGTTCAGCTCGAGCATCGCTATGCTCCGCACATGGCGGTACTCGGCCGAGTACCACATGTGCTCGAGCGCAATGCTCGAGTTTCCTTCCCGCACGTTTTGCGGCTGCAGTGCTAAGCAGCCAATAAACGTGCAGGTAAGTACTGCCCTCACTGTAATGCCAGTATCCATGTTGGCTACTGGCTTTACAATGATTGGCTGGCCGGAACACGTCATCGGGTGCTATATAGCACCCGATGACGCGTGTTCAGCTCATTCTAAGTCAGGGAGAGCTGAAGATAGGAAGGGACAGAGAGTGTAGGGAGTATAATGGAATATTATAAGTGTACAAAAATGTTTCAGAGACCTAAAAGTCCTTGTAAGGACTATTGTGTGTGACAGCAGCAATATATTTTTGTAGAGCAACCTGTGCTAAATTGCTCAGTGTTAGGGAGAGCTGTGCATAGGAAGGGACAGACAGTGTAGGGAGTGTAACAGGAAGATTTTTAAAGTGTGCGCATCCCTAAAATATCAGTGACATCCAGTGCATATTTTCCGTAGACGGTGTCCGCTGCGGACTGTTAAATAATCTGTGCCACATCTCCTGTCTAAAGTGTGCGCATTCCTAAAATATCAGTGACATCCAGTGCAGTTTTTCTGTAGACACTGCGAACTGTGACATTACCTGTGGTACCTGTCCTGTATAACGTTTCCTCATCACAAATACTGTTGTAAATTTTTGTTGCACATACACTTCCAAATCCTACGCTACTGTACATGTGACATTGGTTAAGTACCACCCTGTCTTCCACCAAGTACAGTCTCAGTAGCCAGGAGTCTGGTCCACAAAATCCTCACCCTGATCCTCCTTCCTCCCACCATTTACAGTGTGGCCAAACAATTGATCCCACACTCGGATATTCCGAGGAGCTTTTTTCAGCACCATTACTTGAATTGGCCCTCTCGCCAAGCACGCTTGAAGAGGGACATGAGATCTTGTGTCCTGATTCCAAACCTCTTGAGCATCCACAGTCACAAGAACATGACGGTGGTGAACGGCAATTAGAGTTTAATGAGGTGGATGATGATGAGACACAGTTGCCAATGAGTCAACCGCAATTACTGTCTCAAGAGGTTGATGAAGAGGATGAGACACAGTTGGCAATCACTGAGGATGTGGTTAGGTCAACAAATCAGGAGGATGATCAGAGTGAGGAGGTGGTGGACAATGAGGTCACTGACCCAACCTGGGAAGGTGGCAAGCCGAGCGAGGAGAGCAGTACAGAGGGGGAGAGATCTGCAGCACCGCAACAGGCTGGAAGAGGCAGTGGGGTGGCAAAAGGGAGAAGTCTGGCCACACCAAACAGGCCCGCAGCTGTTCCACGGAGCACCCCCTTGCGGAAATCTCCCATGCCAAGAGGTCGATGTTCCACAGTATGGCGCTTTTTTGAAGAAAGTGCAAACGACAAAAGAATAGTAGAATAGTACTTTGCAGCTGGGGCATGAACACTAGCAACCTCACCACCACCAGCATGATCCGCCACATGGCATTCAAGCACCGTAATAAGTGGGACGAACGCCTGGGTCCACAATCTGTGTCTGCGAGTCACACCACTGCCTCCTCTTCCCCTATGTTACATGCTGGCCAATCCCCTATCGAAGGCGCAGGCCCAGATACCTCACGCCCTGCACCTGGACCTTCACAAGCACCATCAGCGGCCACATCCACTTCCGTGTCCCAGCGCAGCATCCAAATGTCTTACCCCAGGCCTTTGAACGCAAGTGAAAATACCCAGCCACCCACCCACAGGCCATAGCACTAAATGCGCAGTTTTCCAAATTACTGGCCCTCGAAATGTTGCCATTTAAGCTAGTGGACACTGAGGCCCTTCCACGGCCTGATGTCGGCAGCCGTCCCGCTTTACGCAGTCCCCAGCCGCCACTATTTTTCAAGGTGTGCCGTGCCTACCTTACATCAACATGTGTCCCGTAACATCACACGTGCCCTGACCAACGCAGTTACTGGGAAGGTCCACTTAACCACGGACACATGGACAAGTGCATTCAGCCAGGGATGCTACATTTCCCTGATGGCACACTGGTTGAATGTTGTGGAGGCTGGGAGTGAGATGTACCCTGGGATGGCACAGGTGCTACCGACACCAAGGATTGCGGGCCCTACGTCGATCAGGGTTTCCGCCAGCACCTAAGTTAGTGGCTCCAACCCCCACTTCTCCTCCACTTCTTCCTCCACAGAATTATCCACGTGTAGCCCCAGTCAGTCATCAGTCGGTAGCTGGAAGCAGTGTAGCACTGCACTGGGGAGGCGGCAACAGGCCGTGCTGAAGCTGATATGCTTAGGGGACAAACGGCACACAGCCGCAGAGCTGTGGCAGGGGATAAGAGACCAGTCTGAGCTGTGGCTCTCGCCACTCAACCTAGAACCAGGCATGGTTGTGTCTGAAAATGGCCGTAACTTAGTGGCGGCTTTGGAGCTCGGCAAGCTTGGACACATCACATGCCTTTCCCACGTCTTCAACCTTGTGGTTCAGCGGTTTCTCAAAACCTACCCCAGTTTGCCTGAGCTACTGGTGAAGGTGCGCCGTGTGTGTGCACATTTCCGTAAGTCACCAACAGCTTCAGCTGGTCGGTTAACACTGCAGCAGCGCTTGAAATTGCCAGCTCACCAGCTGTTGTGCGACGTGAGCACGTGCTGGAACTCCACATTCCACATATTGGCCAGGCTTTGTGAGCAGCAGAGGGCAGTAGTGGAATATCAGCTGCAACATGGTCGTCGCCTTTCCAGTCAGCTTCCACTCTTCACAAGCGATGAGTGGGCATGGATGTCTGACACGTGTGAGGTTTTAAGAAACTTTGAGGAATCAACACAGATGGTGAGCGGCGATAACTCTATCAGCGTAACCATCCCTTTTCTGTGTCTACTCAAGTGCTCGTTGCTCAGGACGACGCTTTGCATGTGGAAATGGGGGAAAACCTTACACTGGGTGATAGCCAGACCACCCTCAGTTCGTCTTCTCAGCGAGAATTGGACGATAAAGAGGAGGAGGAGCAGGAGACGGTTGCCTCCGCTACAGAGGGTAGTACCCATGGAAGTTTAATTCCATCTGTTCAGCATGGGTGGGCAGAAGAGGAGGAAGAGGATGAGGAGATTGAGAGTCATCCTCCTGATGACGACAGCAAAGTTTTGCCTGTTGGTACTCTGGCACACATGGCTGACTTCATGTTAGGCTGCCTTTCCCTCGACCCTTCTCGACCCCCACTACAAAGAGAACTTCTCATCTCTCATTCCTCTGTTGGAGAGGACGAGCAAAACGGTGCTATACCAGAAGATCCTTGTTGAAAAATTGCTCCACGCTGGTGGCAGTCCATAGTTCCTTGGCCAACCGAGGAGGGGAGACAAGAGGAACACAGAGCAGTTCCAACAGAGGCAGGGCAACACTCTCCAAAGCCTGGGACAGTTTCAGGACTCCCGCCAGCACCCTCACCCTGATGCGTGGCCTTCTGTCACAAGGAGAGAAAAATTTTGGAAGATGATGGAGTACATAGCAGACCGTGTCAGCGTCCTCAATGATCCCTCAGTGCCTTAAAACTACTGGGTGTCCAAGCTGGACACGTGGCATGAACTGGCACTCTACGCTTTGGAGGTGCTGGCCTTCCCTGCCGCCAGCGTTTTGTCTGAGCAGGTATTTAGTGCTGCTGGTGGCATTATAACCGATAAGCGTATCCGCCTGTCAACTGAAAATGCTGACCGGTTGACTCTTATAAAAATGAACAAGGCCTGGATTGCCCCAGACTTCTCGACTCCACCAGAGGAAAGCGGCTGAACATAAAGGCACTTTAAATGTGTTGTTTATAATGTACTGAATACACTGTATTCCCATGCACCCCTTCCACCACAAACAAGGGAATATGTTTGAATCTTCCTTTTCTCATCCTCATCCTCCTCCTCCTCTTCCATCATATCAACATGCTTATTCGTCACATATAATGCCCTTCAAATATAATGTTTTACAGGGTCAGCTCAGCTGCAGGCCCTCACATGTAATTTTTCAGAGGGTCAGCTCACCAGCAGGCCCGCACCTCAAATCTTTTACAGGGTCAGCTCACCTGAAGGCCCTCGTATTTTATTAAATTTTTAAGAGGGTCAGCTCACCAGCAGGCCTTCACCTACAATATTTTACAGGGTCAGCTCACCAGCAGGCCCTCACCTAATTATACCTAATAGGTAATTTGCACGCATGCTGCCTTGCTTGGATGTGGTAGCCGTAGCCGTTTCTCAGGCTCCCTCTCCTGAATCGAACCCTGATTCCCTGTTACCCGTAGTCACCATGGGTTGCGCTGACAATAACATCGAAAATTGATAGGCCAGACATCCGAATGGATTGTCGCCATCACGTGGACGTGCGATCGGCCCCAGGTTAACTAGAGTCACCAAAGCGGCAGCAGGCCCTCACCCATAATGTTTTAGATGGTCAGATCAGCATGCCCTTGATCCAAATAGGAACAGCCTGCCGGAATTCCCCAGATCCTGCACTGCCGGATGTGGACGGAATGTCCGCCGGCCCATTAGGTACAATGGGGTCCGGCGGAGACCCGGACGGATACAAACCGCTGCGGTTTGTGTCCAGCCGATTGTCCGCTTGTCTGCCGCAACAGCCACGACAGAAAATAACCTTAGCTGATTTTATTTTTATTTAGAATTGATATTGTGCTTTTTATCTCAAAAAGTAAAAAAACAAAGGAAAAGCATGAACATGTCCCAGTAGAAGTGTACTATTGCAATGGTCTATTGCAAGATTCCAAATTGAGAAAGGACCCCCAACATTCCTGGAGCCAAATGGGTCTGCAGGGGGGAAGAACCAGTACATACTTCTACTTGCTGAAATTTAGAGAGCCTTTCAATGTCCTGGGGTAAGCCTGACTGCATCCCAATTTTTCCCAGTGTTCAATACTTGGGACTGGAAGTTGCAGGGTGGTGTCTGTTGGCCACTCCAGTTAATTGTACCCCCACCTCGCAAGATCAGGACACACTCTTGTAAGGTGATAAAAATAGAGATGCAAAAAAGTGAATTAGCCAAGCGTTGGACCAACCAAATTACTTTCAAGTCTATGGGCCCAAATACTTTTGTATGACACCACCCTCATTGTACAAATACTTTCACGATGAATTGTGTGGAAAGCCTGTGCTTTCTACACATAAGCATTTACATTTCAATGAACAGGTCAAGTTTCAGGTGACGTTGACCATGGGAATGTTGGTAGAGCAGGTGTGACGTGTGGATTAGCATATGAAAGAGGCTTAGTAAGTTCGTGTTAGGTCTGAAAGAAGCCTGTATGGCTGTGGTGCCACACGTTTTCAGATACCTCTCCACTGTTGGACAGAGGCGTAAATTTCCTTGCCCCAAGGTAAAATCTACGTTAGGGCCCCAAGCCATTTATAATACTGGTGTCTTATATGGCTGAGGTGCCTGTGTGCCCCCTGATGCAACAGGGTCCTGGTGCAACTACAAGCTCTGCAACTCTGGTAGCACATAAGAATTACGTTGTAGAACCCTGGCCTAAGGGCAGGCATTAAACTGAAGTTGGATATAATATCCTGTCTTATACCTAAAAATACTCTACAGAATAGGGCTGTGCACTGGCTGCTGTGGGTGGCCATGGCCACCATCTGATCTTACCCAGCGAGAAAACTGATTAAAAATGTGTCTGCCACCTGACTGCACTGACCTAGTTTTTCAATTCTGCATAGTAATTCTGCCTTATATATTTGCTTGTTCTGTCACTGTCTAGGCAGAGGTTGAATAAGAATTTTATTCACCCATTTTTCCACCCATGGACTGTGAGGTCCATGTGTCTTACAGTACGTCGCCTCTCAGGCCCTGCACTAAGCATGACACAGTCTTTTAACTTTACACTGAGTTTTCCTTCAAAAGGGTTCTCCGATTTCTAGATACTGATGACCTACTCTCAGGATAGGTCAAGACTGGTGGGTCGTCCAATACCCAGTACCCCCACCGATCAACTGTTTTCAACAGCCGCTGAACAAAAGAGTGGATGGAGCCAGAAGCAGAAGGCTCCGTCTTCTTTGTAGTGGCCGTCAAGGGAACGTTATGTGGACCACACCGCTGCAACCAAAGAAGTCACTGGCTGCAGCCCGAGGAAAATGACCAAGCAGCAGCGCTGGACTGGTGTGGGTACAGGAAGGGAATTGTTTTATTATTCTGCATGGCTCACGGCACTTTAGTTAAAAAAAAAAAAAAACACAAACTCAGCAAACCTGTTTTTGTACAAATACTACTTCTCTTTTTATGAATCCACACCTGCTTTTGGCTGTTGGCACCTGAACATGAGGCAGCACCCTATTAGGGTTCTCTGGTATTAATAATTGGCACTAACGTAAGCTAAAAGTGCAGAAATGTTACCCAGCTTATTGTCATAATTCAGTCGAGATTGGAAAAATGACATTAGCATACGTGCCGACCTTTAGCGCAGCAGGTTGTGTATAGTGATGAACGAACATCTGCCAGGACAGTTCGCGAACGCGATCAAATGTTCGCAAACCGCAAGTTCCCGGCGCGTTCCATTCATTTTAATGGCAGGCGAACCTGAAAAACCTTCAGCTGATATTTGCAGCCAAGAAATAATTACTAGAAGTTCTCAAACAGTCCCACAACATGGACAGTGACATACCAGATGCATTATTCGAATTTGCGATCTACATAAAAAAAAAAATTCAATGCGAAATATCGGCAATATAATTTTCGCGTACGCTCATGCGCAAATGCACTATACAGTACTCAAATGCACTATAAAGAAAGTATATTGGTATATAACACCCCGCTTCAATCAGTTTTTTGGGGGGAGGATTGGTATATCACACCAATAGAAATTATTTGTTCCAATAACGCTTGTCCCTCTATATACCTGCGGTATCGCAGCAGAACCGCACACAACTGCCGCACAATACAAATGCACTATAATGTACTTTCTAACATAGAAAGTATATTATAACATTGTACAAGGAAGGCAATCCATTAGAATATACATGAAGATAAAACGTAACTTTTAATAATGTTACTATGAGGGTCCATTCCCACGTCCGCAAAACACGGACACCGGCAATGTGCATTCCGCAATTTGTGGACCGCACATCGCCGACACTATAACAGAAAATGCCTAATCTTGTCTGCATTTGCGGACAAGAATAGGACATGTTCTATTTTTTTGCGGAAACGGAAGCACAGATGCGGAAACGCGGATTATTTTACATTCCGGCCCCATTGAAAATAAATGGGTCTTCACCCGTTCAGCAAAATTGTGGAACGGATGCAAACCCATTTTGCGGACGTGTGAATGGAAAAGATATCCCTCAAAATGAAAATAAATTAAATCATTAAAGTTAAGCAAAAAGCATAGATATGGTAGGCAATAACAAGTGTTCGGCGGCACCAAATCAGAAACCATATGTCCTACCACAATCTGGGGGGTTCCAGTGCACATCAATGAATCCCGGAGGGAAAGCAAAAACCATCTATCCCTGGGCTAGGTGATGATGTGGTATTGAAGGACAGGGTGGGCAAAGAACTGTCCCTGATATTGCCCTACAGGGGGGTGCTATTCTGGCCCTTATAGCCTAACCACAGACCACCCACCCTGATAAGAACGACCCCATCCGGAACCTTACCCTATATAAAAATGGCCCTAGTAAGCCCCTAGCCCCCTGACTTCCAGGAGATCACTATATAGATCTATGTGTTTTTGACTCATTATAAAAGTATATTATAAGTATATTGCACCCCTCTGTGTATCACACATATCGATAGCACACCTATACTAGTCCTTAAAATGACTTTTGTGGCCCTATTAGCTAGCGTTTGGTGTCCCCAACAGTCGGTCCCTGCTCCACACAGCAACCTCTCCCTACACTGGCAAAACACTGAATGTAAAATGGCGGCCAGATCTGGTTTATTTATAAGGTAGGGGGTATGTCCATGTGCTGAAATGTCTCAATTGGCTGTCCTGTACCACCTGATGGATGTGTCATGGGTCAAAGTTCTTCACAATGTAAAAGAATATGGCGCATGTTCGGCAAATCGCGAACACGCAAAGTTCGCTGCGAAACTACCGCCAGGCAACCGCAAGGCCATCTCTAGTTGTGTATACTTGAAGCATTATACTTACATGGTGCTTGTTTTGTCTCTGTGCAGGATGTTCACATGGTAGGTGCTTAGCCAAGAAACAAGATGAGCGCCACGTCGTGGTTCCTGGTGAGCAGCTCGGGCACTCGCCACCGGCTGCCTCGGGAGATGATCTTCGTTGGCCGAGAGGATTGCGAGCTCATGCTCCAGGTAAATGTATATTACAGTATATCTTGGCATTGTACGTGTAATGTTGTTGTAACTGGTATTGGACATTGCATTCATTTTAAGGTGAGATAAAAATGAAAAAGTAGACCCGATTTGCACTTGGCATCTTGGCTCTAACAGGTCCAAGAGACACTGACAGACTCCATTGACTTCAAGGTTCTAGTTTTTTTCCCCTAGAATCCGAGAATAGCTGACAGAACCCCTGATTAATGCTCCCAATGCAAGTATGAATGGAGCCTAAAAGAGCTGTGTGGTATGGATCCGTAGCTGTGGTATGAACCCAAAACGCGTTGAGTGTTAAAAAGAGAATCCACTGTCAAGGTTGTGTGGCATTCATCCCATCAGTTGACCATGTATGACAACTTGGGTGACACTGACGCAAAGTCAGGGGCACCGGCTTTGGGAGTCCCCCTCTCGGGTGCTTCTGGTCTATATTATTTATGTGTTGCTATGGATCTGTAATTGACTGCAGTGAGCCCCAGATTCTATGCAAGGATACACAGAGATTTTGTAGCATGTTCCATCACACCCTAGGCACACAGTGCCCTTTGATTCCATAGTACGTGCCATTGTTGCAGGCCCTGTGTATGCAGCTTTGCCATCTACATAGGCCTTTAAAGCAGGACTCGTAGAGGTATTGATCAGGTACTGTAGCTTAACTGCACTGCTTATTGGAGTCTGAGGTAGTCTTAATCTCACTGGAGGCTCAGGCAGTTCCTGTACGCCAGAGTTTAGTCTGGTCAGACAAAGGAGCCTCAATTAGTGGTGAAACTTGATTTCCACCTTAAAAATGGGTCGTCACAAAAAAAAAGAAAAATCAGGGTACGACTGACTCACCCAGCCATTTCCATCAGTCCTATAGACATTGCATGGACAGGGTACATTTAAACCCCTGCTCACTGGGGTTGTGCAGTAAGAAGAAACAGGCCCCCATTACAGTGATCCGGGAGGCCCCCAGCAATCAGACATTTTTTATCCATCCTGTCTATGTTGTAGAATAGATAGGTTCAGATAGCATTGTGCAAAAGCTGGACGGTACTGAAGCTAGGGGGCCAAAACCTGTCAAGTAGGCTGGTTACTTAAACCACTTGGCTTAGGCCCCATGCCCACGTCCGTTTCCGTTTTGCGGTCCGCGTGTGCATTCTCATTTTCCACTTCTGCATGTCCCGCCCTATGTTAGAAATTCATATTCTTACCAGCAAATCGGAAAAGAGTAGGACAGGTTCTATCTTTTTGTGTGGGACAGCGGAACGGACCTACGGATGTGAACCAAAAACGCAGTCTTGTATATGGGGCCTTAAAATGAGACATATTGAATTTCTTCATGTGTTGTTGCACCCAAGCCATTCATATCAATCTAAAGTTGATGAACATGGAGAATATCAACCAAAATCATCATTTGTCCGGCGAAATAAAATTAGGAACATTTGCTGACTAGGGAGGAGCGAACCCGAACTTCACCGGGTTCGGTGTTTGGGTGGGTTAGGAGTTCCGTTATAGGTTCCGTAATAACGGAATATAATGGAATTCGTAGACGAAATGCAAAAAACAGGCCTTTAAGAGGCATTCCATTTTGATCCGTTATAATAGAAGTCTATGGCCAAGCATAACGGATCCGTTCAGTTTCTATTATGCAGGACGGAAAACAAAGTCCTGCATAACGGAAACCAGACGAATTCTATTATATTCCGTTATAACAGAGCCTATAACTGAATTCCTAACCCACCCGAACCTGAACCTGGTGAAGTTCGGGCTCGCTCATCCCTATTGCATTGCGTTATCACCTGGAAAGTCGGCCATGTTTAAAATGTACATTCGTTAGTATCTAGTCCACAAATGATTTTTCGGATGTTTATTGAGCATGTGCGACCAAGTATGAACCACTGTAATGGCCAATATGGACTAATTTGTGTATGGCTGCATCGGCATAAGGATCATTCACTAGAAAATCGTACGTTCAACCATCAACCTACATCTATCTAGTGTTTATGACCACCTTTGCTCCAGGCTTAGCAGGTCTGTGCTAGAATAACAGTCATTGATTTAGTGTTCTTCCATTGTGTTTCATAGATAATGTTTATTTGTTTGGTAGGGTGGAGTGGAGATGACTCATGCTGATCCTCATGGTACCTTTTGTATAACCCCTATGATGCCAGCCATTGAGTGATATATCATTGCATGTGTTCCGCCCCTGGCATTTTACTTGTTTTAACACACATATAATTATTCTCATTAATATTTGCAAAATGGGGGCAAAAGTTGTTAAGGATAAAATGTGAAATTAGCCTGGTGCCTCTTTAAGTAGCTCCTCGGGGGCAGATACAATCTGTGCGACTTAAATATCCCAGCATGCTCTGTGTTAATCGGTATACACGGCATGGATGCAACTATAGGGCAAGTAGTGAATGCATTAGCCCTTGCACTCCTGACTTCAGAGGGTCAGATGTCCTTCTGTTATAAAAAGGGACAGTAGGAAAAGAAATGGCCTATTTGCATTGGGGGCCCAGGGGCTTCAAGTTACGCCTTTTGATTCTGGGTCTGTGAAAGTCAAATGGGGGGCAAGGTTCCAAGGGTTATCCCATGAAAAGTATTTCTCATCCGTGCAAATCATAAGTGATAAACTTTGCATCACTGGGGGTCCGACCCTTGGGCCTCAGAATAGAGGGTCCCATTGATGGACGGAGCAGTAGTACTCATGCCGGTGCATCGTTCCATTCGCTTTTATGGGACTGATGTGGACAGTTACATAGAAACCAGCAGAATACACGTTAAGTATTATTGTGATAGCGTATTTTGCGGTTTGGGTTGCTGGAAGACATGACTCACGTGGTGGGAATTGACTGCTCTAGTTTTTGTCAGATTTCCATGTATTAATTAACCGTCCCTTGTGACAAAGACCAGTGAGGTTATTCATTAACCACGGCTAGAGTGTGCACTGTGCAAAAAGGGAAGGTGACCACCCACAGCAATAACCTTACTTATCCTGTCTCCTTGCTATGGATTCTTATACTGTGCAAACTATTTTGACCTACATTTTCTCATGTTATGTTTAAGATGGTTGTATTTATCATTACATCGGAAGGCCCTGAGCCCTCCATGGTTCCTTTTGAATCCTATGGTGTTCTAGATTCATTTCAGCAGAAACATGTAGGATCCTGGTGCTGTAGCCATAATATGGGCATTAAAATGTGCCCACATTACAACTGAACCGGACCTTAGGGTGGTCATGCACATTAGATGCATGCTGGCCGAATAGGACCAGATGACTTTCTTATGTGTTTGGTTGTGTCTCGACTCCATGGCAGATGTCAAGGGAATCTTTTTGTTCTCAAGTTAGATAACCTGCTGCCAGTTTAAGGCCCCATTACACTGACCGAACACTGGGCAGATGATCGTTAGCATGCATTTGTATGAACACTCGTTAGCGATGATCTGCCGGTGTAAACGCTCGTTCATTGGGTAATTGGAACATTGGTGTGGTCACCTAAATCATCATTTGCCGGCAGCAGATCGTGCCGTCTAAACAGCGCTCTGCTGCCGGCAAACAATAATTCTGTATGGGGACAAGCAATGGCATTAGCGATACTAATGGAGGAGATCACTGCATGTAAATGCAGAGGTCTCCTCCACTGACGAGCAGGCGATTGCCGGGAAGGATCACTTCCTTTCCAACAGTGTCTGCTCAACTGAACAGTGTAAAGGGGTCTTTACTCTTTTCTTCATACTGAGAATTGCCCTGTGTCTTAGTGCCGGTTATCACCTGACAGACAAGCAAACGCTTATTCGTTGGGTGATTGCGTATTTTATGCAGCACATAAAATCATTGTTTGCAGAATCTGTATGGGGATAAATGATTGCAATAGAGATCATCACCGGCAGGTAAATCTGGTAGTCTGTTCCAGCAGAGGAACAGACTACCGTAGTTACAGTATCTGGCATAGCCGGACAACACCAGATCCCCATTGACTACATTGGGTTCCGATAGGGATCGGGTGGGTTACTGGCATAAATGCTGGCTTTTTTCTATACAAATACCACTACTTGAATATGTATGCAGCTGTATTTGTCTGCCAGAAAGACTGATTTATGCTGGAAACCAGCCAATGCAGTACCCCAGAACTGGGGGTATCTGCAGTTTACTGTTTTATATGCAATTTTATGTAATGTGATGCTATCTCATTAATTCCAGCAAGGGAGGTTATGGTTGGCAGTAACAGGGTTAACCACACTGTTCCTCACCCCTTGGTAGGAGTGGGCTGGTCCTGCTTCCTGCCAGGAGGTGGAGTTCCAGTCTCATGAGACAGAGAAAGGAAGGCAGAGAAAGTTCCTGTTCTGATAGTGGGGGAGTGTGGAAGCACATGTCAGAGCTCCCACTCCCAGGAACCGTTTCTTATTCCCCGTGAGACCAATAGTCCAGAGGTACACTCAGGAACCAAGTATTCATCTCCTGTGAGAACAACTTAATCCTGCCTCATGAAAACACTTGAGAGACAAGACAGGAGATTATCAGCGAAATACAGCTTTTCAGAAACTGCTGCAAGGTGAGGGACCACAGCTCAGACACCACCACCTACCTAAACCATCGCTAGGCCAGACTATCATTAAGACAGTAGACCACTATATCCACAAGTGGCTGCTAGTGCCAACCTGTTGCCATCCAACCAGCCACCATACCTCCTTATCTGGTGCCAGAAGCTGCACTTTGTGTAATAAACACTGCTGGATGTGCCACAAGTTATACTGTTATACTTTTATTTGTGGCCTGATTCTTCAAACTACCTTTTCACTGCACCGAACTCCAAGCAGTGATGGCCTGAGGGAGTACACCATGACACATGTCATCAGGGCCACTACCACTCCCATCCTCTGCACCGGCTCCTCTGGTGCTCGCTGCAACGGATCTCCATTGGATCCCATTATAGTTAACGGGGATCTGGCGATGTCAGACTATGCCAGATACTGTAACTCCGGTAGTCCGTTCCTCTGCTGGCACAGACTACCTGATTTACCTACCGGAGAAGTGAACGTAGCCTGAGATCTTCATCCAGGGACCTTGTCATGACTGTAAATGAAGAAGTGTCTTGTCTTTTAGTGCTCCTTTAGTGAGCTCATCTTTAATAACAGAGTTATTGTACCAGCCTGCCGTTCCCCTGCAGGCGATATTGCAGTAATCTGTGGGATAAATGACATCACCTCAGCTAGTGTACCTTGCCCTTTGTATACGCTCCAGTACGTTACAGCCATCAGGTCTAATTTGCATTACAGCCCTGACAAGGCCAGTGATGTCATCAGAAAAAGTCTATATATAGAGTAAACAGGAACGTAAGGCCAAGATTAACCATTAAATGCGACAGGTCAGGGAATTCCTGTGCTGTCCCCAGAGCAGATTCTGTGTTGGTAACCAATCTGCTAATAAAAAAATAAATTAAAAGAATCATTATTAAAATTAAAATTCTAAATGGATTTCTGTCGATATGAACAAAGGTAAATTGTGGGTCCTTGAAATATCCCGCTACCTTGATTAAAATGAAAATAGAGGTGGATAAGGATAAACCGCATAGTATAGCTACATGTTTCCAGAAACACTTTAAAGGGGTTATCCCATGATTAATGTAAAAAAAAAAAGAAAAAGAAAATTAGACATCTTCTAGTACATGACAGTCTGTTTCTAACAAAGTTAGAACCAGCCCTGTACTTCATGTGGATCTAGAGATCTCCCCATTCATTGCTCCAATTAGTCTGCTATATCAAGCTGGCAGCTCAGAGGGTGTGTCCTTTCTGCTGCAGGATAACCCTTTTGGCTAGGTCTACATTTGTCGCGCGACAGATAGGGCACAACTACACTGCAACATTTGTCGCCCCATTGTCACGTGACCATTTTTATAATGGCAGTCTATGGTATCGCAATGCCACATGCGACACGCTGCGACTTCGACGGTCGCAGAAAAATCCATCTCGAATGGATTTTTTGCGACTGTCGCGTGGCAGTCGCATGTTGCAGTGCGACACCATAGACTGCCATTATAAAAATTGTCGCGCGACATTGGTGCCACAAAATGTTGCACGACAAATGTTGCAGTGTAGTTGTGCCCTATCTGTCGCGCGACAAATGTCGTCGTGTAGACCTAGCCTTAAGGAGTTTACTCAACTTCCATACAATCTTCAGTTCAAGATTTTAAATCTGGTCTCTAAACCCCTCTTTTACTGGTTGTTCCATGTTTCTGAGCATCGGGATGTAAGGGAGACATGCGTCGCCACTCCTTAGGACAGTTTTACACAAGTGTATTCAGTCCATGGAATCCAGCTCTATTTGCCAGCTGTTTCTGTGTTCCGTCCTGACCTCGTCTGTACTGAACTGTACTGACAGCACTATGTGAGTACAATTCAGGTCAGGAGGGAACACACAGCATTATAAATCCTT
Organism: Bufo bufo; assembly: GCF_905171765.1. Taxonomy (NCBI): domain Eukaryota; kingdom Metazoa; phylum Chordata; class Amphibia; order Anura; family Bufonidae; genus Bufo; species Bufo bufo. Next base: position 25,211,654 of record NC_053399.1, read on the forward strand.
ATAATGCCGTGAGTTCGTGTCACAGGAGCAGCGTTCAGTCCGGTAAATACTGCTGTCACACGGAGCGTATTTCAGTTGCCCTTCGCGGGGCTGAAAAAGCGGTGCTCCATACATAACCTAGCACTCCATTCATCCTCTGCCTCGATCCCTAAAACGGCAGGACCCCAGGAAAATGCTGGTAAATTTATATGTCGTTTTGGTATTGTACACTATGAACAATTTAGTCTCGTCTTTTAGTGCATGTTGATTGATGCTCCACCAATGTGCAATAAACAGAAGAGGATGAACTCCTCCGACCCCCTCTTATCACGCTAGGTTGGGCTTGCAGAATGTGGATAAGCACCTTTTTTTTATTCGGTCTACATTCATTCTCCTGGAATAATGGGATTAAAGTGTTTGTTCTTTAACAGAGTTTATTTTTCCTGGTGGCAAGATTCCCTAGATGTGATGTTCTAGACGTCCTCGGCTTGCAGGACGTACATATTCATTGTCTGCGGAGCTCTGACAACAAAGAATAAATTATAGATCTGTGTGTTCTTAGTCCCGCAGTGTGGATAAACAGCACGCCGTCATCAACTTTGACAACGAAAAGGACGAGCATCGCGTGAAGGACCTCGGGAGCCTGAATGGAGTAAGTTTACGAGCAATGTAACGTAACCTTCAATTACAATGTCCCCTCTCCTGACATGGCTGTTTTAGTAACAATCCTGAAGCATCTATACTTGTGACTGTATGATGTACTATTCCTTTATTATTCCTACTAGAAGTTATGAATGAATTGCTAGCAGTCTGCAAGTCTCCAACTGGATGTTACCAGTTCCCCGCAGACTATGACGGTCACGTAGGGCAGCTCTGTAATCCACCCTCACCACTGTCCTAAATGGCGCCCCACAACTTGGTGACAGTCCCTAAGTACAGGTCAGACAGAAGGAGGTTAAAACCAGACAGGCAAAACCAGGACCGGATCACAATTTAAAAGCGAAGGTAAAATCGAGCCAGGTTCCAAAGCAGAGATACGTCAGAACCAAGACAAGATACAAAGGCAGAGTCAAGTACCAGATGGGGTCAATGCCAGGGGATCACTTCAGAGGAATAATCGGCAATCAGGAGTGAGGTCAGGGACAATCCAAAGTCAGAATACCAGGGATCCAAACACTAGTACAATAAACGCTGGTGAGACTAAGAAAACTATAAAGTATGACTCCGGCTGCGTCCCAACAGAGAGGCCGGATCGCCACTGGAGCATGGACAGGTAAGTATTTGACACTAACCCTATCTAATTAGTGCTGCCAGTGTCAGGGACACACCCTCAACTGGTAACACCCATCTGGACCTTCATTTCAAACTGCTAATAATTTATTCACAACTTCTAGCAGGAATAATAGAGGAATGGCACAACATAGAGTAATAAGAATAGATGCTCCAGAATTGTTATTACACAGGGAATGCAAGTAGTTACTAAAGAGGGGACAGGTCCACTTTTTAAAGCCTAGCTCCACTCTAATCCTCAAAATTCGGTTTTGAGCACCTCATTCCCCTCAACCCCATTCTCAAGGAGATCCGCCACAGTCGTCAGCTGCTTGGGAGGACCTAGGCGGGAAGACCATGGCTGACAGGAGACTTTTTCCATCATTGATGGCACAGTTGCAAAGAATTAGAAAAACATGGCTGTTTTCTTAGACGCACATGTATCCATAGGTTGTGTCTTTGCAAAGCATCTCAGCTCCATTGAAGTGAATGGGGCTGAGCTGCAATACCATATACAACCTGTGGGCATGTGTGGTGCTGTTTGGGAAGAAAGCAGTCATGTTTTTCCTAATGATGGACATCCCCTTTAACCACCACTACTGATGGAGCTCTAAGGTGGCACAGACAACTGGTTTGCTATTCAATAGTTCAAAGTTCAAACACCAGTTCATACATTACGTGCACGGTGGCCTTGGCGTAGTAGAAAATGATCCCTGTTCTTTGCATGCACTCTAGGCTTGGAAATCGGTTATACATATACAAATCTAAGATTTTGTACATGAAAATAGTAGCCTTAATCTGCATCTTTTAATAGAAAAGTCCCTGCCGTCGCGTTCGTGTCTGGGTATGCCTAAACAGCTGCAAGTGATATTCATTAGTACTGAAGTGAGCTGTACTGTGTTTGTTTTTTAGTTAGTTTTTAAAGGAGCACTCCAAGCAGAACTGATCATGTGCTATATCTAGTGTAGGGCCTGGGAGGCGGAGCATGACACAGAAATTCAAATACCGCCATGGAGAATCCCAACCCCTATGCTCCAAACCCTCATCCCTGCACTATAAGACATCGTATTGGCTTTTCGCAGAGTGTTCCCTTTAAAGAGCACCTGTCCCCTCTCCTCTTGTGAATGGAGTTGAGGGGAATGAGATGCTCACAACTGAATTTTCAGGAGTGGATCTAGGTTTTAAAGAGGACCTCTCGCCTCTCCGGTTCTGTCTGTTTTAGCAAATACTTGCATTCCCCACATAATGACAATTCTGGAGCATCTATTCTTACGATTCTTTAATGTGCCATTCCTTTATTATTCCTGCTAGAATTTATGAATGAATTGCCAGCAGTCTGCAATGAAGGTCCAGGTGGGTTCTAACAGTTGGGGGCGGGGGGGGGGGGGGGTCCTTGCACAGTCTGAGACTATCTAATCAGTGCTGCCAGCGTCGCTGGGCAGGGACACCCCTCCAACTGGTAACACTCATCTGGACCTTCATTGCAGAATGCTAGCAATTCATTCATGACTTCTAGCAGGAATAACAAAGAATGGCAAATCATAGAGTCATAAGAATAGATGCTCCAGAATTGTTATTACATGGGGAATACAAGTAGTTACGAAAATTGACAGGTCAGGAGAGGGGACGGGTCCTAATTAAGTGAATACTGTGTTGCTTAAATGTGAACAAATATTCCTTTGTGTACCAGGAGGGGGTGCTGCTGCTTAAATGGTATGGGGCTCATTGAGCACCATGATCAGAGCTGATCGGCTGGGGACGCGGGGGTCAGAGCCCAGCCAATTTGATATTGATGACCTATCCTGAGGATAGACTATCAATATCAAATTCCTGGATTGTCTTTGTAATGCAGGACAGGTCAGGTTCTTCGGAGTAAGACCCCTCCCCCCTCCATAAACTCATACTTCCCTAATGGTATATATGAAAGTGTGTTTTCTGAACTAGACAATCCCTTTAACAGGGGCGGACTGGCGATATACCCTACACGGAAATTTTCTAGTGGGCCGCTGCCCAGGGGGCCACCCAAGGCCCCCTCTTGGCCGCTGGTCATAGAGATCTGATGCTCTCAGAAGTAATGTAGGAGCACCAGGCACTTATGCACCTGGCCAGCAGCCGCTGGTGCCCTCCTGAATTCTACTGTATTGCCTTCCTCGGAACGGTGGTCCAGTTTCAAACTGTGGGACAGGCAGCGGTAGTCAGTGCTGCACTGTGGTATTGGGTTCTGCTGGAGCGGTATTATGTTCTGCACTACAGTATTGCAGGCCCTGTCTATTTGTATTTCACCGCTTTCTGTAAGTTTGGATCCACCTGTGTAAGTCGTGTATCGGGGTGGGCTCCCCAGGATACAGTGAAGTCACGAACGAGGAAAGCAACCCCCAACACCAGCTTTTGCCAAAACAGAATTTTACCTAAATGTGGCAATAAACACAACCACAAATGCTGAGAACATACAATAAATTTACATACACCCAGCCCGAAGGCTGAGACCCTTGTGCTGCACAGCACGGCGCCCTCCGATGGATGCATGAGGAAACAGCAGTAATTTATCTACTGGTGGGCACAACTAAACTGCCACACCTTACCTGTTATTACCCTAAAAGAACAAGAATCACTGTATGGGTGTGTGGTACGGGCTAGCCTGCGGTGCAGCACAACAGCTTACAATCTTACACAGATCTACAGTATTCCCCCCTCCCCCCCAACTGGTCCTGTAGCACGTGCCAGAGTATTCCTTCTGAGCAAAACACCAGCCTGGCTTGAGTTTGTGGAAATTTTATCAGCTCTCCAATGTGAAATGTCACTTTAGTTATGGAGTCCTTGCAATGAACACTTTTGGCCTGACACAAACAGAGACCCTAACTAACTAACTACAGGCCTGGTCTCAGTCTCTAGGCCCCAACACTGTGATGATGTGCGTGCACGATCTTACCGACCCGGGTCTGCTCTGCATCCGCTGGTGACTGAACAGAACAAATGTTTCTCCAACAAGCATGCGGTGCCGCAGTGTATGTTGCCTTGTTCCTCTGCTCTTATCAGCGCTCGTGGAAGCAATCCTCGTTCCTCTGGACAGGATCAGCTTCACTTAGCTGCAGCTCTGGTCACTCTCGCACCTGGATGCCGCCGGATTTACTGCTCACACAGTTCCTCAGTGTCTCTCACAGCCTCACTATAAGATGGATGGCTGCTGCCTTCCTCTCCAGACTTGTAACTCCACCCCCTGAGAGTTCCCAACATCACATGAAATGCAGTCTGTTGCTGTGCTTAGGAAACAGTGGCATCTTGTGGCCAAACAGCAGAATGTCAGTCCAGATCATTTAACTTCATTTAAACAAACACAATGTTCAGACAATGAGTGCTGTTTCCCCATCTCACACCTGCAACATCGGGCCACTTTTAGTTTTTTTTTGTATGTATGTTCCCAGTCCACCCCTGTCCTTTTAATTTGTGGCAGAGTCTGCTATTTTGGTTAAAATTAATACAAATTAGATCATTGGTATATGAGCTTCTCCATTACATAGGGCCTAGCTTCTCATCCTGTGGTACGGGTATTTGAACTGTGCTTGCGTCATGCTGTGCTTTCAATGGGCAGTATATATGGATAACCTATCTAACTTATTTATAATTGTTTCTAATTCTTCATTAATTAAGGCATTCCTCCTCTTTCTCTCCACAGACATTTGTAAATGACGTGAGGATACCAGACCAGAGATACATAACCCTTAAACTCAATGATGTCATCCGCTTTGGCTACGATATCCTTTTGTAATTCTGGTATCGGCGGCTGGGTTTACGGCTCAGTTCTTTCTGTTGGCAGACTGTTTGTGCAAAGGCACGCTAAGGTCAGAGGAAAGCAGATTAGAGACTGCAGCCACGTGAGTCAGGAGGACTTCTGAGAGCATTGATGACTTCTGTAGGGCCTCTAAAGGAACACATTAAGGCAGTGGCGTAACTAGAGGTCTATGGGCCCCAGGGAAAACTTTGGATTGGGGCCCCCCACTCCCATTAATCTGCAACCCCATTTCCCCGCCCCCTCCCTCGCTCTGTATATGTATCATTTGGCCCCCACCCAGACTATATATATTTCATTTGGCCCCCAGACTGTATGTATTTTATTTGGCCCCCACCCAGACAGTATATATTTCATTTTGACCCCTGTATATAATTGAATGATTGGCTGCCCCTGTCCCCCTCTCGCTCTGTATAGATTATATTTTGTTGTGGCCCCCTTATATTGCTGGTGCGGGTCCTCCTTTCTAAATTCAGTTCAGCTGCCACCCTCTCTGTATAGGTTTTCTTTTCTTTTTGTGCCCTTTCCCCCTCTAAATTCAATTCATAGTCCCGGGTGCCCCCAGTATGGTGCGCAGCGTGTGCATACCTAAAAAAAAATAATTAAAAAATACTTACCTCTGCTCTGCTCCATTCCGTTTTTTTTAATCCTGTCCTCTGAGAGCTCATGTGCGGCTTAAATAAATGTTTATGAGGTCGGGAGATCAGAGCTAAGAGCTACACATGAGACATCAGATGATGGGATGCAAAGGAAACAGAAACTGACAAACAGATTGATTTGTAATAATTCTCTACTGAAAAAAAATGATTTTTAGCCCAAAATGAGTAAAATGCCCCAAAGGTGTCTAAAGCCTTTAAAGCTTTATGCAATCATTAAAACAAATGCCCCCGCTGGTGTCCATAGCCTTTAAAACGGAGATGAGCGAATTTCTTGAAATTAGTTTCCTGTCCGATTCAGCAAATTTAAAAAAAAACTTGATTCTGGTCCAGAATGATTCTACCCGAATGCTCCAAATCCCTGAAAATGGGTAAATAGCAGTCTGTGGTCTCCTATGAGTTAGATTTTTTTCGGAAAAGAATCAGAGAATAAATGTAAGTTGTTGATGGAGAGAGAGACTCCCTTGTAGGCAGTAAAGAGTGGGAGGGCCGATCATTTATTATTGTAGTGCTTCTCACAATTTCCTGCCCAACTGCATATGTTGGAGATGGAGTAGTCAATGCAGTATATCTTGAAGACGATGTAACCGGGAGGACTCGCTGAGAACAGGAGCTTGGTCCAGTCTTCAAGTGCCTTCATACATACATAGTTCATGCAGTTTGTGTCTATGTTGCTGGGGGTTGGCATTTCTTCATTGAGTCCTGGTGTTAATGGCTTTTCCTTATCTACATGTATACATTTTAATATGTACGTGTTGGAACAGATTCAGCATAAGGTCCCAGAGGAGGCATTAAAGGTCTGTAATTACATAAATAATCTTAGTATGAAAGAGCATATGTCTGAAAACGAATGCATACTGTTTGGGTGAAGAACTGATCATCATTCAGAACGACCTGTCATCCTCACCCAACATCTGTTTCAATAGTTTTTATTGAGTTTTCCATTTCAAACGGTTAAAGAAAGTACATTACAGTTTGGTTAGACTGCCTGTTCCCAAGAAAAGAAACATTTCCTTGGGTCTACCTTCCATAGGAGCATCAGAAGATCCCTTAGTCTACTGGTGGGCCAGCCTAACCGTGCTGAGTTTGTGTTCAAACTTTAAAGGGATTGTCTTGGTGTTTAATACTGATGATCGATCCTTAGTATAGGTCAGCAGTATGGAATCGGTGAGGGCCCAACGCCTGCCACCCACCCCCAATTGTTTGCAGCTTACCAAGCACAGCACCGTAAATTGTATTATGGCTGTGCTTGGTATTGCAGCTCAGATCCATTCACTTGAATGGTACTTGGCTACGCCAAGGCCATGTGACCAATGAACATGATGTCAGTGGCCTAGGAAGAGGCCGCGGTACTCTGAGCGCCTTGGTCACTTCAAACTGCTGATCGTTGGGGGTGGTGGGAGTCAGACCTCCACTGATCAGATATTAATGACCTATCCTGAGGACAAACGAGTTTCTGAAGATTGCAGCTCCTTCTTTCTTTTGATTGGTTTCATTTTTGCTCCTAAGAATAGGCCGCTATCAGCATTTTACGACCCTTTATCCTTAATATGTATGGTAATTCTGATATCCAAATGATCTAACAAAATACCACAAAATTACCATATGGTTGTGCCGAATGCAGTTTTCCAAATAACAATTAAAAAAGCATTCACCTACAGTGTATTATCTTTCTATCTCCAGCATGAGAAATACACCAGCCAACTTCAAATGAGTTTAAAGACACCAATAACCTCAAGGCCGGAGCAAAACAAGGAACCACCACCCCATGTGGACTCCATGCTAGGGAAACAGGAAAAGGCTGACAAGAAAGCGCCCAGTGGTGGTAGGTCTGCTTGTGTCTTTACTTATATGATTGTCCTTTCTAGGTGTTCGAAGCACCTAACAAATAGGCACATAATAATCTTTATTAAAGTATATAGCGCCACCATATTCCACAGCATTTTACAATTCAGAGGGTTCATGTACAAAACAAGACATCACAACGTAACTAGCTAATATACAACTGAAACACTAGGAGTGAGGGCCCTGCTCACAAGAGCTTACAGATAGGGATGAGTGAATCGACTTCGGATGAAACATCCGAAGTCAATTTGCATAAAACTTCGTTGTAATACTGTACAGAGCAGGGGTTCCGTACAGTATTAGAATGTATTGGCTTCAATGAGCCGAAGTTATTATTTCGCGAAGTCTCGCAAGACTTCGCATAATAACTTCAAAAATTGATTTATGCTGTAAAAAAAAAACATTTCCCGAACTCGGGTTCGGTTCAAATGTCCTATGAAACTTGATCTCCTCTATATATTACAAAGGAGCCTCTGTTCTCCTCTATATATTACAGTGGGAGCCCTGAGCTAAACTTATAACACTGTAAGCCCAGTCTTTTTATTTGACCTTTCACCTTTGCAGGGGTAGGGGGAAATCGCACATCTCTCAATATCGGTGACTGCCGGTACAAGTGAGAGGAGATTCTTGTGCAATGTGCTTGTACAGGAGAGCTAGGGAAGCCAGCAGCATCCTGGACACATCCGCCATGTACTATAGGGAGGGGTAACCTTGTGAGAAAAGTCTGAAACTAGGAGCAGGTTACAAATTGAACAGCAAGGGGTCTGAAAATTAATGAAGGCGTGACGGTTGCTTACTGAGACTTAGTTCAGTTAATGAGGTTGAATCCCATGCACCAGCCAATGGACAGGTATGTTTTTGGAAGAAACCAGCCATTTTGTTCTAATCCCAGACAGTCCATTTAAGAAATTGCACCACTTCCAGAGGAGTTATTTCAGACACCTTTATTTTTCTCTGTGTTCTGCAAACTTGCATATAACACACTAAACTTTGACGTTTCAGGAAATCTTTTGCATTCCTAAGCAAGTTTGATACATGTGTCTTGTGAAGGAATTTTACCGAATAGTATATAGCCAGGGTGGGCACACTGCACTATGTATCAAGCCTGGTTTGTGCCGTGTGTAACAAGTGATCTGGCATTCGGTTTTGGCCTGCACTGTATGGATACTGTATAGTGGAAGCTGCAAGGTGACACCACTGTGTAGATATCAGACGTGACCTGTGTTCAGAATCAAGATTGTCTTGAGATTACCATCAAAGGTGTATCCAGAATACTTTGTGTTGGAATGAAGGTTGGGACGTGCATCTGAAAAAACATTCTTCCATCATTAAATTGTGGGTAGAAACGTTTGGGGACAAATGTGGGTTCTACGGCATATTTGGTAACGCCAACATGTTTTTTGTTTGGGTTGCACATCAACAGTTCATGTGTATAGTGGTCAATATTAAATGGGTTGTCCGAAGATTTTAAATTTACGCCTTATCCAAAGCATAGGGAATAAGTGTCTGACCATCATGGACCCCCAGTGATCATGTGTTATGCTATATGAATGGATCTGCAGCTCCGTTCATCTCTGGGGGACTGCTGGAGGGGAGAAGTTTAAATCTTGGGACAACCCGTCCATTGTAGGTATTGCAATGTATGTGTATGCAGGTGACAGAGTAATATTTGGCACAATAACTTGATGTATTTCTGTCCTTAGAACCTTCGATTTATCGCACACCACTATATGGTCAGCCATCTTGGTGGGGAGATGATGACGCTAATAACAAGCATGAGAAATCTGAAGGTAAGAGGCCAGAAGATCACTATCCAGTTAACCATGATATCCATTCATACGGAAGGCTCATTCGTAGGTGGAGCCCTTATTATCTATGGAAACAGGTAACCTCACCGAGGTGCTGATTGCCTCATGACTCAGCAGCTCCTCTACAGCATTGATACACGGAAGTATAATACATGTCATGGGCTCTTATCCCTTCCATTTCCGGCTTTGTTTCTAGCCTTGATCTCCTAATCCCGTATGCCTGAATGACTGCATAGCTTGTTATCTTAGGTTATTATAGGCTTTATATTTTATGCATTGGGTCTGTGCCAAGAGGTAGCTGGGTGCTCTCCATATCCTCATTCATCAGGCTGATCGTGTTCAAGGGAATTTCCATTTCGTTTTTGTTTTTTGTTGTGTGAGAAGATGACATCAGTCCATGAAGGAGAATGTGTGGGCATCAGATGCTCTTCATGATGAGAGATTCCAACGAAGATGTCCATCTGTGCAAGGATCTGTAGTGGAGATCCTCACTGGCCGACCTTACAGATGTATGCATTGTAATAACTCACTGAATTGTATGAGATGAGAAAGAAAGAAGTATGCTGTTTGCCCAGAAACAGCTCTACTCTTATCCGTTGCCTGGTACCGCATCTCATCCCCATTTAAAGGGGTTGTGCCAAAAACTTCTAAAGTCTAAAGTATATTTTTATCAATTAATCTATCTCCCATTCCTCCTCCTTAGATTTTTTATTTTACCTAATTTTCAGTTTTCTCTTATCCCCCGTGCTTGAATCCTACTTCCTGGTATGTCATGCCTTAGGGCAGTGAGATGTGTCTGGACGTCAGCATGACATGTGATACTAGTCACACCCCATGTTCTTACCAATGAGGCTTCCTACGTCCTACATTCTAAGTGTCCATTCACACGTCCGTAACTGTTTTGCGGTCTGCAAATTGCGGATCCGTAAAACACAGGCACCGGCCATGTGCGTTCCGCGTTTTGCCGGCACTATGATAGAAATGCCTTTTCTTGTCCGTGGCTGTGGACAAGAATAGGACATGTTCTATTTTTTTTTTTTTTTTTTTCGTGGCCGCGGAACGGAAGTGCGGATGCGGACAGCACACGGTGTGCTGTCTGCATCTTTTACGGCCCCATTGAAAATGAATGGGTCCGCACCCGTCCATTATGCGGACGTGTGAATGAACCCTGTCTCCAATGCAGGACATAACCAACAGCAACTGATTTGTCACTGGTCAATGGTAGGCTAATAATGTTTGATAAATGGTGGTATTTTGGGGAAAATCATCTGTTGGGCGGGATACTTTTTTATATTAGTGGCACAACCCCTTTAAGTTAATTGAACTGAGCTGCAATGCCACACACAGCCCATTGGTAAGAGTGGGGTGGTTTCTGGAAATAAACAAATCCTTTAAGTCCATTCAACCCCACTGACTCCCCAGCTGCTACATTACCTCTTTCCGGCCATTGATTATTTGCCATGAATTACTCTCTTCATTTTAAAGAGGTTCTGCAGCAGCTGGAGTGTATATGATATAATATTTAAAGGTGTTTTCCAGTACTTACATATAGAAGACCTATCCTTAGGATGGGTCCTCAATATCAGATCAGCACTCTGCACCTCCACCGATCTAGTGTTCTGGTCAGCCACAGAAAACATACATACAGGGGAGGGAGCTGGAAGCAGAAGGCTCCATGTACTGTGTGGTGGCTGTGTCACAGTACTCCAGGTGCAGAGCTATTCAGGTGAGTAAGAGCTAATCTGCACTACGTTGGTGCTGGAAACTACACAGTGGACAGAGCCTTCTGTCCACTATATAGTTTCCGGCACCATTGGCTGCCTGAAACATCTGATTGGCGGGAGTGCCCGGTGTCGGATCCCCACTGATCTGATAGTGGTGACCTCTCCTGAGGATAGATTGTCAATATCTAAGTACTGGAAAACCCCTTTAAAGGGCTTGTCTTCATGAAACATGCCCTGTGAGTTCCCTGTACACAGTAGATATATCGGTGTGACACCGCTGGCAGTCTTATGTCTGGGGGGACTGTAGAATCCACCTATTTTATCCTATTCCTTTCCCTATAGATAAATGGCACCCAAAGTCAAAAGTCGACCATGTTTGCTCAGTGCCTGTTAACAGAAACATCATAGATGAATGTTGGATTCTGCCAATAGCTATTTTCTTGTAGAAAAAAACTGATTTCTCCAGCACTCCTTAAAAATCAGTCTTTTATTGTAAATGCATTAAAACGTCTTAAAAAAACTTGTCCTTTCTTACGACATCTCAACTACATTGGTATACATTCTCATGTACTCTAAGCCTCGTGTAGAGTTGCCAGGTAGTATCTTCTTTGTTCTGTCCAATTTTCTGCTGGTGACTAGGAAGCAAATCCTATATACAAAAGCTTTATAGTCGGCAACGTGATCACTCATTTATTCATCTAGTTATTTTATTTGTTTGGAGGATTACTGCTGTTTGTTCCTACAGGACATAATTGAGGTGATGTCTTGTAATGGACCTCTTAGACAAGCGCGTTAATCGGGTAATCCGGGATAAGAAAAACACGACTGCTTTCTTCTTAAAACAGCGCCACACCTGCCCACTGGTTGTGTGTGATATTGCACCATTCACAGGGGCAGACTAGGAACTTAAAGTGGCCCTGGAAAAAATACTAAAAGTGGCCCCGTTTTGTAGTCAGGTCTAAATTGATGGAAGTCAGGGCCAACATAAGTAGGCGAGGCCAGCAATACCATATTGTGGCACATTATACCTCCCAACAGAGCTAAATACCAGATTGCATCACAAAATACTGCCACCAACAGCACAAAATACATCCCCAAAAACTTCCACTGGCTGGCCATTAGGAGGGCTCAGGCGGCCCCCTGGGCATAGGCCCACCGGGAAATTTCCCTGTAAGGTCTATGGATAATCCGCCCCTGGCCATTCACTTCAATAAACCAAAGCCACAGACACGATCCATGAACAGCTGTTGGAAGAAAGCAGCCAGGTTATTTTAATTCTGGACAACCCCTTCAATAACTTCTGTACGGTTATCATAAAAAGCAGGTCTGAAGTATTGGACACACAAATAATTATTTTTATAAAAGGTTTAAAGTGAAGCTCCGGGGGCTGCAATTCAAAATTTGTCATCTAGTCTCCCACCTATAACACCTCATTTATAGCACTGGAGCAGAGGAACCTTTTGAGCCCCCTCGGGCTCCAAGACCCAGGTACATCCCGGCTAGCAGACAGCTAATAGGACAGGGTTTGGCTAATGTGTGGGCCAGGAGCCATAGGAGGTACAGAGGCAGCAGTCTCCGGTTAGGCCCCTGTGCCTGAGAGGACCCAAAGGCTCTTCCACCACATAGAGGTGGATGAGTCCTCTAATGTACCCCTTTAAGCCTCACATTTCATATGAAGGCATATGGAGCTCTGTTGGACTCCATACGTCCGGTGGTATTTTGTCTTGGAAGCCTGTCTAGCAAAGTACGAAGGCTGTATGTCTCCATAGTACTAAATAGCTGCCCAGTCTTTATTCACTGATCCATTGCATTAACCATAGACCTACAGCACATTTCGATTTTTTTATTTATTTTTTATTGTTTTTTACACTCTAGCAGTATGATCATCCCCGCTCTATAAGGAAATAGTATCAGAAGTCCTTTTGATTAAGTCCATTAAGCTATAGAATAAATAATTCATTACACACTATCCCTTTTCCATTATGTTTTAGATCAACAGAAAGAAATGTCCCAACATGACGAAGAAATGAACGGTAACTTAGGATACAAAGATTCTGCTGACCAATCGCTTTACTCATTCCGAAGAGAACCAAGCTACTTCGAAATTCCTACGAAAGACTTTCAGCAACCAGCCAAATCTCCAGAGACTCAAGTCCATGAAATCCCTACTAAAGACACAGACACCACTACTCCCCCCGTGGTGCAGAGCCATGCCTCTTTCACCATTGAGTTTGATGACTGTCGACCCGGCAGAATAAAGATTAAGGACCACGTCACAAAGTTCTCAATGAGACAGAAGAAGCCAGGGTTAAAGGAAACCGGCCCAAATGAAATGATGTCTGTTGAAAATAAAGTAGCTGACTGGTTGGTTCAGAATGACCCAAGTTTAATTAGAAGGGCAACTCCTGGAGATGATGTTTACAGTACGAAGAGTGACCTTGCCATCCACATTAGCAATCTCAAAGGTAAGTTGGTAAAATTAGAATGCCATCGTTTGTAAAGGTGTCCATATATATTAGAAGAAACTAGGTCGAACCCCCCAATTTTAGAGAGATTGTCCGAAGGATCTAATATGTTTTGAGTGTGTTTAGTTAACAGTCAACTTTCTAAAGTGTATGGATGGCCTAAAGGGCATCTGTCAGCAGACTTGTACCTATGACACTGGCTGATCTGTTACATGTGCGCTTGGCAGCTGAAGGCATCTGTGTTGGTCCCATGTTCATATGTGTCGGCATTGCTGAGAAAAATGAAGTTTTAAATGAGCCTCTAGGAGCAACGGGGGAGTTGCCGTTACACCTAGAGGTTCTGCTGTCTTTGCAACTGCCACACCCTCTGCACTTTGATTGACAGGACCAGGCAGTGTAAATGTGATCATGCCTACCTTTGACTTCTCCTAAAGTCAAAGTGCAGAGGACGCAGCAGTTGCAGAGAGAGCAGAGCCTCTAGGTGTAAAGACAACACCCCCATTGCTCCTAGAGTATCATTTGCATGTATTAAAACTTCAGCAATGAGGGCACATATGAACATGTAACCAATAGTGTTGACCGAACTTGTGTTTTCAGGTTCGGCATATAAGGTTCAGGTTATCTAAGAATTCCGTTAAGTTATGGTCCGTGGTAGCGGAATCCATAATGGAATTTTTAGATAACCCCAACCTGAACCTTGTACGCTGAACTTGAAAACAAAAGTTCGCTCATCCCTAGTAACCAACACAGATGCCTTCAGCTGCCAAGCGCACATGGAACAGGTCAGCCAGTTTCATAGGGACAAATCTGCTGACGGATGCCCTTTAAGGGTAGGGTTCTTTTCCCCATGCATTGGGTTCTCTATGTATTTTGATGGTGTGTGTATCTACAGAGTCCTAGGTAGGTCTTTATTCACCAGGAGACAAAGATTCAGTTCACTTTGTTAACCCTATATCTAAATACGCTGAGTGGCTTATTGCCATCCACTCTCTAGCTAAACATGTCTTGACATTTCCATCACTCTGCTAGTGGATAATAGTTCCATTTAACATAAGAGCAAATTCTGTAAACCCCTGGCTTGACAGTTTATCAATCTCTGTCTTGCTGGTGTATGGTTTTGAACCATTAAAACTCCACATTGCAACCTGCAGATGGAAATGCATTATTACTCTAAGTGAAAAATATTAAAGCAGAATATCTGCAAAGTCCATAAACCCTACAGGGGCATGTGAGGATCCCCCTCTATGAACCAGAATGGAGAACTACCCTGTAAGAGAGCACCTCTTGTTCTGCTCTTACAGATTTGTTGTCCATATATTACATGGTTGGCCAATCATTTCAATGACCACCATGTTATGAGTTACGTGGTTGTGAGTTACGTGGCAAATGAGATGTTTGCCAGGTGACCAGACCCTTTGTGAAACGCATCTCCTTTTTGAAACCGGTTGCTTCCGAAGAGCCAATCCTTTTTATGTGTTCAATATGCAATGCATTCTGTCCACTGCTTCAGGTAACCGACATGAAGATGGCACTCAGAGCGATTCGGAAGATCCAGCAGGACCTGTTCCAGAAAAGGAGAATGCAGAGACTGATCAGGCCAAGCTTCAACGGCAAATAAAGCGAGAGCCTGAAGAACTGCTGCACAATCAGCAAGCATTCGTGATAGAATTCTTCGATGACGATGCACCTCGAAAAAAGAGGTCTCAGTCCTTCACACACAGTGCAAATGGCTCTCAAAATGAGGCTGAACTTGCCAACAAAGGCAAAAATGACAAAAAGAAAAGCGTCCTAACTGCAGAAAAGCTGACCACTAATGGGACAACCACAGCCCCTGTAGTTCCAAAACCACTGGTAAACTCTTCATTTCCTCAAAGGTCCAATTCTTTTCGGAGAGAAAAGGGTGAGGATCGAGTAAATACTACTGGCCCTGTAACTGCAAAGCCTCCAGTGAAGAGTTTTGGTAGCATTGGGAAGAAATCCAAGCTTGCTCAGGAATTTGTGGAAGAGTATTTGCGGGAACAAGCGGAGGTCTTAAAAGATTCGATGGAAAAACCTATGATGTTGCCATTGTCAACAATCATCACACCACCAGTCAGCCATCAAGTACAGTCTTCCTTAATGGGGCCATCAGCTCCACCATCTGCGACAGAACCGTCTGAATGTAGACCAGTGAGTGTAAAGAAAACAGAAGAGGAGGACAGCCTGAGTGATGCGGGGACGTATACTATCGAAACAGACAATCAAGATAAAGAAGTTGAAGAAGCTAGGAAGATGATAGACCAGGTAAAAGTGAAGGCTGATTTTGTTTTTCCTTAGTTGATCACAGGAAGACTATGTTGATCTTAAGATTCTGTATAGATTTGTTTTTCCTATTACAGTTTCTTAATTTTTTTTTAAGGAAGCAAAGACAAGGCTGAATACCGTAAATAGATTGAGCACTGAGGTCCCCTTTACAGTAGGATCCAAATAATAATCCTGGGTATAGTCGTGGCAGAATTGACACAGGGGAACGGGAGTTAAAGGAGTTTTCCAAAACTTTTTTACTATGTTTTGGATAGGTCCTCCGTATCTGATTGGTGGGGGTTTGACACCCGGGGTACCCGCCGATCAGCTGCTTGAGAAAGCACTGGCACTCACAGTAGTGACATGGCCTTATCCAGTTTTGCCTAGGCCATGTGTGTGTTCGTTGGTGAAGCTGAGTCTTTTTTTTTTTTTTTTTAACCGACCAGTTTACCCACTTCAGGGGGGGACTGAATAGCCACTTTAATTCTGCAAACTGTATCCTATTCCTAAGACTGTAATATGACCACTGCAGGCTTTGAAAGGGTTGTCCAGTTTAGAAAAAACACTTTCATACACCCTATTAGGCAAACCTACCCTATTAGGGAAACTGCTATAACTGTATGTGGTGCCATTCTTTTACTATTCCCACATGAAATTTATGACTGAACTGCCAGCAGTCAGAAATAAAGGTCCAGCTGGGCGTTACCGGTTGTGGGTGTGTCCCTGCACAGTCTGACACTATCCAATCACTGCTGCCAGTGTCAGACTGTGCAAAGACACTCCTCCAGCTGGACCTTTATTGCGGACTGCTGGCCGCTTAGTCATAAATTTTTGTCTAAACAATTAAGAAATGGCACAAAATAGAGTCATAAGAATAGATATTTCAGAATTATTATTACATGGGGAATGCAAGTAGGAGCTAAATCAGACATGTCAGGAGAGGCGACAGGTCCACCTTAATATAGATACTAAGCTGTGTGTGGTCAAGGATAATGAAGATAATGTTACATAATTATCCTATTTCTTCACTTGTAGGTTTTTGGAGTCTTTGAACCTGAGGAGTATTCCAAAATTTCTTCTGTGATTTACAGACCAGTCATCAAACTAGAGAAGGAAGAAGCCTTTCTTAATGAAAACAGTATGATTCACAAACCTGCAAGTCTGCCAACAAGTCATTCTGTCAAAATGAATAGTGATCTTCAACCTGATGTCCAGGTAAGTTCATAAGCCATCCTTGACCGGTTGTTGTAGTTGTGTATGAACCTTTGTAGTTAAAATTTGAATTGTAATTTTCTGCAGAGTGGAAAATCGCCTGGCTCCAGTAGAAGTGGACAAAAATGGGTTTCTAGGTGGGCAAGTCTTGCTGACAGCTATCCAGATGCCTCACCGACGTCTCCATTAGATGGTCAGATGATTGGATTACTGGCAAATGAGGGTAATGAGCTCAAGCACTCATAGTAATAGACTGATGTCTAAAAGAATGCCTACATTATGACTTGTTAACAATACATACCATTTACCAGTAGTTAAAGGGCATCTGTCAGCAGATCTGTACCTATGACACTGGCTGACCTGTTACATGTGTGCTTGGCAGCTGAAAGCATCTGTGTTGGTCCCATGTTCATATGTTTTTGTGTTGCTGAGAAAAATGATGTTTTACTATATGCAAATGAGCCTCTAGGAGCAACGGGGGCGTTGCCATTACACCTAGAGGCTCTGTTCTCTCTGCAACTGCTGCGCCCTTTGTAATTTGATCGACAGGACCAGACAGTGAAAATGTCATTATACAAATCTGCTGACAGATGCCCTTTAATAAAATCAGAACATATATAATAATATTAAAAAAAAAATGTAAAATATAATGTAAATAATTATAGACCATTGTTTAGTTCTGTTCACTCAGACCATCAGGGGAGTAGTGTTAGGAGGTGTAGATGCAGCAGTTGGACCTGAACTCTGGTGACTGTGGAGGTCTAAAGGCCCATTTGCCACCTAAGAAGACATCAGTATTATAAATGGCACATGATAGGTTGGGGCCATGTGACCATTTTTGCATTAGGGCTGAGGTCTTTCAGGTATCACCTACGCTTCAGGAATGCCTACAAAAGGAACCAGTATAGAGTTCGGTCAGCATTTTAGACAATGCTGGTTGTAAGTCACTAAATTGTCTTTAGCCATCATGAGTAGCCTGTTCTTTTTGGAAATTGTCCAGCTTCGACCCTGGAAATTCAATTTGGGAAGGTTAGAGAAGGTTCATATAACAAATTTTACCACCTTCGTCTACTATGGAAATTATATCATCAACGTATTGACTTCCTTCTGTTTTTAGATATTGACCATTCCGAAAATAGCGAAGGAGATCCTGCATTCCCTTTAAGGACAAGGCGGCTTCTTCCTCAACTTCCACCAAATGACAAATCTGAAAGTCCAACACCAACTATTTTTCTCTGTACTGAGTCTTACTCGGAAGTTGCTCAGAAAACATTGATTGAAAACGAAGTGAAAACGGTCTCCTCAGGTCCAAACAGTCTGCTCTTTATACAAGAAGATTTGGATCCGGACAGCCTTAGCGACACAAGCAAGTCTGATGATGGTGTCCTGTCTAGCAGAAAATCTAACCAACTTCCAACAACTAAGTGGAGGAGAGAGGACCCCAGAAGTCAAGAACAAAGTGTCCAAAGAACAAATAAACTTTCTAATGAACCAAAGTCTACTAGCTTTTATGTTGGAAATGAAATTGAGGTTGAAAGTTTATCCCATGCCAATTCCATGTTATCCAATGTAGAGATGCACAAACCATACAAAGCTCATGATATGCACGTAAAGCCAAAAGGAAACCAACAAACCGTGCAAGAAGCCTCAATTATTACAAAAATAGACAATCAGTTGTTGAAAAAAGAAAATGGACAAAGCAGAGATTCGTTTGTTAGGCAAGAAAGTTTTACCAAAGACAAATCCAGCTGCAACATCTCTTCCAACAAACTTCCCAACATCTCAACCCACCCATTGCTTAAAGATATGAATGTTACAAAGCCGAGCACCGACTACAGTCGAGAGACGCAGCAGATTCTTAAAGAAACTGAAAATGCCTTGGCTGCTCTTGAAGCGAAGCTCTTCTCTCAGAATCATGTAGATGATGATATAGAAAATACGCCTTGTCCTCCAGATGATTCCTTGTCCGGAGATTCAGATGTGGATACGGCAAGCACAGTCAGTTTGGTTAGTGACAAGAATGTACCAAGTCATCCTCAAAAGGGCAGGGTTGTGGGTCTTCACAAAGAAAAGTCTTCTTCTACATCTTCCATACAAGATCAATACGGCCAGCCAAGTGCCAGAGACAGACTCTCAGAAAAAAGGAGAATGGGTCCTGCAGATGGAGGTAGCAGAAAAGAAGTAACCAAAAGGTTTGAAATGAAGCGCAGTACTGGAACGCGTGGTTCCTTGGATTTCACAGATGAAGAAAGAAGTACTAGTCTTCCTTACATATCCATTCCAGACACCGTATCTTCAGATTATGAAAATTCCTCCTCAAGAAATCTGTCAAGAAGGAGACCCTTTGCTCAATCGACCAAAGAGGATATAAGTCGAATATCTTCAAATGCACAGAAAATCCAGCAAGCTCTTACCCGTTCAAATAGCCTATCAACACCCAGGCCGACCAGGGCATCTAAGTTACGTCGTGCTCGTCTTGGAGAAGCATCTGACAATGAAAGTGCAGACGCAGAAAGACTGAATGTTAGTTCTGAAGCTTCTTCGTCAGCTAAAAGCAGCAGTGAGTCAAAAAAGCTCTCCCGGCTTGATATTCTGGCAATGCCGAGAAAACGGACTGGCTCATTCAATGTTCCGAGTGACTCCGAGACTTACACTCCGCGTACTGGGTTTTCAGGCCGTAGTGTTGATCACAGCTATACAAATCGAAAGCCAGCAATGGCAGAAGCTAAACAGCCTGTTAAAAAACCAGTGGTGCCTACACCCAAACAACCACTAACTAGGGCACGATCTGGTAGTGTGAAGTACTCTTCTTCTTCCTGTAAGTTTTATCTGTTTTTATTTACCTACATATATAGTTCCCATCATACTTATGTTGAGTGTTTGATAATTTTACTATATTTGGGTCTATGGTCCCAATTGATGAAAACTAGAACGGGCAAAGTGGAGAAGTTGATCTTTGTTTTTAAGGGGTTTTCCAGAATTTTAATATTGACGGCCTATCTTCAGGATAGGCCATCAATATGTGATCGGCGGGGTCTGACTCCCGACACCTCCAATGATCAGCTATTCTGCAGTAGCTCCAGTGCCAGATCTATACAGCTCTGTAGCGCTTTTCCCATTCACTTCAACTGGTGAAATATGCAGTGGAAAGCCGCTGCAGATCTCATGCAATTTGCTGATGTTGTAAAACTATGTGGATTTGCTGCACATAAATCTGCGGCAGCAAATCCACAATGTTTCAGTCCCCATGTACCCTAAAGAGGTTTTCCTAACTCATAAAGTGATGGCGTATTGATAAGGTATGCCAAAATCCCTACTAATTGTGAAATTGAAAGGGGCGCAGTGCTGTTCTAGCCCTGCATCCCATACAAAGTTTTTCACTGCCCTGCTGTGGCTATTTCGTTCTTTGAATTATTAGGGACCACCTCTTTATCAGAGAAAGAATATCTGTAACTTGACTGACTGCTATGAACTTCACCAGCATAATATATATATATATATTTTTGTTTAACAAATAATGCCCTATATGCCGTAATCGTGGACTTGGAATACATTACAAAGAGTCGGTTCTAACTGGACGTCTTCTGTTTAGGCTATGTTCAGATATTGGTCACGTAACTCCGGTAGACTATCCAAGGAGCAGACTACCAGAGTTATCATATCCAGCATAGCTGGACACCACTGCACAGCATCAGATGCACATTGACTTTAATGGGATCCAGCGGAATGCTGCCATTCCTCCGAACAAATACTGTTGCATGCACCGCCACCTCTCCAATCTCCACTCTGAGACTGCTGGAGATGGCTGAGCCAGTGCTCAACTATTTTTGGAACTCCCATAGCATTGAATAGAGGGTGGCCAACACATGCATGGCTACTGTCCCATCACTTCGGGGGGCGGGGCGTTCTGGAGATTGAAGTGGGTACCAGAGGTGGGACCCACACCTATCTGACACTGATGGCATCAATGTCTGATGGGAATACCAGTGTTGTCAGTGTCAGAGAGTGTACCTCTTTGACAAGGAGAAAGGTAATGCTATATCATAGGGAATACAAGTATCTTCTTATTTAGAAATGTCAGGAGAGGTGACAGGTCCTCTATCAATGGGGGGGGTCTGTGCAAGATCACTCTGAACTGTATTTCTCGGTATGTTATACAGTGTAAACTCATTGATGTTCCTTGTAAGAATATTTTAAGCAGATCTGCTGTTTCTAGTTGTGGAAAATGTTGCCTCTGTCTGGATGAAAACTGGATGAAAACAAGAAGTTCTATGAATACAGAAAAAAAAAACATGTATTCAAATGAATTGGTTTTCCCTTCCCTCTGGGTAGCGCACTAACTGATTTAATTCCAAAGTCTGTGACTGTGGCACTGATTTTAATACCTTTCCTATCAGAACCTTGTCAACTTCTACATTTTAAAGGTGAACTACCAAGAGATGTAATATAGTCCCATGTGGGTTTAGTCTTACCCTGTCTTATCAGAGAAGAGCTTCTTACTAGTGTCCCTATGACATTTGCCAAGGTCAACGCAGATATTATTTTGAATTAAGGGGACTTTACTATACATCTTTTGGTACATCTCCTTTAAGAAAAGGATCATATATATATAAATCTCCCAGGGTAGCTATGTAGTCATGAGTGAGATACTGCAAATCAATTTGCTTTGAGGGTAATCTAGCTACAAACTATCCACCTAACTAAATCACCTTACCCGCTGGATAACTGGTAGACCGGTGGGGGACTGACCGCTCGCCTTCTTTACCACTGGTGGCTGGAACTGGAGGAGTAATTTGAATGGAGTGGCAGCTGAGTGTGTGCCGTCCCCATGGCCAGACCACAGTGGAGTGGAGTCCCGTGGGTCCTATCCAGTAGATAGGTGATAAGTGTTTGTGGTTGGAGTATCCCTTTAAACAGCTTAGTAGGGTATATTACATTAATTTCCATAATTTGCTTATTTTTTGTGTTTTATCATTTCATTATTGCAGTTTCTCCACTCTGCTACATAGGTACTCTATTGTCTTTTGCAGACCTATAACTGTTTCTATTGTTGTCTGAGAATTTTAAAGGCTACACACACTTCTTTTTTGCAAATTTTAGGCTAAAATCCTTTTTTTTCCCATTTGGCCCTAGACGTTCAGTGTATCTGCAGACTATCTTGCTTTCTGTTTTATACTGAATCCGTCTGACAGCTGGATGTGTAGCCCTTATCTCTGAACTCCTGACTGCTTATAAACACTCATTTAAAGGTCCCTTTACACCGCACAATTTGGCAGGCGATTGTCGGGAAGGAAGCACCCTTCCCCGGCAATCACCCGCTTTACATTTACATGTAGCGATCTCCTCCACAGTATGGGGAGGAGTTATCACTGATGCTATTGCTCGTCCCTATATAGAATCATTGTTCGCTGGCAGCAGAAGCTCCATGATCTGCTGCCGGCAAACAGTGATTTAGGTGTCCGCACAAACGATCGCATTACCCGATGAACGAGCATTTCGCTCATTCATCGGGTAATCAGCGGCACCTCCAGATAATTGCTAATGAACACTTGTTGGCAATTATCTGGCCAATTCTCGGCCTGTGTAAACTGACCTTAAGCCATATTCTTATCGGTTTTGATAACTATTTAGCTATTATGAGCTGCCAGGAGTTCAGAATGAATGCCAACACATCCAGTTGTCAGATGGATTCCGTGTAAAACAGAAAGCAAGATAGTCTGCAGACACACTAAAAGCGAAGAACTTAAAAATGGTAAAAATGCTGAATAAAATCCAATAGGAAAAACAGTATAACTCCAAAGGGGTAAAATGCAATGAGAAATTGCAGAAGGTGTTCCTAGCCTTTAAGCTGTGCAGGGAACCGATCCATATCCAGATCCTCTAAATCCATGGATAAAGTGCGGGTGGCCCATGCCAGAATATTTTGCTCTGCAAAATCCTGAATGGAGGATGACGTTGTTGTTGACTTTGCATTGGTATCTTCAAAAAATACTAAATACGCTCAAGGTGTCAACTCACCAATGCAAAATCCGTAACGCGGCCCCCGTCTACCATTTATAATACTGGCGTGTTCCTATGTTGCAGTGAGACTTCAGGGCCCAGTGGTGACTGCCGCCTCCGCGCGCCCCAATAGCTGTGCCCCTGCAAACAATGCAAATAACACAATAGAAACATATATATGGTCTGC
Organism: Bufo bufo; assembly: GCF_905171765.1. Lineage (NCBI taxonomy): Eukaryota > Metazoa > Chordata > Amphibia > Anura > Bufonidae > Bufo > Bufo bufo. The sequence continues at coordinate 25,234,869 of NC_053399.1, forward strand.
AGATCATCACAATTCAATGCATAATTATTTTTTCTGCTTAAGGGCTAGATTTAGCAATGCTTTACATTAGTCATTTCGTCAGTATTACAGAATTTGTGACCCCTTTTTAACTGCTACTCGATCTTGTAGATTTTACAAGTTCTCCGATTGTAAATCTAGCCCTAAGGTCTATGATTTTCTATGTTTATCGGTTATCTGTTGACTTCTTGCCAAAATACAAGTTGCAGTACAAGTTTAGACATCCATCTACCAAGCCCTGTCTCACTGCGTATGTTTTAGTCAAAAAATATTTCAGCCACTTCGAAGTATATACCTTTTTAAAGGGCATCTTTCGGCAGATTTGTACCTATGACACTGGCTGACCTGTTACATGTGCGCTTGGCAGCTGAAGGCGTCTGTGTTGGCCCCATGTTCATATCTGTCCACATTGCTGATGTTTTAATACATGCAAATGAGCCTCTAGGAGCAACGGGGGCGTTACCATTACACCTAGAGGCTCAGCTCTTCCTGCAACTGCCGGGTCCTCTACACTTTGTTTGACAGGACCAAGATGTGTTCACTTCCTGGCCCTGTCAATCAAAGTACAGAAGGTGTGGCGGTTGCAGAGAGAGCAGAGCCTCTAGGTGTAACGGTAACTCCCCCGTTGCTCCTAGAGGCTCATTTGCATATATTAAAACATCATTTTTCTCAGCAATGCGGGCACATATGAACATGGGACAACACAGATGCCTTCAGCTGCCAAGCGCACATGTAACAGGTAGGCCAGTGTCATGGGTACAAAACTGCTGACAGATGGGCTTTAAAATATGCATTTTTTTAATTACTCCTAAAATGTTGTGTCTTCTATGTTGATCTATGCATCTCCATGGTTACAAGCTACAAACTGTATCAAGTCCCTGATCCTGTGATCAGAGCCAGCATCAGCATCCAGTTCTTTGTGTGGATTTTCCTAGAGGAAATCTGTGGCAAAATCCCACAGAACTGCAGTGAAATCCACAATGGATTTTTTTCAGGCCCATGAGCGAGAAGCCCGAGGGTATGTTAACAAATGACAGTTTTGTGGCGTTCTTTGGTAAAAATAAGAAAGACAAGAAATTATATTCATCATTCCAACAAAAAAAGCCACCCAAGGACTCAAACTGGAGCTAGCTCGGCTTGCAGTGATGATTTCTTGCATTAGGTTATTGAGAAGCAGGTCACAGATGAGTGACCATATGGCTGCTTGATCAGACTACACAAGGTTTGTAGTCTGTTACCATGGAGACCCATAGACCTACATAGAAGCTGTAGACACATTATTTTTCAGTACAATCTCAACAGATTCACTTCCGCAAGTGGCATTTAACATGTAGAAAGAGTTAATACAAGGCACTTGATTGTCCATATTGCTTTCTTCGCTGGCTGATTAAGGTTGATAAATTTTTCCATCACATTATACACTGCCAGTTTCCATGGTTACGACCACCCTACAGTCCATCAGTGGTGGTCGTGCCTGTACACTATAGGAAAAAGTGTCGGCCAGTAGCATAGCAGCGCACATAGGCTGGTGCTTTTTCTTATAGTGTGCAAGCACGACCATCACTCCTGGGATTGCAGGGTGGTCGTAACCATGGAAACTGGCAGTGTATAATGTGATGGAAAAATGAATCAACCTTACAATACATTAGTAAGTGCCTGGTATTAACTTTCTCTACATAATAAATGCTATTTGCTGAAGTGACAAAACCCCTTTAAGGTGCAAAACATACAGTGAGAATGAAAAAAATGAGCGACATTGCTGTCATAACTATTCCTACCATCAAGCAACTTGTATGTTGGCCATCCTAAATCCATCCACAGTATTCCTACCTGTCTATCCCGCTGGTGTTAGGAAAGTATTGATCTTTTTTGACTTTCTCTTTTTCTAAAACCAATTCATTTTATAAGCTTCAAGACGGAGACAGCAGGGTTCAGATTATATTTCCACATCTGAGGAGGAATACGGCTCTAATCACAGTACTCCTAAACACAAACGATCCCATACTTCAACAGCCACACAGACTCCCAGGACACCTAATGTGCCGGTCCGCCCACGGCAGAGCACCCTTCAGGATGATGATGACGATGACCAAGAGGTCTACAATAACTTCATGGCCCAGTCAGAAGAAATAGCTGAAATTGCCAGGTGAGTGCCCACAGCGTAGACTTGGGGAACCCAATGTTCTTCACGGATGGCATGTATAAAATAGGACTACTGTCACATCATTTGATCCAGGTTTATGTGAATGGCAACCGGTATGTAACTTGCCTCCACATCCCTGGTCAAATTATCTTAAAATCTGAGCAGCATTCAAGGTGGCCAACAGTCATATACTGTACGCTAGATGCAAGTGGTCCGAACGTGCTGATTTGAGGAGGACTGGCCAAGTATCCAATCAATGCTGGATGTCAGGGGAAAGAAGTAGTATCTTTTTGTTCCCATGGGTGATGAGTTTCTGAAAAGCACTTTCACCTTCTTCAACGTTTGGCCAAGAGTATGGACAACTTTTTAGCTGTGAAGAAATGATTTTTAAATTAGGTTGGGATTACACAGCAACGTCCATCATCGGAAAGGAAATCTGCACAGTGATGGACCCCTCTAAAGACAAAGCCGAGACGTAGAAGAGGCCAAACGATCCCGGTCGGCCAGTCGCTCGAGAAGGCAGTACTATCTTCATCTAGAGTGGGCTATCTTGATGAGCCTCAAATCGGTGTAATAATGTAAAGGGTAATATCTGAGTGATAGATTTGTCCTTGTCTTTCATGGATGTTCCTTTGTAATCTCAACCTTATAGTGGATTTATTCTGTCGCTCAGCTTTCAAGGTGTCTTCCATAACTGAGAATAAGTGTGTCGAGGAGAGATGTATTTGGAATTTTTCTATCTTTACCCATCTACATTTGCTAATGAAGAAAAACAAGTAAAGCAGGTTGTCGATATCAAGACATTTAATAGATTCCCCAATTTACAGGAGCTTTTAGACATGACAAAGTTCATTGAAGTTCTGCTAGTAGCATTGATGCTGGCATGGTCTAGTCAATATGGGATGCAGCTGGAGAGCCAGTATGTTTGACTTGTTTTGCCCTTAGTTTAACCAGTCCTAATTAACAGTCCTTGGCCATCACAATGTTGTATCCTTTTAGTTGACAGGTGTCATATATTTGGTAGCTGGCCATGATGGCTTAAACCATTTGCCTATACTCGAATTGACATGTCGTACGAGTGGTATCCTCTATCCAACCAGTCCCAGTACTAATTTTAATGGACCATGCATGACCACCACGTAGTCAGACCTTCTGCCTCTTCTCATTCATCATGACCTACTTAGAAAGAGCCAGAAAACCTTTTCTGATGTTTTTGATTTGATACCGCAGATTGAGTCAAACCCTGGTAAATGATGTGGCCAGTTTAGCTAAAGAGATACATGATGTGGCCGGAGATGGGGATTCTCAGAGCTCTTCAGGAACAGGGAACAGTACCTCTATAAGTTCTATACCAAACACGCCAGGGCCAATCATATCTGCAAGAGAAGAGGTGAGCATTTTCATATTCAGTATTTTTTACTGCTGTCCCGCATAGTGTTAATCCATCATGTGTATAAAGGTAAAGGTATGGAATCTGAGGAATGCGCTTGAGCTTTCCATGTAAGATTGTCTTGTTTTAAGAGCTTCAGTGTATCTGTGCTGTCCATTATAAAATACAGAATTAGGTACAATTATGACAAATCATATACCCCTATAGCTCTACTCCTAGTGCTAGAATGAGGGGACACTTTGTATTCATGTGTGTGTTTATTTTGCATTTTTTTGTGTTTAGTGTTTTATTTTGCCTTTTTGGTTCATCAGTACTACCATATTTAGATATTTTTTGTGAAATTGGGCTTTAAAATGACTACAGCCATAACAAATTACAGACCGTTTACACAGCATCTGTGATTTTGAAGATCCTTCTGACAAAAAGGAATTGACAACCTATTTATAATGGTCCGGGCCAGAATAGACAAAGTATGGTGCTGGGAAAAAATTAAAACAAGGGCCCTATGTGCTGAAATATTGTACCTTCTAGGGGCATTGCTGGGGTCTTACTAATTTAGGCCTAATTACAGTTCTTAAATGATACCACGATACTAGAATCAATTCTACCACCATACAGTTAATAAGCAAAGTGCACTATACAAGGACTAATATTACCAATAGTACCACTTCCACTGTCATTGTGCCGCCTAGAAAATATTAAAGGAGGGCAGATTTAGAGGGGTGTTACTGCTCTGGGGCAGAAAAAGATTAACTGTATCCACGGCCCGAGGATGTGAGTACAGGACTGGCACAACGGTGGTAGATGACTAGCACCCCACACTCAAAATAAGAGGTTTAGATATTCATGACCCATCCCCAGGATAGATCATCAATGTCAGATCAGTGGGGGATTCCGACTCCTTACACCTCTACGATCATCTGTTTGAAGAGGTGGCGGCACTCTTTTGAGCGCTGTGCCCTCTTCCCAGGCCAGGGACATTGGTCACAAGGCCTATGTGCAGCTCAGTCCCATTCAAGTGAATAGCCTGAGATGCAATACCAAGCACAGCCACTGTCGAATGTATGGCGCTGTGCTGTGAGGAGATCAAGCGCTGTGGCCCTTTCAAACAGCTGATCGGCAGGGGTGCCGGGAGTCTGACCCCCCAACAATGTGATATTGATGACCTAAGTCCTCAGTATTGTACCCCTTTTAAATGCAAGTTGCTCATACAGTCTTCTTGCACAGGGGCCCCTCTGCTGTCCACCCCTGGTGACAAATTTTGTGCCGCCAGCTTTTGTGGGGCCCTAGATTTATCCAAAAGGAGCAGGACAATGAGGCATCGGTACCCACCAAAGACTATAGACCTAGCTGAAATTCCTGTGTAATAAGCGTGCAGGCTTGGGCTTTGAAAATCTAGTGGACGCCATCTTGCTAATGAAGTTAAAAGGTCAGCCATTTAGAAGTTCTCCTGCTTTATACCGTCACACCTTGGATGATTAGGAGAAGATTACTGGGAAATAAAATGTTAAAATACTTTCCCATAGTAAAATGCCACTTGCATGGGCAGAATGAGTCATGGGCACCATGTCATGTACCCTAGAATTACAGCCTGCCGATCCTGTGTGCCGACAACACCCTGCATGTAATGGCTATTTTAATTCTGTGTTTTGTCTAGTGAAACCACAGATATCACGTGTTTTGCGAGGCTTCCAGTGGCAGAAAGGGCTGCAAATCATAAATCTTATTTAAAGGGCCCGGAAAACAAATGATGCATTACTTATACAAGCAATGGCTTTCATTAACCTGCAATTACTTGCAGTATTTGGGCATGATGAGTTTAGCCAGAGCTTGTAAATGGCTCTTTTAAATTTTTTTTTAAAAAAATGGAACTTTTTACATTGAAAATGCAGGCGGCATATTACAGAGCAGGAGGAGCTGAGAAGATGGATATATAGTTTGGTGGTAGAAGATTCAGTATAATTTCTCATCTTATTCATTTAAAGGGGTTATCCAGTAATTAATATTGGTGACCTATCCTCAGGATCAGTGGGGGTCCAACACCTGGAACCCCCACAACCAGCTGTTAGAAGAGACTGGCACTCCATGAGCGCTTAGTCCTCTTCCTATGCCATGTGACATCACCGAACATCAGTCACATGGCCTAGTTGCAGCTCAGCCCCGTTCAAGTCCATGGGGCTGAGCTGCAATGCCAAGCACAGCACCATACACTGTATAGCTACCAGGAGTCGGCTGGGCTCGGCAGGCTGCCAGGATTAGACACTCCCTCATGTGATACTGATGACCTATCCTGAGGATAGGCCATCATTAAAAAATCCTGGATCAGCTCTTGCTGATTCTGGGCTTTGACGGTGCTTCCTTGCTTGAGTAGCCAAGCTGGTTATGGACACCGTATTGTAGCTTCGTAGAACACTGTTCAGTAATATGGCAGTGTGCGTTAGACGTAGGCTACTTTCATTTTCCCATAATTTCCAAGACTCACGCCATTCTACTAAAAGTGACTGTCCAGGTTTTTGATATTGATGGCCTATCCTCAGGATAAGTCCTCAGTATCTGATCGTGGGGATCTAACACCTGGCACCCCCCAACAATCATCTGTTTGAAGAGGCTACAGGGCCTCTTCCTAGGCCAGTGACATCACATTCAAGTGAATGGGGCTAAGCTGCAATACCAAGCATAGCCGCTATCCAATAAGCACTGTGGCCTCCTCAAACAGACAATCTCCGGGGGTGCTAAGTGTTAGCACCATGACCTAGTCTGAGGATAGCTCCTCAGTATTAAACACCCATGGAGGATCCAAGTCTAGTTCAGTATAGCCGTGGGAGGTCTGGTTATTGCTGCCGTAATATGAATGCTAAGATACGCCTATATTATAGATGAGTAAAATGTTTTTATACTGTACATAATGTATACGTCAAGGAGCATTCCTTAGAAATATAGTCCATTAAGAAAGAAGTGAACTCTATTGGCATAACTTTTTCCCCCTGACTCGAAAAGGGGGTGTACTTATCAGGAAGGGGTGTGAGTTTTCAGAAAGGGACGTTACCTAAAATGCACCAGTTGGTGCCAAAATGGTGCCATAATTCTGGCATAAAATGATGTGTCAAAGCAAGCCAACCAATAGTTGATATAGCATTAGACAAAACTGCCTATCCCTGCACCAGATTTATAATCCAGGCTGAGCCCCTGTGATAAATCTTGTACAGGTCTACACAGTCTAAGCTTACCCCATGTATAGGATCAGACCGTCAATATGGCCATATTGTTTTGCATTCTGTCTTAAGAATGCCATTATTTTCCGATATAACCATGTTATAACGGAATATAATAAAGTGACGTTTGGGTCCCTATTGACTTCCATGGGGTTAGCGTTCGGGGTCAAGTTCAGGTCCTGAACCAAAACTTTGACCTGAAGTTCGGGAGAACCCGAACTTCCACGGGTTCGCTCATCCCTATTCTTGAGATATGCCCCCAGAGGGTAATCAGAACTTCCTAGGGAGCAATACAAAGACTGTAGCCGTACCCCTGACTAGTGTGCCTCATTTCTAGTACTTGTATCCTTACATGGGACTGATGCACCTTCTGTGCCCCCACAGGCTCCAAGACCACAATGCAACGACAAACTTTTCAACCCCTATAGCTATAACCCTATATGGCCCTACCAATGCTACTATCTCTTTTGCAACCATCAATATGCAGTACCAACAGATGGGCACAAGGAGATCCAGGGCGGTCACGCTGAGGCTTTAGCGCTGCCTATCCTTTCAGTAGCGGAATAACCAGGGGGAAATAGCTTCTTATTTTGCATTGAATTAGTTGACCATTTTCATTGACTTCTATTTATTTTTACATCCTTGATTTTATCTTATTCTCTTTTTTCTTTCTTTCTTAACACAGATTCTTAAAAGAACCTCACAAAGGCCATACCCATCACAGGTGCATGACTGATTTTTATTTCTTTTTTTCTTTTATTCGTTTTTAGAATTATTTTTTCCCTCCATCATTATGGGTCATTTATGATTTGAGGATTTTTTTGTTTGTTTTTTGCTCAAGTTTAAAACTCGCACTGCCAAACAACATGGTACTGTATATTCTGGCAAGTGTGAAGTTAAGGGGGTTCTCTGGGAGTACATTATTGATAAGATATATTGATGACCCATTGTAAGGATAGGTTATTGGTGGGGGTCCAACTCCCAGCACAGTCACCGATCAGGCCGCGTACATTGTATAGTGGCTGTTCTTGGTTGTGCAGACCAGGTCCATTCACTTGAAGCTGCACATAGGCCATGCAACCACAGAGCCGCAGAGTGCTAGGAGTCGGACCCCACCGATCTGTTATTGATAACCTATCCTGAGAAAGGGTCATCATCAGTATTGTACTCCTGGAAAATACACTTTAATAGACCCTCTTTTCCATGAGCTGCGCTACATCATGATGACTTTCAGTCAAGTGTTTGTAGTAGGTTTATCTACAGTCCATTTAGAAAGTCTTTAAACACAATTTTAAATATTAAGTCCTATCGCTAAACTTGGATCTATTCCATTCACAGGTAAAAAAATTAGCAATCTTCATAACAAATATAAAGAGCACCTGTCAGCAGGATCAATCCTATTGAACCAGTGTCTCAGGGCACTGAGGGACGTGGACAGCACGGGAAAGCTCAGGTGCACTGAGGAGCTAGACCAGTCCCTTCAGTGCACCGAAGCCCTCATTTGCAGCATAACCAATTTTTCACAAGACTGGTCTCATTTTACACAGCAGGATTGACCCTACCCAGAAGTATGCCTGGTTTATTCGGGTTGATCCTGCTAATAGGTGCTTTTTTAAGGTATATCCCTTTCTGTAGGTAAAAACATTACAATTTACATCTTTTTTTTCCCTTCCACTGTACTTGGTGTTAAAATATCTTTTTATATAAGTATACAAAAAATTATATATATATTCACAAAAAGTTGACACTGTCTAGTTTAGAACTTAATGGCAGCAACACATCTCAAAAAAGTTCGGATGGGGCAACAAAGGCCTGGGAAAGTAAGGCTCCTGCACACGATGCAGATTATGTGCAGTTTTTCCACACATATTTTTGTGAGGAAAAGCTCTTGAACTTGTGCAACAGGTAAATTTATATTTAATAGGGAATATGTTGATAGCAGGGAGGGTGTAACTACAGTCTCTGAGAAATAACACCATACAGTTTCTCAGGGGCGGCACCTACTGATCCTGCTAGTGGGCGACGGACCCTCTGGTGCTCGATCTCTATCTCTCTGCTGCAGTGGAGAATCTGGCAGGACACTTCTGAGGCCTTGCTGGTCTGACACATGTGCTCCACACTCTGCTCCCTTGCACTGGTCCGTTTTGCACTCTTCCTTCAGTGCCATACAATGCTCTGCCTGCTGCAGCCTCTCTACCTGTCTGGGCTGCACTGCTTCACTTGGGTGGCTGCATCACACCACCCCTGAGCTCTGGTAACTGACCTTGCTCTGGATCTCTGGCACTGCCCTCCTCTTCTTCCCCAGGCCCTGGCAGTGGCTGAACTCTTCCTCCTGTGCAGCAGGCTTTGTTTTCCCCTGTTATCTCTAGCTGGGAACTGTCTCCCTCTGCTGGACATAAATGATGACAGCAAGTCTCTATGTTCCAGCACTGCAACAGCTCCTCCACTGCACCTCCGCACCGCAACGTACGTTGCGGATCGCTGATCCATTCAAGTCAATGGGTCCGGAACTGCTGTTGCTCGTGATTTGCAAACCTTCTGTTTGCGGTCCGCAACACGGACACGGCGACCATGCAGTCATCTGAATGGGGCCTAACACTTACTTTTCCATTCTTTTGTTGCCTCCACATCAACTTAATATGCAATGCTGCCATCAACTTCTAAATGAAAGTGTAACTGCTGTTTCATTTTTTATTCCCTAATGGTATAGTACACCCTGCTGTATAAGTGCTTTTGTGATTTAAAATTTGATCATTTTCAGTTTTACCTGCTAATAACCCCACAAATGCATGCTACTTTCCTATTCAGCAGCTCTCCTCTCACAGCGTTGCCATGTGCAGTCCGTCTTCTCAGTATTATAACAAGAGACGGATGAGCTCTGGGAGGAGGAGCTCAGCACTGACTTTACATGGTGATATCTTCTCAATGGTAGCAGCTGACAGTCCAGGCTTTCATACAAGACCAGAATGACAGCTCTAGTCCAAGCAACAGAGGAGAAATCACTGTTAGAAAGAGTCGGGAATAATTGCTGGTAAAATCTGCTTTTACTTTCAGCTTCATTCACAGCATCCCGATTTCTATAATTGATATCTTCCCCTGTACTGAACAGATTTATGTCATTCTGGTATTGTCAGCTTTCAGACAATACAAAGCCCATATTTCTAGCTGGTACCAAACCAGAGATATAAGCAGCTAAAGCAGCCCCCCCTCCCTGTCAGTCTGGAAGAGAATGAGGGACAGCTGGCTATTAAGAGGTTAAAAGAAATGCTTACTGATTTAATGTAATTGCAGGGCTTGTCTCTGGTTAGCTGTATGTGAGGATACACACAGCTCTGGGTACTGTGGGAAGTTATCTGTGTTCTGATTGGTCCTGCTAGTTCATGTGAGGAGAGCAAGGGCTTATGGGAAGTGAGGGAAATACAGGATGGCCTCAAGGAAGGGCAAAGAAGAGCAGCAGAGGCCATCTTGGGAAGTTGCTGAAATAGAGGCACAGAGAAATATGGTTGCTAAGGGCTGAATACAGACATCAGAAAGGTCAAATTAGCTGAAAAATGCAGCTTCATGAATATCTTCCATTCAGCATCACATATGTTAGGAATTTAATTTTTGGTAGTGAAATGGCAGTTACACTTTAACTAATATTTTTTGTGTTCTATGATCCATTGTGAATAAAATATGGGTCTATGAGATTGGCAGATCATTGTGTTCTGTTTTTATTTACACAGCGTCCCAACTTTTTGGGAATTGGGGTTGTACATATATTTATATTACTGAATACACTAAAGGACAGAAAGACATTTACATGATATTTTGGACCTGCTGTGTGAATTGATTGCATATTATTATTGTACAGTTCTTCATGTTTTGCTCCCTTTCCAGCTAGTTCATCATATACCAGAGGCAAGTCTAAATTATCAAAAAGTCCCACCAGGCTCCACTGGATTGAAAGACTTTGATCAAAGCGTGAACGACTATCGTGATGAAGATCCCATGAAAAGAAGGGCTAGAAACCGAGAAGAGGTAGACACGACACATTTACACATGTGGCCTCTTTATAGCAGAGTCACACCCCTCCCCATTATCCATGCGCAGTCATCCATTCCACAGGATCCCGGCATTTGGCTGAGATGCCTCTATGCTGTGAAACAGACCATTGCACACAGACAATAGAGTCCAAATCAAGGGAAGAACAATATAAAAATGAAGTATGTTTAAAAAAAAAAAAAAAAACATACCATCACAATTTTTCCCCTTACATATTAACAGCTTATATTTGCAAAGGGTTATCTCCCAAGAAAGAGAACCATCTCGCCAGCGCCACCTATTGATTTGGTTCTCTAGAAGTCAAGATTAAACTTTCCTAGAAGTCTTGGGATTTCACAAAGGCATATAGCCAAGACCGATATCTTGTCAGATCCCAAGGCTTGTTGGAAAGATGGATCTTGACTCATACGGAGCCACTTCCAATAGGTGGCGCTGGCGAGATGGTTTTCTTTCTTGAGAGATATATCTTTGCGTATTCTTTTGGAGCATTGCCAATAAGTCTCCATACAGAACTGGTCTCATTAAAGAGATTCAGCACCCTAGCAGCCTATATTTGAATATTCTATGTATTTTTTTTTAAATGTGTGGATGGTTTTCTGGATATATTTTTGAAGTCACTCATGTATTTTACTTCCTGCCCTGGCTCTTAACTTCCTCTAGTGACTCAATTAAAGCATCACACATTACACTGATAAGTGCAGTGCTCTTCTATGAGCATCCGGGCCTGTCAAGAGAACAATATAGCTGTTAACTGTTATCCCAATCTACTATTATACTAACAGATAACCTCTTTCCATCACGGCAGCAGTAAAATAGCAAGAAGTTACCAATCTATATAGGAGTTTTATCTCTCTGTGCTGACTGCCACAGAAGGACAGGAACACAGAAAAATCTGGTGGAGACAGCACGTCCTCAAGTGAAGTAACTTCACTTGAGGACGTGCTGTCTCCACCAGATTTTTCCATGTTCCTGATCTTCTGATCCTTGTGGGGGAACTCTCCACTCCCCCCGGAGACGCGCACCCACTACTAATCGGACTAGGCGTGCTGTCCTCCCTCTTCTTTTGCCACAGAAGGATTTTGTATTTCATTTTAAATGTCATAGTACTGCCAAAATGAAAAAGAAAAATGGGCAAAAATTCTTAAAAAAATTGTTTTCTAGGAGTTTTGAGTTTAAAATGATGGACATGTCAATTTAATCCCAAGGGTTTAAAAAAAAAAAAAAGGTTTCATAATTTAGCTAATTGTTAGTTATATGTCATTTATGTCATCATTATCATATTTTCCGGTTGTATAAATGTTATTTTTATGTATTTTAGTATGAACATAAAATATGGGCCACCTTACATAAAAATCAATATATGGAGTGCTTTCATGCTGTGAACAACCAATGTACAGATGTGGCACTTCAGCACGGTGGCTCAGTGGGTAGCCCTGGTGCCTTGCAGCACTGGGGTCCTGGGTTAGAATCCTACCAGGGACAACATCTGCATGAAGCTTGTATGTTCTCTCCGTGTTTGCGTGGGTTTCCTCTGGGTACTTACTGCAAAAAATATACAAATGGCTAAACTGCCTTCCTACAAAATTGATCCTATCGTGCGTTGTGTGTGTTGGTCAAACACCTATATGGCAGTCACTGACTTCCTAGGGAGTCGCCCCAGTGCTTTGAGTTCCTGTGAGAAGTAATTCTGGTCCCATAATGGTCCCTCTAATAACCTGTGGCAAAATCCACATGTAACATGAGGATTTGATGCAAATTTTGCTGCAGGCTTGCCGTGGACTCTATTTTGCAAATAATCCATGTTATCTTAAAGGGCATCTTTTAGCAGATTTGTACCTAGGAGACTGGCAGACCTGTTGCCTTCAGCTGCCAAGCGCACATGTATCTGTGTTGGTCCCATGTTCATATGTGCCCGCATTGCTGGAATTTATTTTTATTATATGCAAATTAGTCTGCAGGAGCAACAGGGGTGTTGCCGTTACACCTAGAGGCTCCGCTCTATCTGCAACTGTCACATCTTCTTCACTTTGATTGACAGGAATCACGTTTTCCCTGCCTGGTCAATCAAAGTGTAGAGGGAGCGGCAGTTGCAGAGAGATCAGAGCCTCTAGGTGTAACGGCGACACCCCCGTTGCTCCTAGAGGCTCATTTGCATGTATTAAAACATCTCAGCAATGCGGGCACATATGAACATGGGACCAACACAGATGCCTTCAGCTGCCAAGCGCACATGTAACAGGTCAGCCAGTGTCATAGGTACAAAACTGCTGACAGATGCCCTTTAATCGCATTCACTTTGCTGCTGTTGGATTTCGCACACAAATCCACAGCGGATGTACCCGAACTCCTCCTCTTCATTCCTCCTACCAAATGCACATGAGAAATATGGGCTATTTAAAGGCATTCTCTTTAGATATTGGATGAATGTAGAAGAAATTTGACATGACGACAGTTTACACGGCCACAAAACATTATACATTGATGTCACCTTATTAAATCTCCAAAACTCTTTTCTTATGTTGCAGGTGATATTTGACAACCTCATGCTGAATCCTGTGTCACAGCTATCACATACAATATGTTCCAATACCGAAATACTCACTGAAAAAATGAAGTAGGTTAATTAATTTTTTTCCTCACCACGACCGTCTAGACAGCACATATTTTTTTTCACAAATGTATTAAAATTGTACATTTTTTCCCCCCAGAGTTCTATTTTTGAACAAAGAGAAAAGTTGGGAAGAAATCGAAGCAAAAATGAACTCTGAAAATGAAGTGCCAATACTGAAAACGTCCAACAAGGTAAACATCCATCTCTTAAAGGGAGTTTCGTGCTGTTACAAGTGATAGCGTATTGCTAGGATATGCTGTCTAGTAGCATTAATTGGTGGGGGACTGACTGCTGGTACCTCCACCGTTCCGCAATATGGCAACTTCAAGCAGACGTGGCCAGAGTTGGATTCAAACCAAGGATTCCTGCATTGCTAGGCAACACCTCCTCCATTACATTGCGGAATGGAAAAACGTATCCGCAATAAACAGTGATGTGTGCATGGCCCCTTAGAAATGAAGGGGTCAGAGTGCTCTCTGCAAAAAATAGCAGATAGCACATGGGTGAAAAATACGGTCATGTGCATTAAGCCTAAATCCCTACCTTATTGGCGTCTTCTGCAAGTCCAAATTTTATGTTTTTCACTCCACCTGTGTGGTTGCTTTTGCTGCCAGTCCGTTATCAGACAGGCCCATGATGGCAGTACGTCCTGTACCGCCATTATCCAGCCATTATATGAGGCTTATGTTTGGTCCACTCAGTGGTTAGTGCTAGGGTTGGTTCAGATCCGACCAAGGGTAATATCTATATGTAGTTTGTATGTTCTCCCCATGTTTGCATAGGTTTCCTCCCAACCTCCAGAAACATAGTTACTGATGGGTTCATTTTTGGAATATACATTGCAAGTCCCAGTGGGGACAGGGACCAGTGAAATATTGTGGTGCCATATAAATGAATACAATAAAAGATAATGAGATGACTGCTTAAATGTTTGGTTAAAACGATCCACATAAGGGGAAAATATGCAGGACCGAAAAGGATTTTATGTGATGTGATGCATGGAGAGGCAAGCTATAACCAAATATTATATTCATTATATAGATCATAAAAAAAAAGTTAAAATGTGGTTAGGAAATTTTCTTAAATGGTATGGCACCTCTTGGTGTTCAAAGTGTATAGCAATGTGCACGTCCATCTACTGTGTCCAGTGCTGTTGGTCACACATGATCCCCACAGAGAGGTATCTGCATAGGGAGCTACTATTTACTGCAGCCCTGCTGGTCAGACAAGGACCAGGTCCTCTGCAGTAGCATTACAGTGTAGCTGAGAAGACTAAGGCTAGTTTCACACCAGCGTTAAAATTATCCGGCAGAGGAACAGCCTGCCGGAGTTTATCGTATCCAGTATTGATGAGCGAAGCAAGCTTCGAATGCTACAAAACTTCAGATTAATACTTTACAGAGATCTGTCTCCGTACAGTATTAGAATGAATGGCTCCGATGACCCAAAGTCATGCGAGACTTCATTGAAACCACTTCGAAACTTGGAACCGAACTCTGCTTTGGTTCCGACTGGTATTAATCCTACGTTTTGAACGAAGTGATTTCGGATGTAGCATCCGAAGCTCGCTTCGCTCATCGCTAGTATCCGGCATAGCCAGAATGGACAGGAGCATCGCCAGAATCAATTGACTATAAAGGGATCCAGCCTGTCTCCAGCAATAGTGCGGGGCTTGCTCCAGTTTCTGTCCTGCTGAATCCTACACTCATGCTGGAAACCCTCCAGATCCCAGCCAGGTCCCATCATAGTGCGCTCCGGCAGGGGAAGGCAGTATCCAGCTATGCCAGATACAATGATAGTTTTAACGCTTGTGTGAAACTAGCCTAAGTAGGAAGGGATTATATTGTCAGCTGCCAGAGGAGGAAGGAGACTGATTCTGGCCAAAGCCTAGCCCCAGCAGAACAGGTTAGCAGCAGCCCTAAGGGGGATTAATGGGATAAACCCTTTATTATTATCTTACTTAGATTATTTTATATCTTTTATCTTTAAGGAAATCAGTTCTATTCTGAAAGTTTTGAGAAGAGTTCAGAAACAACTGGAAGGTATGTCTTCTATAGCCATATACTTTTGTCTCCTGTTTGAATACTATTTATGTCCCCTTGGGATCGGTTTTAATTCTTTGTGCATGTATGATAATAATTTAGGATGTTGTAAGTTAGTCAGTGCCTCCCTCGTTTGTTGTATATAGGAACATTGATGCAACAAAAATTACTAGGATGTTTTTATTCCTTGCAAAGCAATTTTGATGGGGACCTCCCAAGTTGATCATAGAGTTTGATCTGCAGGCGGCATGTTATAGATCAGGAGGAGTATGTTAATAGTTTTGTAGGAAAAGATGAAGGTCCAGATGGGTGTTACCAGTTGGGGGGTGTCTCTGCACAGTCTGACACTAACAGCACTGATTCAATGTTGTCTGACTGTGTCGGGGCACCCCTCCAACGGGTAACGCCCAGCTGGACCTTCACTGCAAACTGCTAGTAATTCATTCATAACTTCTAGCAGGAATGGCACAACATAAGAATGGATGCTCCGGAATTGTTATTACATGGGGAATGCAAGTAGTTATTAAAACAGAAATGTCAGGAGAGGTGATTGGACCTCTTTAAAAGGAACAGTCTGGGGGAAAAAAAACGAATACAGTGGGGGAGATTTATAAAAACTAGTGCAAAGGAAAACTGGCTTAGTTGCCCACAGCAATCAATTAGATTATTCCTAAAAAGGAGCTCTAAAAAATGAAGGGTGGACTCTGGTTGCTATGGACAACTAAACCAGTTTTCCTTTGCACCAGTTTTTATAAATCTCCCCCATTGTGTTATAGGGCAGGGGATAAGGAGATGGAGCGTAACACAGGGATTCTCCATGGTGGTATTTGAATTTCTGTGTCATGCTCCGCCCCCTAGGCCCTACACTACTGCTAGTAATGCATTCATAAATTTTAGCAGGAATAATAAAGGAATGGCAAACCACAGAGTCATAAGAATAGATGCTCCAGAATTGATATTACATAGGGAATGCAAGTAGTTACTAAAATAGACATGTCAGTAGAGGTGACGGGTCTCTTTAAATTTTTATAGGTATCTGTTCTTCTTCTTGGTACTAATGGTGTTTTATCTCCTCCCACAGTTATAAATGCAATTGTTGACCCAGCCGGACACTTCGAGGTTATCCCTACTAACAAGAAAATCCCACCTGTCACTCAAACGTCAGCACCTCAGGCTAGGACTAATAGCACTGTTTCAAAAATAGAGACGCGTCAACCGGTCCGCCTAAGAAATTACATGCAAAAGTCCAGCTCGGGCTCTTCACGATCACCGGAATCCAGCTTTGGTAGAGATGAAGAAGATGCTTATGTTTGATTTTTTTTACTTTTTTTTATATATTATTTATTTCATTTTTTTTTTTATATATATAAATAGCTCCTTATTGTAACAGTTTATGTGGCTTCTGGTTATGGTATTCTAAGTCCGCGTGCTTGTCTTCAGGACTTTCTGTTCTCACAAATGCACAAAGTCTGTGTTTTGCAAATGAATGTTAAAATTTTCTCCGAAACTTGCACCGTTGACCAGCTCATGCTCCTCGCAGAAGCAAATTTACTTGAAGATTATTTTTTAGCGTAGAAATTGATTTTGGTTTAAAAAAAAAGTGCCATAAATTCAAGACCTGCATATTGTAAATTGTTCACGCTGACGTATATATTTCTTGTACGTAGATTGCACTTAACGACAAAAAAAAAAAATGTTTTCCTGGTTATGTCTGTAATTTAAAAACTATATTAGAGTTAGGTCAAACTAGTACCAAGACGCTCATGTGACTGGTCTTTTGCCAAAATGCATTACCATATTACATTTTTGTAATGTACGAAGCCCAACATTTTTTTTTCCAGTATTTTTATTTTATTTTGGTAGTTTATTTTTTATTTTTTTTTACTTTTCGTGATTCTCAGATACATTTTAGACATTCCCATTGCATCAGTGGTGCTGTCTGTATTTTGTCTGCCATTCAACCAATCACAGGACCTGTTAGGCGGAATGCTTAAGATTTTAAGTCTTCCAGATAAGGTTTGTTCCCATCAGCTGGAACACCCTAATATATTGTAAATGGCATAGACTGTACTCATCCTTTTTTTTTTTTTTTTTCTTCTTTCTCGTTTATTTAAATTACATATTTGATGTTAGAACAGTTATCCATTTCTTTAAAAAAATATGTCCATTGTCACGCACAGTATCAGGATTGAGATAAGGAAGAACACTAACTGAAAGGGTTTGAGAAACCGTTATTTAAGGAGTCTGGGATAAAAAAAAAAAAAACAGAACAAAAAAAAAAAATGGGTCAAAGAGGGATATTGCATAAAATTCAAAAAAAATAAAAAATTACTTACCTCTTAAATCCCAGAAAGGGACATCATGTTCATGTGTAAGATGTGATAAAGTTTATTCAGTGTGTTTCAAAAGCTTAAAAAATTCACAAACTTCATCCAATACATGAGGATCAAATTTAGGTCACAGGAGGACCTTTTTCAAATCCTTTCTGGAGCGAGGTTGTATCGGGACCTGGCGGAAGGCACCGCAGTTGGATGAAGGGTGTCATGGCTTTCATTTCTGGCATTTGATGGATTAAGACAGAGAAGACACGTTGTGTGTTACCATTCTTTACCAACTACTTAGGCCAAGTTCACGTCACCATTAAACTTTCTGTTCTTCTGATCCGTCAAAAAGTACTTTTTTTTTTTTCCCCCGTCAAAAATAACTCGGAATAACAGATGTGATGTGAACCCGGCCTAAGGCTAGGTTCACATCTCCATTTTCGTTTTCCATTCTTCTGATCCGTCAGAAGAACGGAAAACGGAGAGAAAAAAAATGGATCCTTTATTTCGAGCATCCATTAGGCTAATTTTGCATCCGCTTTAGCCATTTCTATCAGAGAGCCGTAATTTTGGACGGGAGAAAAAGTCCTTCACCAAGTACTTTTACTTCCATCTAAAATAACAGATCTCAGGCGGAAATTGTTAAAACAGATGCAAAATGAACATAGTGGATGCTCAAAATAAAGGATCATTTTTTAGTTTTTGTTCTTCTGACGGATCAGAAGAACAGAAAGCTAAACGTGATGTGAACCCAGCCTTACCTGATAAATTCCCTCGCCACTCCAATATTGCCTTTTTGAAGCCTGCTGCAGTCTACTAGGCTGTAGTAAAGACATCACATGTGACGGTCACTGGAGCGGCAGGGAATTTGACCGATAAATAATGGTACTATTATTATTATTATTATTATTATTATTATTATGCAATTTTCACCCCTTGGACCATATTTCTGTTGATCCCGGACAACCCTTTAGTGAAACCATCTTAAATTAGATTTGTAAAAAAAGACATCTATATGTAAGATAGTTATACAAAATTCTTATTGGAAAAATATAATTTTGTAGAGTTTTTGTTTTTTGAAACACCATTTCAATATCTGAAAGGGCAGTTTATATAAATATATATATATATAATTGGAGTAGATCCTTTGAAACTATTCAGAACCTATTAGGACATATGGACATCATAAAGTGGGCTATGCCCCTTGCTTGGAACCCCCAAAGCTGACTTTCTCTGCTGGAACAGTGTTAATCTAGGCTAAGAATGGCTCCTCCAGTGATGGAATTGGCCCATTCATGTATTGCATGGTTGGCCAATCATTTGAATGTAATACTATGATGGGTGCAGGGAAGTGTATAGAGGAACAAAACCGATCTAGTTGATTACAACTGAGGTCCTAAGATCCAGAGAAGCAGTAGTCTTCTTGACATAACCCCTTTTGAATATTGAAAATTCACCTAATTTTTGTGAGATATTTAATAATTTTATCAGATTATGGAACCCAGTGAAGGTTCTACGTAACTTTATCGTTTAGCAAATCATAGTATTTTTCTAACATATTAAGCAGGGTCATCAAGAGTCTTGTCAAAATTTCTATAATGTCTGTTTTATCATTTAACATGATATCCTCCATGCTGGAAAATGAATGCTGAATTGCCAGGCTGTGAAAATGTATTTTTGCCAACCTCACTATATAAGATTTATTATTACAATTTTTTGTACAGTATCTGCTGCTGTTTAAGGGTATGGGGACCTTCTTCTGGTCAAATTATTTGTAAATGCATGGGCCTGCAATTTTTTTTTTTTTTCAAAGAATTATTAGTGTTGTGTATTTAGGTTGATTATGTGCACTAAATCTATCCCCCCCCCCCCTTGGGTTTCTTTTATGTATATTTTGTAATTTATTTTGCACATAGCTGTAAATTGATATCTTTAATTTAAGTGAGAATTAAAAATCGAGATTCTGTTTCAGTTTAGAATTTTTTTTTTTTTAATGGTTCCGATATTCGGATATTTCTCAAGATAGCCGATAATACATTTGCATTTAGTCGCCGGTTGCAGGCATCATCATATAAATCGGCACTAGTGACTACACATCAACTTTAAGGTCCAATGGGTTGTTAACCAGTGAATACAAACAACCGTATAGATCAAAGTAAGGGCTTGTTCACACGAACGTGCCGCATTTTGCGGTCTGCAGATTGCGGATCCGCAAAACACGGATGACGCCCGTGTGACTTCCGCAATTTGCGGAACAGACGGCCCTTTATAGAAATGCCTATTCTTGTCCGCAAAACGGACAAGAATAGGACATAACTCAGAATTTTTGAGGCGCAACGGATGTGGACAGCACATGGAGTGCTGTCCGCATCTTTTGCGGCCCCATTGAAGTGAATGGGTCCACACCCAAGCCGCAAGAAATGCGGCTCTGATGCAGAACCAAACCACGGTCGTGTGAATAAGCCCTAAGGGTCAGTTCCAGGGTATAGTTAAAGAAACACTCTAGACAAATCAGATATATTATTTATGTCTTGTGCAGGGTCTGAAGTAGAATTTATTGGGGAGTTTATGAAGCCGTGTTCACCAGTTTACTGGCGTAAAATTGTTGCAAAATTTGGGCACTTTGCATTTTAAG
This sequence comes from Bufo bufo, assembly GCF_905171765.1. Lineage (NCBI taxonomy): Eukaryota > Metazoa > Chordata > Amphibia > Anura > Bufonidae > Bufo > Bufo bufo. The sequence goes on from NC_053399.1 coordinate 25,255,285, forward strand.
GCAACAATTTGCAACTTTTTGTGATTTTTTTTTTTTTTATGCTACTCTTTCCACTTTGGGAAGGTGGACATGGTTAGCTAAGCAAGCAAATTTAAGGTTGCAACAATGTGACCATTTCACTCCTGTAGGGAGGTAGCATAAAAACTAGGATATCTCCAGACATATTGTATCAAACCTCTTGGATACATTTGGTACAAAGTTAGGCAATGTAGACTCGAACAAAGCTGACTTCAAAAACTCCCTTCATGATCTTTCTTCCACCTATGGGTCATGCTCAAGCCCTTTGTATACACAACTGCAGGGAAAACGATAAGGGTACGACCACATGGGATGGTTGGAACGCGGCCGCGCTGCAGTTAAGTACCGCATGGCCATACAGCCGCAGAGGGCTCTAATTAAACCAATGAGGACTGCCGTATTTAGTCGGGCCACATTATTAACGTGGTATTGAAGGTGTCAGGTGGCCATTAACAGTACAGACCAACTAAACTGTGCTGTTTTTATTAGTGGTCATGCTTTTCCAGGCCACAAGGAACTCCCAGTAAATTCTGGCCCACTTAAGGGCTCATGTACACATCCGTTGACCTGCCGTTCCGTGCATTGGGGACTGCAATTTGCGGTCCCCAATGCACGGGCAACATCCGTGTGGATTCCGCAGACTGCTCCAGGCCTATTTAACTTAAATGAGTCTGTGATCTGTCCGCACCACTAGTTTTTTGCGGTGTGAAACCCCACAGAAGCACTGCGAAGTTCTGTGCCTCTGTTCCTCAGTCGACCCATTAAAGTGAATTGGTCCGCATCCGTGATGCGGGGTGCACATGGCCAGTGCCCGTATATAGCGGACCCGCTGTTTGTGGTCCGGAAAATATAGGTAAGGCCGGGCAACAGCCGTGTGCATGAGCCCTACGCCAGCAATGGTTCCTCGAATGCATGTTGATGTCCAGGAGCCCATAACTCAATTGGACCAAACATCATGTAAGTACCAGCCGTGACTTGTTTTTGCAGAACTGTACAGCTCTGTCAAAAATATATTAAATTTAGATAGATATATATTTTTTAGATAGTACGTCTTATTCTTATCCTAAGAAGGGAAGCAAACTAAACTGCAGGGCATTCACAAGATGCCCAGCATACCTAGCTATGGCACTCTATGCCCTTGGGGACACCTGGCCCCTACCCTTTCCTATAACAGATTGGGCCCCCCTTACAACTTTTTGATTACCCTCCCCTGGCAGTCATTCAGCACCGCACATTTGCAGAGCTGTCCCTGCATCACGTTCAGATCTTTCCTCATGGCTCTTCGCCAAAATACAATGTCCAATAAACTTCTAGATAAGTTTTAAAAATCTCTTTAAAAAAAAAAATTCAAAAACATTTTACAGTATATTCAAGTTGTGTTTTTTATTTTAAGTGCCATTCTTCTATTTTTACCTTGTCAGGTGATGGGTGCCATGCAGCTTTTGAGAAACATGGCTGCTTCTTCCAGGTTGCATCTGGTAGTGCAGCACGGCTTCATTGAAGTGAATGGGGATGAGTTGCAATTCCATGCACAACCTGTGGACAGATGGGGCACTCTTTTTGGTAGAGAGCAGCCTTGTTTTGCTAATTCGGTACAATCTCTTGAAATATCTGTATTCCTATGAACTGTTATCTTGCAGATTCTTTCATTGATGGAAAGTAACAAGTTATTGCTTAAAAAGACAGTAATTACTATAAAAATACATGTAATGATACAAAGGTGTTTACTGTGTGAGGGACATGTAGTCTGCATCTGCTAAGGGACCGAAATGTGTGATTAAGTATTCCGCTTGCCCTTTCCTTTCATTCCTGTAGAATTACGGTTGGGTTGCGCATCTCCGATGAACTCGAAAGAGTAATTACTGTGCATTGTGTTTATCCAGTGGAACTGAGCCAAAGACGAAATCACAAGTTTGTATTTTAAGCTTCACTAATTCTCAGCTATGAACCAGCAAAAAACAAACAAAAAACTGCTGTATTTTTTCAGCCTTTAGAAGCCAAGTTATATATTAAAAGAGATTTAGGCCACAAGGGAAACATTCTTGCCCCCTTCCTTTCTTAAAATTATCCCTTAGGTTTCCTTTACACCGTTTTTCTGGCATTTTTCTTGTTTAAAACTCTTTTTTCATTCATTTCTTTCCAGGCATTTTCGCCCAAAAAACACAACTAGAGCAAAAAGAACCAAAAAGTGCAGTTTTTTTTTTCCCGCTTGCCCTTTCAAAGGGTAGGTTCACACTGATGTTTTGGAGGCAGATTTTCTTGCAGGTTTTTCAGCCATAGCCAGAAGTGGATCCAGCAGGAAGGAGGAATGTAAGGGCTCTTTCACATGAGCGCGTGAGCGTGATCCTCCGTTCTGGACACTGCTTGTCTTACGGGATCCCATGGCATTATACTGATTTATAATGCTGTGTGCCTCTGCCTGGCCTTTCTTCTACAGCAGGCATGCTCAACCTGTGGCCCTCCAGTTGTTGTAAAACTACAACTCCCACAATGCCCTGCTGTAGTCTGATAGCTGTAGGCTGTTCAGGAATGCTGGGAGTTGTAGTTTTGCAACAGATGGAGGGCCGCAGGTTGAGTATGCCTGTTCTACAGGATCATACTAACATAAAGTTGTCACTGTGATTCTGTAACAATAAGGTCATGCAGAGGCATACAGCATTATAAATGCGTATAATGCTGTGTGATCCTTCGTTTTTTTTTTTTTACGAACGAGAATCTGCGCTCAAAAACCACAAGTAATCTGCAATGTGTGAAAGTAGCTTTAGGCTACCTGTACAGGGGTCCGGGCGGTCTGGCAGAAGATCTGCACAAATGTATTTGCTTTTCTGCACCACTTGTGGTTCACTTATGGTTTTTGGTGCAGTTTTGCTACAGATCTCGCCCTTCGGCCTCATGCACACGACCGTATGCATTTTGTGGTCAGCAAAAAACGGATCCGCAAAAAATACGGACGATGTCCGTATGCATTCCGTTTTTTGCGGAACGGAGCAGCCGACCCCTAACAGAACAGTCCTATCCTTGTCCGTAATGCAGATAATAGGACAAGTTAAAAAAAATAATAATTGCGGAACGGTCGTACGGAAACGGAATGAATACGGAGTAACTTTCGGTTTTTTTTGCGGACCCTTTGAAATGAATGGAACCATTCCGCAAAATAGACGGAACGGACACGGAAAGAAAATACGTTAGTGTGCATGAGGCCTTAGAGGGATATGTCTAGGGGAGAATGCATCCGAAATTTGGCATGCAATGGAGCATGCCACTATTGCCACTGGTACAGTATGGGCCCTCTGTAGGACACATCGGAGCAACATGGATAAGTAATACAGTCTTGAGCGTGAGCCCAATCACTGTATTCATACAAAGGAGGCCAATTTTGTTAGAAATATTTAGAACATTGATATTCCGTGAATTCCCAACATGTCAGGAAAAAAAATGGCTTCCCCCATATGCACTTTAGTACAATAAACTTCTAATCGGTACTTTAATTGTATTCAGCGAAGAAGCTCTCATCTGACATTCCTCTGTCCTTCCTATTGTCTGTCCTTCTGCATCTGAGATGCCTTAAAACAAGTCCTTCTGATTTTAGTTTAGTTTTCTGCTTTCATATGATTTTCTGTTCTTCCGATTCTTGCACTAATTATAAAATGACTGTAATATATATTGTTTTATTTGCACAGTTTTTTCGTATTGAATTTATTTTCTGAGTAATTGTATTAGACGTGTTTAGTAATTCATTCTCATCCTGGGTACTTGAATATCAGATAAAGGGTAATGTACAAACAGAATGGAATGGTTTGATTAATACTTCAAAAATATTCTAGGAGAATGTGGTATTTTTTATTATTGCACAAGTGGAAAATGGGCAAAGTGTTTTATGTCGATGAATAAATGTCTACCGTATGTTCATGATGCATGAGAGACCGTTCCGCTTATGCTTTCCAGTACTCTGTATATTGCCTTTTAAAATATATGAAACTTGTGATTCTAATGCTATTGTGTCAAATCTAGGGGGAAAAAGTGATATTTTTAAATCGCTTTAGATGTGGTCCATGCTGAGAATATTGTTCCTCTATAGACACTTCAGTTATAGGGTCTGAAATAAAGTAGTGATCATTGCTTACCTGGCAGATGCTGTGCCTTCGCTTCGGTTCACTGGGGCGAGATCTGTTGATCCAACTGCAGCGGTGATTTCACATTGACAACACATGACCGCTGCAGCCAATCACTGACCTCAGCAATGCACCGCCATGTGTTGTCCTTGAGACGTCAGCCGAGTAAACAGATCCCAGCGTGGTAACTGGCAGGTACATAATGATTACCAGTTTCTTGCATGTGGATCCCGATTTCATCCTGAAACCTGACAACTCCTTTAAAGGGCATCTGTCAGCAGTTTTGTACCTATGACACTGGCTGACCTGTTACATGTGCGCTTGGCAGCTGAAGACATCTGTGTTGGTCCCATGTTCAGATGTGCCCGCATTGCTGAGAAAAAATATTAATATATGCAAATGAGCCTGTAGAAGCAACGGGGGCGTTACCGTTACACCTCAGCTCAGCTCTCTCTGCACTTTGATTGACAGAGCCACGCTGGCCTGATGATGTATACACTGCCCGCTCCTGTCAATCCAAGTGGAGAGGGAGCGGCAGTTGCAGAGAGAGCAGAACCTCAAGGTGTAAAGGCAACGCCCCCGTTGCTCCTACAGGCTCATTTGCATATATTAAAACATCATTTTAATATGAACACGGGACAGAAGCCTTCAGCTGCCAAGCGCACATGCAACAGGTCAGCCAGTGTCATAGGTACAAATCTGCCGACAGATGCCCGTTAAAGAGGGCTTGCAATGCTGTGCACTGCCAAGTCATCTGGTCGTATTGTCTTGCTGCTGTATTTCATTTCAAAACTCTCCACCAGGCCATTCCATTTGCACGGTACACAAATGCAACCGGACAATAAATAAATAAAAAAATGTAAAAAAAAATAATCTGTAAAACTTTTTTTTTTCTCTCTCTTCACCTTCTGTAGATAAACTACACTATGTGACGGATCATTTGTCTATTATTTTGACTGGTAATTTATTTTCACATTATGTGTACACTATGTTTAAAAGTGGTAATGTTAGTTTTTGATGCAGAATAGATTGCTATTTTATCAAATTTTCCATGAAAAGTGTAATAAATCCATTCTTTTTCATGCTAGATGGTATCGGTTTATTTTATGTTTCAACAATTGTGATGTGAACAAAAAAAAGCCCAAAAACAAACCGTGAGGCCCCTTTCACACAAACGAGTTTTCCGCCCGGGTGCAATGTGTGAGGTGAACGCATTCCACCCGCACTGAATCAGGACCCATTCATTTCAATGGGTCTGTGTACATGAGCGTTGTTTTTCACGCATCACTTGTGCGTTGCGTGAAAATCGCAGCATGTTCTATATTCTGCGTTTTTTCATGCAGCCCTGCGTGAAAACTGAATTGCATCCGGAAGCAAGTGCGGGTGCGATGCGTTTTTCACTGATGGTTGCTAAGAGATGTTTGTAAACGCACTGCACCTGCGCGGAAAAAACTGAACGCAATCGCAGACAAAACTGACTGAATTCGCTTGCAAAATGGTGTGAGTTTCTCTGAACGCATCCGGAGCCAATCGGTCACACTCGTGTGAAAGGGGCGTAAAGCCTCATTCACGCGTCTGTGTCCATGCTTAAATCCGTGATAGGATGGTCAGTGATGCCTCAGTGAAAATGTCTGTGATAAATCCGTGTTGGGTCCGTGTGTCCATTTTTTGCCGTCCGTGTGTCACCCGTGTTTCACTGACACTGAACAGCTGAAAAATTATTTTCAAAGCATCTCTTCCTAATGATCCATGAAACACAGATGGCATCCGTGGTTTTCACAGACCCATAGACTATAATGGGCGTGATGGATCCGTGGACACAGTAGAGTAAGCATCCGTGCAAAAAAAAAAAAAAAAGACCGTGGTAAAAAACTGATGTGTGAATACACACATTAAGGCCCCTTTCACATGAGCAAGTTTTCCGCGCGGGTACAATGCGTGACGTGAACGCATAGCACCCGCACTGAATCCTGACCCATTCATTTCAATGGGTCTGTGTACATGAGCTTTTTTTTTACGCATCAGTTCTGCTTTGCGTGAAAAACTCAGCATGTTCTATATTCTGCGTTTTTCACGCAGCCCTGGCCCCATACAGTTGCAAGAAAAAGTATGTGAACCCTTTGGAATGATATGGATTTCTGCACAAATTGGTCATAAAATGTGATCTGATCTTCTTCTAAGTCACAACAATAGACAATCACAGTCTGCTTAAACTAATAACACACAAAGAATTAAATGTTACCATGTTTTTATTGAACACACCATGTAAACATTCACAGTGCAGGTGGAAAAAGTATGTGAACCCCCTAGACTAGTGACATCTCCAAGAGCTAATTGGAGTGAGGTGTCAGCCAACTGGAGTCCAATCAATGAGATGAGATTGGAGGTGTTTGTTACAGCTGCCCTGCCCTATAAAAAACACACACCAGTTCTGGGTTTGCTTTTCACAATAATCATTGCCTGATGTGAATGATGCCTCGCACAAAAGAGCTTTCAGAAGACCTACGATTAAGAATTGTTGACTTGCATAAAGCTGGAAAGGGTTATAAAAGTATCTCCAAAAGCCTTGCTGTTCATCAGTCCACGGTAAGACAAATTGTCTATAAATGGAGAAAGTTCAGCACTGCTGCTACTCTCCCTAGGAGTGGCCGTCCTGTAAAGATGACTGCAAGAGCACAGCGCAGACTGCTCAATGAGGTGAAGAAGAATCCTAGAGTGTCAGCTAAAGACTTACAAAAGTCTCTGGCATATGCTAACATCCCTGTTAGAGAATCTACGATACAAAAAACACTAAACAAGAATAGAATTCATCGGAGGATACCACAGAGGAAGCCACTGCTGTCCAAAAAAAACATTGCTGAACGTTTACAGTTTGCACAAGAGCACCTGGATGTTCCACAGCAGTACTGGCAAAATATTCTGTGGACAAATGAAACCAAAGTTGAGTTTTTGGAAGAAACACACAATACTATGTGTGGAGAAAAAGAGGCACAGCACACCAATATCAAAACCTCATCCCAACTGTGAAGTATGGTGGTGGGGGCATCATGGTTTGGGGCTGCTTTGCTGCGTCATGGCCTGGACGGATTGCTATCATCGAAGGAAAAATTAATTCCCAAGTTTATCAAGACATTTTGCAGGAGAACTTAAAGAGGACCTTTCACTAGTTTAAAAACTAAAAACGAACTATATCAGTGGGCAGAGCGGCACCCAGGGGTCCCCCTGCACTTACTAGTCCCAGGCTATGAGCTGTGCGCTACGATTGGCCAGCGCTGCAGCAAGGGACAACCCTAATAAAAAAAAACTCCGCCCAGTACAACAGAGGGAGCTACAGACACCGGAGCCTATACCGGGCGAACGGAGCGGCGCCCAGACATACTAGTAAGTGCAGGGGGACCCCTGGGCGCCGCTCTGCCCACTGATATAGTTAGTTTTTAGTTTTTAAACTAGTGAAAGGTCCTCTTTAAGGCCATCTGTCCACCAGCTGAAGCTCAACAGAAGATGGGTGTTGCAACAGGACAACGACCCAAAGAATAGAAGTAAATCAACAACAGAATGGCTTAAACAGAAGAAAATACGCCTTCTGGAGTGGCCCAGTCAGAGTCCTGACCTCAACCCGATTGAGATGCTGTGGCATGACCTCAAAAAAGCGATTCACACCAGACATCCCAAGAATATTGCTGAACTGAGACAGTTCTTAAAGAGGAATGGTCAAGAATTACTCCCGACTGTTGTGCACGTCTGATCTGCAACTACAGGAAACGTTTGGTTGAAGTTATTGCTGCCAAAGGAGGTTCAACCAGTTATTAAATCCAAGGGTTCACATACTTTTTCCACCTGCACTGTGAATGTTTACATGGTGTGTTCAATAAAAACATGGTAACATTTAATTATTTGTGTGTTATTAGTTTAAGCAGACTGTGATTGTCTATTGTTGTGACTTAGATGAAGATCAGATCACATTTTATGACAAATTTGTGCAGAAATCCATATCATTCCAAAGGCTTCACATACTTTTTCTTGCAACTGTAGAAGTGAATGGGGCTTCAGTGAAAAACACATTGCATCCGGAAGCAAGTGCGGGTGCGATGCGTTTTTCACTGATGGTTGCTAAGAGATGTTGTTTGTAAACCTTCAGTTTTTCATCACGCTCGTGAAAAACGCATCAAAACGCATTGCACCCACACAGAAAAAAACTGAACAGCTGAACGCAAAATTGCAGACAAAACTGACTGAACTTGCTTGCAAAATGGTCCGAGTTTCACTGAACGCACCCTGAACGCTTCCGGACCAAATCAGTAGCGCTTGTGTGAAAGAGGCCTAAGGCCCCTTTCACACGGGCGAGTATTCCGCGCGGGTGCAATGCGTGATGTGAACGCATTGCACCCGCACTGAATCCGGACCCATTCATTTCTATGGGGCTGTGCACACGAGCGGTGATTTTCACGCATCACTTATGCGTTGCGTGAAAATCGCAGCATGCTCTATATTGTGTGTTTTTCACGCAACGCAGGCCCCATAGAAGTGAATGGGGCTGCGTGAAAATCGCAAGCAAGTGCGGATGCGGTGCGATTTTCACGCACGGTTGCTAGGAGACGATCGGGATGGAGACCCGATCATTATTATTTTCCCTTATAACATGGTTATAAGGGAAAATAATAGCATTCTGAATACAGAATGCATAGTACAATAGCACTGGAGGGGTTAAAAAATAATAATATATATTTAACTCGCCTTAATCCACTTGATCGCGCAGCCGGCATCACTTCTGTCTTCATCTTAGCTGTGTACAGGAAAAGGACCTGTGGTGATGTCACTCCGGTCATCACATGATCCATCACCATGGTAAAAGATCATGTGACGGACCATGTGAAGAAGTTCGGGTTTGGGTACCAAACATGCCAATTTTTCTCACTCGCGTGCAAAACGCATTAAAATGTTTTGCACTCGCGCGGAAAAATTGTGCATGTTCCCGCAACGCACCCGCACCTTTTCCTGCAACGCCCATGTGAAAGAGGCCTAAGGGTTCATGCACACAAACGTATTTTCTTTCTGTGTCCGTTCCGTTGTTTTTGCAGGCCATATGCAGAACCAATCATTTCAATGGGTCCGCAAAAAAAAATTAGGAAATTACTCCGTGTGCATTCCGTTTTTGTACGTCCGTATTTACGTTCTGCAAAAAAACAGAACATGTCCTATTATTGTCCGCATTACGGACAAGGATAGTACTTTTCTATTAGGGGCCAGCTGTTCCTTTCTGCAAAATATGGAATGCACACGGACGTCCTTCGTATTTTTCACGGATCCGTTTTTTGCGGACCGCAAAATACATAGTCGTGTGCATGAGCCCTAAAATGAATTGGTCCGTGAGCTGTCCGTGGTACACTGACCTGTGAATGAGGCTTAAAAGTCTGTGTACATGCAAAGCAGCATGTCTTGTGGCACACAGAGGCTTCAAGTCTGTATTAGGGGCATATATGCCCTCTGCGTGCCATTGTATGGTGTCTCCCTGGAGCAATGCTTCTGGGGAAAATACAGTAATACAGCATGGTACTATTCTGTGTACCGCTGTATAAAAAAGGCACAAAAAACACCTGACTTGATCAATACTTCTTGGGGCATTGTGCATATGTGATTTTTTTGAAGCTTTAAAAAAAAAAAAAAAGCTCTATAGGGGGGAAAAAAAAAAACACACCCAAAGTATGCTACAATTTGAGGGGGGAAAAACATTAAACTGAAAAACATACCTCAAGGGTAAAAAAATAATAATAATTTTTGTTCTGCATTTAATATTTTCCATCTAGCGCTGCTATTGTTTGCCTAAAAAGGCCCCAAAAAACAAAAGAAAAAATACACCAAAAAAACACAAAAAGCCCTCTAAGATGCCAGTAAAAAACCTATGTGTGACACCACTGCGCAACACTGCAGATTTGCCACGCAAGAAATCCACAGTGGCAAATCAGACCTTCAGGTGAAGAGAAATGATTTTCAGTTGCAGAAGTTTTCTGCAGCAAAATCTGCCCCATGTGAATGCTCCCTTAGAAATCTCATATGCAGACTGCACAAAAAAAGAAAGTCTACACTGTAAATTCAATTTGCAATCTGAATTTGAAATCTGCTGCTTGTTGACTGATGTTGTGGGTCTCCACCGTGTGTTTTTTGCAGCAAAAACTAATTTTCAACCTAGTAATGGATGCAGAATACTGATGACACACGGAAGGAAAAAAACGGACTCATGGGCCAAACGCGGATCCTTCACGGACATTTTAAGAGCAGAACCATTAAGCATCTGATCACAGATATAATCACGGACAGGACGTGGGAATGAGGCCATAGGCCTTTATGCACACGACCGTTGTTCTGGTCCGCATCCGAGCTGCAGTTTTTGCGGCTCGGGTGCAGACCCATTCACTTCAATGGGGCCGCAAAAGATGTGGACAGCACTCCGTGTGCTGTCCGCATCCGTTGCTCCGTTCCGTGGCCCCGCAAAAGAAATATAACATGTCCTATTCTTGTCCGTTTTGCGGACAAGAATAGGCTTTTCTACAATGGGCCGCCTGTTCCGTTCCGCAAATTGCGAAAGGCATATTGCGAAAGGCATATGTCCTTTCTTGGCGCGGCAGTTGGCCGCAGGTGTCTGCTCATGGTTTAGCAACATTCGATGCAGCTAAACAGCGAGCGGGTCTGCAGCATTTAGGATGAAAAACCGGAGGGGATTCTGCAGCATAAGAGCTCACGCACACAAGCGTATTTTGTTTCCATGTCCGTATTATTATTTTTTTGCAGCCCATATGCGGAACCATTCATTTCATTGGGGCTGCAAAAAAAAAGGGAAATTACTCCGTGTGCATTCCGTTTCCGTATGTCGGTTACGCAAAAATATAGAACATGTCCTATTATTGTCCGCATTACGGACAAGGATAGGACTGTTTTATTAGTGGCCAGCTGTTCCGTTCCACAAAATAGGGAATGCACAGGGACGTCATCAGATTTTTTTTTGCAGTTACGTATTACATACAAAATACATACGGTCATGTGCATGAGCCCTAAGGGTGCCTTCACACGTGTTCGAAAATTCCACCGGAAAATCTGCCGGTGCATATTTTTGCACAGTTGTGTTTTTTTTTTTTTTGGCGAGTTATCGTGCGGATTTTGTTGCAAATATTCTGTATGAGAATCTCTCCCTTCAATTCTGCAGTGGAAAACGCCGCAGAAAAAAAATGCTATAAAGTCTGCAGCATTTTCCAGGGCAGAATCAGTTTTACCATTGAATTGAATGGACAGATTCCTATACAGGAAATCCGCAACGCAATGTTATTTACGCTGCGGAAAGTACATTTTGCAGCGGAACACAACGCAGGGGGGATGGACAATTTTAAGCCCCCTAGGATAACTTGTGCCACGTCTCTTCTGCCATGTGTAAACTTAGGCACCCAGTGTGAATGGGGCCTATACGGGCAAAAAAAAAACTTCAAAGACGCCTCAAAAAATACTAAAACAGGATATTTTATCCATTTCTAGTCACAGACATTGCACAGCTGCCTTTTGAGGTAAAGTATGTCAGAAAAGAAAACTACTACTGTATCTCTCTCCTGCAAATACAAATACTATGCAATGTGAGAGATGGGTGCTTGATTGCTTCTGCCTAGCAGATGGCTCCACAGCAGGTGTTCCTAACGAGCTAGAGGGTCATTCTGTGGTGCTGTGAGAGGAGAAGCAGTGAACAGTCAGTGAGCACATAGGTAGGTACACACGTGCATGCATTGTACAGTCAGTGTGACCACATAGGTAGGTACACACGTGCATGCAATGTACAGTCAGTGACCACATAGGTAGGTACACACGTGCATGCAATGTACAGTCAGTGACTACATAGGTAGGTAGGTACACACGTGCATGCAATGTGCAGTCAGTGACCACATAGGTAGGTACACACGTGCATGCAATGTGCAGTCAGTGACCACATAGGTAGGTACACACGTGCATGCAATGTACAGTCAGTGACCACATAGGTAGGTACACACGTGCATGCAATGTACAGTCAGCATGCAGTATAGTCATTGTGACAACAATGGTTGCAGTGCAGGGTGAAGTAAGTACTTTAGGATCCCAGTGGCCCCCACACAGTATAATGACCCCCAGTGCCCCTCCATACAGTATGACCCCCAGTGAGGGAGCCACTATACTGTTCAGGGGCCACTGGGGATTATTTTTCTAAATGGGGGGCCACTGGGGGTTCATTCTACTGTGTGGGGGGCCGCTGGGGGTCATTATATTGTGTGGTGGACATTGGAGGGGGGGGGGGGTCATTATACTGTGTGAAGGGCTACTGGGGGTCACTACACTTTCTGGGAGACACTGGGGGTCATTACACAGTGTGGGAGCTACAGGGGGACATGTAAATGTAAAAAATGTCCACTGAGATTTATTGCCCAAGGGCCCACATAAACCTGGAGCCGACCCTGCATGTAGCCCCAGCCTTAGGCCCCCTGCACACGAACGTGTGCACCCCTTGGTCGTGCTGCGGCCTGCGAAATGCGGGCCGCAATGCACGAACACAGTCCGTGGGGCAGCCGCAGCAGATCGCGGACCCATTCACTTGAATAGGTCCGCGATCCGGCGGTTTCGCAAAAAGATAGAACATGTTCTGTCTTTTTGCGGAACGGAAGTACGGAGCGAAACCCCCACGGAAGCACTCCATAGTGCTTCCACAGGGTTCCGTTCCGTGCTTCTGCTCCGCACCATTGCGCATCTCCAGATTTGCGGACCCATTCAAGTGAATGGATCTGCATCCGTGATGCGGAATGCCCACGGAACGGCACCCGTGTATTGCGGATCCACAAATGCGGTCCGCAATACGGCAACGGGCAGCACACATTCGTGTGCAGGGGGCCTTATGCATCCTGGAAATGTATGGGGAAATCGACAATTAGGAGTTACCTTTTCCGTTGTCGGGTGTCCCTACATAGTCATAGTTGCCAACTGTCCAGAATTTGTCGGGATTGTTCTCGATTTTCAGAGACAGTCCCGGCAAAGTCGCGCTGTCCAGGACAAAAAAAGGATTGGGCTAATGAAAATCCCGCCCATAAGTGGGTGTTTGCTGGGGATTGGGGCGGGGCTTACATGCCCCAGATTTACCAACTGTAATGTGCGTAAGTATGCATAGTTTGCCGCTGATGCAGAACGAAGCAGATTTTAGCTGCCTTCCCCCACGTTATTGGCAACGTCCCGCCAAAAACACGCAGCTCACAGAGGCAGTCTAATGATCTGCCATTCTTATTTACAAGTGGGATTTTATCCGTGGGAACATACTCTGAGTATGTAGAGAAATGCCCCACCTGTTTCCAGTGGGAATAACAGAGGTGCAGTACAAGTTCTAAGAAAAGATATCCAGCAAAACACTGATACCGGCCGCGTGTGTTCCGCGTTTTGCGGAATGGAACGTTCTGCCCTCTATAGAACTGTTCTGTCCTTATCTGGAAAACGGACAAGAATAGGACATTCTATTTTTTTGGCGGAGCCGTGGAATGGATATACAGATGCTTTCAACATCTTTTGCAGCTGAAGTGAATGGCTCCGCATCCGACCTGTAAAAAATGCGGATCGGATGCTGAGCAAAAATATGTTTGTGTGCATGAACCCTTAGGCCCCTTTCACACGGGCGAGAATTCCGTGCGGGTGAAATGCGTGAGGTGAACGCATTGCACCCGCACTGAATCCGGACCCATTCACTTCAATGGGGCTGTTCAGATGAGCGGCGATTTTCACGCATCACTTGTGCGTTGCGTGAAAATCGCAGCATGTTCTATATTCTGCGTTTTTCACGCAACGCAGGCCCCATAGAAATGAATGGGTCTGCGTGAAAATCGCAAGCATCCGCCAGCAAGCATCCGCCACAGATGCGGTGCGATTTTCACGCATGGTTGCTAGGAGATGATGTAAGTAAATTGATAAAAGTCAATTTACTGTATTATTTTCCCTTATACCATGGTTATAAGGGAAAATAATAGGATTCTTAATACAGAATGCATAGTAAAATGTGGCAGGCTGTTCCTGGAGTTCACCAGATCCGGCATTGCCAGATGCTGCCATTCACCGCCAGACCCCATAAACTTATAAAGGGGTCCGGAGAGGATGTCTGACCACTTTTAGGCCGGGTGCCGGCCAGACAAAAACCGTTGCATGCAAAAAATAAAATTTAACCTGGCCCTCACTATAAGGCCTCTTTCACACTACCGTTTTTTTTTTCCGTTTTGCGGTCCGTTTTTTGCATTCCGTATACGGTCCGTATACGGAACCATTCATTTCAATGGTTCCGCAAAAAAACGGAATATGTTCCGTATGCATTCCGTTTCCGTATTTCCGTTTTTCCGTTCCGTTGAAAGATAGAACATGTCCTATATTTGGCCGCAAATCACGTTCCGTGGCTCCATTAAAGTCAATGGGTCCGCAAGAAAAACGGAACACATACGGAAATGCATCCGTATGTCTTCCGTTTCCGTTCTGTTTTTTTTCTGAACCATCTATTGAAAATGTTATGCCCAGCCCAATTTTCTCTATGTAATTACTGTATACTGTATATGCCATACGGAAAAACGGAACTGAAACGGAAACCAAAAAACGGAAAAAACGGATCCGTGAAAAACGGAACGCAAAACACTGAAATGGACATACTGTAGTGTGAAAGAGGCCTAATGGAGAGATCCCATTATAGTCTATGGCAGGCATTCTCAAACGGCGGCCCTCCAGCTGTTGCAAAACTACAACTCCCAGCATGCCCGAACAGCCTACAGCTATCAGCCTAGAGCAGGGCATTGTGGGAGTTGTAGTTTTACAACAGCTGGAGGGCCGCCGTTTGAGGATGCCTGGCCTATGGCATCCTGCGGTGAACGGCAGTATCCAGCAATGCCAGATCAGGTTACCAGAGATGCAAATGTAGCCTTAGGCTACGTCTACACGACGACATTTGTCGCGCGCCAATTTTTATAATGGCAGTCTATGGTGTCGCACTGCAACATGCAACATGCTGCGACTGCGACGCAACAGTCGCAGAAAATCCATTTGAGATGGATTTTTCTGCGACTGTTGCGTCGCAGTCGCAGCATGTTGCAGTGCGACACCATAGACTGCCATTATAAAAATTGTCGCGCGACATTGGTGCAACAAAATGTTGCGCTACGAATGTTGCAGTGTAGTTGTGTAGCGTCGTGTAGACGTAGCCTTAATGCATTGTATGCAAAGCAAATGTGCTATTCCCTCTGATAATAGCTATGTCCCCAACTGTTGTATAATATAACATGGTGGACAAATGACAAAACTCGGCACTTAATATAAAAACATATGCTCTTTATTATTATATAGTGATACAATATGCCACGTGGTAGACATACGGTATATTGATACAAGAATATTGACACCTTCCCTAAAGCCTGTATGTACAGTATATTTTCTTTGATACATTTCACAGCATAGGCACAGTCCAGTTTATAGGAATATAATATCTTTGGTTAAATGAAGGATCAGACGGGTAATCCTACGAGGTAAACTCTTATCCTACACATTGCAGAAGCGAGCTGTAGCCTACAGCAGTTTACCGTGTTGGTAGCAGGGTCAGACTGAGGGTCCTGGGGCCCGCCAGAGGAAATTATACTCGGGGGCCCAACCCCTTTTATCATCAATAATGTCCAATAGGTTTTAACTCAGAAGAAATAGACCAGGGATGGCCAACCTGAGGTCCTCCAGCTGTTGTAAAACTACAACTCCCACGATGCCCTGCTGTAGGCTGTCTGAGCATGCTGGGAGTTGTGGTTTTGCAACAGCTGGAGAGCGTCAGGTTGGCCATCCCTGAAATAGACCCTAGTGGCAAGTTTTGGGCTCCAAATGGCCCACTGTGATATCAGAGCCGGGGGCCCACTGCAGGATCCTCTGGTGGGCCAGTCCGACGTTGGTTGGTAGTACACACATTTGCGTATACAGTGTATTCATATGTATGTATTCTGTCTTGCAGGTGGATAAGCCTCTTTATTCCCGTGAAGATCACGATTTCGGAAGACATTCATCGTAAATATCCCACCGACAGGTAATGGAGACGCTGTGCATGGGAACGTCTAAAGTGCATTAAAAGTTCATGATAGCTGGGAATATTCTGCAGGATCAATCAGAGCAAGATTGGTGGTGGGTCTGCTAGGCTTCCTTCAGATGCCTAGAAATTAGGGACTGTAGCACCACCACTGACCAGGAGATGGGCCAAGAATTTCAACATACAAAAGTCCTATTCTAAGGAATGGGGCTGTGGTGCAGGTATGACCTGTTGTGCTGTATGCGGAGTAGTTTAAGGAAAAATAAAATAAAAATGAAGATCCCTATACCCTTAACCAAGAGCCACGGCTTCTTTGTTTTATCTGTCAGACCCTTTTCCAACTAGACATTGATGGAATATCTAATCTGTACACCATCAATACTTAAAGGGCATCTGTCGGCAGATTTGTACCTATGACACTGGCTGACCTGTTACATGTGCACTTGGCAGCTGAAGGCATCTGTGTTGGTCCCATGTTCATATGTGTCCGCATTGCTGAGAAAAATGGTGTTTTAATATATGCAAATGAGCCTTTAGGAGCAACAGGGGGCGTCGCCGTTACACCTTGAGGCTCTGCTCTCTCTGCAAGTGCCACACCCTCTGCACTTTGATTGACAGGGCCAGGAAGTGAGACTGTCATCACACCTGGTCATGTCAATCAAAGTGGAGAGGGTGCAGCAGTTGCAGAGAGAGCAGAGCCTCTAGGTGTAACGGTAACGTCACCATTTGCATATAATAAAACATCATCTTTCTCAGCAATGCGGGCACATATGAACATGGGACCAACACAGATGCCTTCAGCTGCCAAGCGCACATGTAACAGGTCAGCCAGTTTCCGCGTTAACCTGTCCCCCTTGCATCACATGACCATTTGACATGACACAAAGGGAGCAATTCACTTCTGCGGCCAGCTATTGGCTGCAGCATGTCAAAACGGAAGCTTACATCCTCGGAGCCGAGCGGAGAAGCCAAGGCAGGAAAGAAAAGGAGCCGAGAAGCAGGTAAGTATGTTTCCCTTCGCAGGTCTGCCAAAGAGGAGGGACGAGTTTTCAAAAACCCCTCCTAAAAGTGCACAACCCCTTTAAAGAAAGACTCCACTAAGCCAAGTTAAGGCCTCGTCTTTAAGTTTTTGCATAAAGATGTATTACAGGGGTTGTCCCAGAATGACAGCTTGTCACCTATCCACAGGAGCATGTGCATTGTCCCTCCATTCAAAATCTATGGGACTGCCCCATATAGCGGAGGATACGTGCTCAACTCCTATAACAGCTCCATAGGACCCTCGTTCTCATTAGGGGTTCCCCGTGGACAGGTAATAAGTTATTTTGGGACAATTGCAAAAAATACTTCAAAAACAGAGATTGATATCAAGCACAGATAGTCGATAACTTCACAGCTAGGAATAATAAAATTAACATAGAGGAGATTTGTAGTGGAAGCGCTTTCTTTACGTAATATCTACCTGAAATTGATCCCTGAAAGAGACAGAACACAACTTATACAGAAAGGAATACACTAGTATTTTTTAGCTTTTAACCTTATTTTGCTATATATTTTTAGTATAATAAAATTGTACATTTCCCCATAGTTTGAGAGGTAGGTAGATTCACATTGAATGGACAATTTACAACTGGTTCATATGTATCACCAGTTTAATTGTGTGTCTCACACGCTAAGCATTTGCACTTACTTTATATAAACCAGCGGCACTCCAGCTGTTGTGAAACTACAACTCCCAGCAGGCATGCTTGCTCTGCTCTTCTCAGAACTGTCATAGAAATAAATGGAGCATGCTGGGAATTGTAGTGTCATGACAGCTGGAGTGCCCAAGGTTGCCCACCCCTGGGAATTGCATGAAATAAGAATAAAGGATCTGTCCAGGTTATTGCGGAAGCTTTGGTACCAGACACACTCTACTCGATTCTGAAAAAATATCAGACCTCTTTTTTGTTTTTTTTTAACAATGGCAATAAAACCTGTTTCGGCATTGCAGTACATCTTTCATCCTGTAGATGTCATTGTTGCAATTATTGTCAAAAGAAAGTTTTTTCCATATTCAGATGAGGACAAGTGAAATTACAAGCAGATCTTGGTTGCTACAACTTGCCGCTAGTGCATAGATTTGTTTTTTTAAATGAGCGTCCGTATTTTTTAAGCCATTTTTTATTCTCTTAGCAATGTACCGTATATACATATGTAGAGAGAGGGAGAGAGGGACCTCCTTTTCCGTGGAGTGACAGACACGCACGTGTGGCCTCTGCTCTAAAGGGCTGCCAAAGATAGCCAAATACAAGCACTCAGCCAGCTACGGCAGCCCCATAGAGCCAAATGGAGGGGTAGCACGCATGCGTATCTGCTACTCCACTTTTTTGTTATAGGCAGGAGCCCCCAACAGTTGGACCCCTGCCTAATCACCTATCCCCTATCCTGTAGATATGGGTTAAATTGTTGTAATGGAAAAAGACAACCCCTCCCAGCAGTAATTTTGGCACAGTGTACCTGCATTTAAGAGGTGACATAAATGGCAATATTTGATGGAATGCAAGAAGCAATATATTTGTGGCCTTACTGCTCCTCGTGCACAATCTCGTGTTTTTCTATGGGGTGACTTGCAGAGATCACAAAAATTTGGACCATCCTGCATTTTTTTTTTTTCAGTCATACAGAAACATCCGCTGGATATGAGAGAAGAATCTGCAAAAGACATAGATGGGAATGGAAATTTTTTTAAAACATACACGAAACCATGGCTGTCATCTTACAATATAGAGTAGTGTGCTAGTTGGAGAAAGCCTCCTGCGCATGGAGATAAACTGTGTGCAACCAAGGCAGGTCTGCAGGTGGCATAAGTAGAGAGAACCATCCAAAGATCACACACGGCACGTGAATGTCCAGATGGGGCAAGGTAACATTTGCCAATGTTAACAATGGTGGAAAGTGTTTTGATAGGAACAATGATCCCTTACAAGGACAATGAACCCATCATGATGGAAACCACCACTAGATGTTATAAAAAACAAAAAATCCAGGGACCATAATGTGCCCACACATACTGTCATGCATACA